>NW_027512974.1:0-309561 GCF_048772815.1 Callospermophilus lateralis | reverse complement strand
TGCAGCAAAGAGATATTTTCACATCAGATGTTATCACCCCTGTGGTTCACTTCACACTCTGGCTCAAATCTTTTCCATGGTCCTCTTCTTCATTCAAATTTCTGTTTCTTTGTGCTTTCAATCTCAGCAGCACTTGCAACTAATCATTCATAAAAAAAAAAAAATTCTGTTAGTCAGTTTTGCATCACTGTGACCAAAAATACGTGACAAGAACAACATAGAGGAAGAAAAGTTTATTTTGGCTTCAAGGTTTCAGAGGTTCAATCCATGGTCACAGACTGCATGCATTCTTCTTGGTCTGAGGTGAGGTGTAGCATCACAGAAGGGCAGGGCAGAGGAAAGCTTTTCAACTCAGAGTAGTTAGTCAGCAGATAATAGAAGGGGCAAGGGACAAAGCCTATTATCCCCAAGGCATTCCCCAGTGACCCACTTCCAGCAGCTGCAGCTTACCTACCCACAATTTGAACTCAGTAATACATTCAAATTAGCCTACAGATCTCATATCTAATTGTTCTCCCCTGAATATTCCTTCATTAACCCAGGAGGTTTAGGGGCACACTTCATGTCCAAACCATAACACATATCCCCCCAAAGCTCCTGTTAATGCAGGAATATTGAGAGGTTAAATGATTAGATTAGGAAAGCTATAACCTAGGTAGTTCATCTTATTTGAATGGACTTACTTGGTGGTAGAGTAGGGCATGGGTGGAGAAGGTTGGTCACAGAGTGTGTGCACTGGAAGGGTACATCCTCCCTGTGACCCCTTACCGCTTTGACCTTGATCTCTGTTTCCTGACAGTGATGAGGTGAGCTATGTTCACTGTCCTTACTCTTTGGCCCTGATATACTGCCTCACCTTGGGCTCAGCTCTTTATGAGCTGAGATCCCCCAAACCGTGAGCCCCAAATAAACTTTCCTTCCTTTAAATTTTTCTTGCTAAAAACACTAGAAAAACTAGGGATAACCAGAACATATTTCAAGATCATAAAGGCTATCTGTGCTAAGCCCCAAGCCAACATCATTCTAAATGGAGAAAAATTGAAAGCATTCCCTCTAAAGACTGGAACAAGATAGGGATGCCCTCTTTTACCACTTATTTTTAACATAGTTCTTGAAACACTAGCCAGAGCAATTAGATATAAAAATGTTAAAGGGATACACATAGGAAAAGAAGACCTTAAATTGGCACTATTTCCTGATAATATGATTCTATACCTGGAAGATCCTAAAAGCACCACCAGAAAACTTCTAGAAATAGTAAATGAATTCAGCAAAGTAGCAGGGTAAAAAATCAACACCCATAAATCAAAGGCATTTCTGTATATCAGTGACAGATCCTCAGAAAGGGAAATGAGGAAAACTACCACATTTTCAGTAGCCTCAAAAAAGAGATCAAAAAATAAGATATGCGGCAATCAGCTTAATAAAGAGGTGAAAGTTCTATATAATAAAAATTACATAACCCTAAAGAAAGAAATCAAAGAAGACCTTAGAAGATGGAAAGATCTACCTTGCTCTTGGATAGGCAGAATTAATCTTATCAAAATGACCATACTACCAAAAGCACTATACAGATTTAATGCAATTCCAATCAAATTCCAATGACATTCCTCATTGAAATAGAAAAAGCAATCTTGAAATTCATCTGAAAAAATAAGAGACCCAGAACAGTTAAAGCAATCCTTAGCAGGAAGAGTGAAGCAGGTGACATTACTGTACCAGACCTTAAACTATACTACAGAACAATGGTGAAAAAACAGCATGGTATTGGCACCAAAACAGACTGGTAGACCAATGGTACAGAATAGAGGACACAGAGACTAACTCACAAAACTACTATTATCTTATATTAGACAAAGGTGCCAAGAGCATGCATTGGAGAAAAGATAACCTCTTCAACAAATGGTGCTGGGAAAACTGGAAATCCATATGCAATAAAATGAAATTAAACTCCTATCTCTCACCATGCACAAAATTTAACTCAAAATTGATCAAGGACCTAGGAATAAAATCAGAGACCTTGCATCTAATAGAAGAAAAAGTAGGCCCTAATCTCCATCATGTGGGATTAGGCCCCAACTTTCTGTGGTGCAAGAATTAAAATCACAAATTAATAAATGAGATGAACTCAAACTAAAAGGTTACTTTTCAGCAAAAGAAATAATCTGTTAGATAAATAGAAAGCTTACATCTTGGGAGTGAAGCTTTACCCCTCACACCTCAGATAGAGTACTAATCTCTAGGGTATATAAACAACTTAAAAAGTTAAGCACCAAAACCACAAATAACCCAATCAATAAATGGGCCAAGGAGCTGAATAGACACTTCTCAGAAGGGGATATACAATCAATCAACAAATATATTAAAAAATGTTCATCATCACTAGCAATTAGAGAAATGCAAATCAAAACTACTCTAAGATTTCATCTCATTTCAGTCAGAATGGTAGCTATTATGCATACAAACAACAATAAGTATTGACCAGGATGTAGGTAAAAAGGTACACTCATACTTTGCTGGTGGGGCTCCAAACTGGTGCAGCCAATATGGAAAGCAGTATGGAAATTTCTTAGAAAATTGGGAATGGAATCACCATTTGACCCAGCTGTCCCTCTCCTCAGTCTATATCCAAAGGACTTACAAACAGCATACTACAGGGACACAGCCACATCAATGTTGATAGCAGCACAATAGCTAAACTGTGGAACCAACCTAGATGCCCTTCAATAGATGAATGGATAAAAAAATGTGGCATTTATACACAGTGGAATATTACTCAGCAATAAAAGATAATAAAATCATGGCATTTTCAGGTAAATGGATGGATTTAGAGAAGATAATGCTAAGTGAAGTTAGCCAATTCCAAAAAACCAAATGCTGAATGTTTTATTTGATATAAGGAGGCTAATTCATAGTGAGATAGGGAGAGGGAGCATGGAAGAAATAGATGAACTCTAGATAGGGCAGAGGGCTTGGAATTGAAGGGAGGGGGGATGAGGTTATTAATTGTTAAGGTCTGTAAACAAGTCAGATTGGCACCTGTTATTTTGCCAGAGAAATGTTAAAGTCTGTAAACAAGTCTGGATGGCGCCTGGCCAAATGCCAGAGGGAGTGGTTTGTAAAGTAACAAAAGCGAGCCATTAAGTGTGGAGATTCCTGATTGGTTGACTACTGTATCTAGTTTATGCTAATTAAGATAAGCTGTGCAAAATGTATAAATACCTCTGTTATCCTACAATAAACGGCTCCTATTCCTGCTACATCAACGTACACAAGTTATTCGTCACCTCTCCCCCCCCCCGTTATTTTGCCCAGCCAGCCGGGCTGCGGCAATTAATGATGGTAGAATGTGATGATCGTTGTTATTCCAAGTATAAGTATGAAGACACGAATTGAAGTGAATAAACTTTGTATACAACCAGAGATATGAAAAAAGGTGCTCTATATGTGTAATAAGAATGGTAATGCATTCTGCTGTCATAAATAAATAAATAGATAGATAGATAGATAGATAGATAGATAGTTCTCGCTGAGTATTTGGTAACAGTAATGCAATGCTGACTAAAACATCTTGTACCCAAACCACAACAACCTCTATTTGTCAATATTTTTGCTCCTTTTTCTAGCATGCTCATTTTGCTTGGAATACCCACCTTTTTCTTTCTATTTACTTAGACTACATTTTGCTTCATCTCTGAAGTCTTCTACATTTATTCACTCCCTTCTCTTGGCTCACTTAGTGAAATTAAGGTTAATACTACTTAGTGCTGCAGTGTTTACTTAATACTCCTTTTCTCCCATGACTGGGAGCTTCTTGAGGACAGTGTCTCATTCTGCTGATTTTGTTGTGCCTAACTAGAACACATGCTCAGTTTGTATTTACTGGATTAACAAATGGAGCAATGAACTAACGTAGGCTGAATATTTATGAACCCTCAAAATTCATATGTGGAAACTAATCCCCAATGTGATGGTATTTGGATGTGGGACTTTTCAGAGCTGATCAGGTCATGATGTAGAGCTCACATGAGTGAAATTTATGTTCTTATAAAAGGTCTTGTGTCTTTATAAGTCCTACCTATGGAATTCCCCAAATATACTTTGAACCTATGCCAAATAGTCTGTATTCAATGTTTCTATTGTAATTTCAGTCACCATTATCTGGCCTTATCTTCTCTGTTGCCCTGCCCTCTTTCTTTATTCAAGATCAACACATAAGTCATAGTCAAATTTTTCATGATTAAATGTCATCACAATTGATTTAAATTACTACCATTAACTTGTAGTTTTCTAGAACTGAATCCCATCTCAGGTCATGCCTTACAAGGTCTTGCTGTCTCTTCCAAACTTCCCTTAGCTTTTCTCCCTTTCACATACTCTCTCTTTACTCTTCTGACCTCTTCATAGTCTTGACAAAATTTTCCTGCCTTATATATTGCCTATGCTGGTTTTTCTTTTCTCTCTTTGTCCCTGTTTCCCATGTGCTATTTTCTTTTACACTTCACCTACATAGGATCTATGCATTACCCTCCATTGCTTTTTATGTAAGCGTAACAGTTATAGCACATTTCTAAATCTGTAATTACATAACTATTACTTTACCTATTTATTATGTTTCCTTCTACTAAGCTAAGTGCTCTATGTAGGTAGGGCCATGTTTATTTGGCTCTTTATTATTACTTATCCATGCCTTGCATAGACCTTGCTCGATTGACTTTTTCTTATTTGTTTGGTTTTGTGGTGCTGCGTATTGAACCCAGGTCCTTGGGCATGACAGGCAAGTGCTCTACCGCTGAGTCACATCCCCAACTTGATTGATTTTTAATAGCTGTTTGCTATAAAACTATGCTGGTTATGGGCAGATGGAAAAAAAATATTGTTTAAGAATACTGAATGTATTCTCAAAGGTATCAGAAATAAATAATAATAAGTATACATTATTATTATTATCATATTAATCACTCTCAAAATACCAAAGAAAATTAAGAAGTAAAAAAATTAATAGGTGCAGATATTGACAAGGAAGAACTACACATCAGTTTTTGGTGGTGATGCTAATGACATGATTGCCTATTCCGAATTCCAAAGAATTGAGACAGAGTATTATAGAAACATTATAATTCTATAGTTAACAGTTAAACAATTTAAAAATTATAGAAATCAACTGGATTATCAGAAATTGGTAATGAACAGTCCAGATATGTGATACAAAAGTATTCATGCACCAAATTAACAAAACCCAAAACATTTCTGAACAAATATGAGAAGAAATAGTAGGGCCCACGTGGAGAAAATCATGACCTGTGAAAAGGAAAAAAAAATATCACTGTAGAAAGGTACCACATTTTTGATGGACAGACAATATGTTTAACATATCAATTCTTTACAAATAGACACTCATCTATTTCCAATCAAATACTCAAGAACAACAACAACAACAAAATCTTTGAGCAATTACAAAGGTTGCTTTGAGCAATTACAAATGATATGTGTAAATTAAATATTTTAATACTGGAAAATATTTTAAAAAATACAAATGGATGGGGAATAAGCCTTATTAATGTGAGTTGTTTAATGTTATGTGGTAAAGGGATTTGGTATGTGGCTTAGTCAGCTTTATGTCACTGTAACAAAATACTTGAAATAATTTTGTTTATTTTGTTTCATATTCTCAGTCCACAATCCTCTCATATCTACTTATCCCCTGTTTTGTATACATAATCCCCTCAGTATTCATGGGGTGTTGGTTCCAGGACACATGCAAATACCAAAAACAATGAATGCTCAAGTCCCTTGCAAAAATGGTGTGGTATTCTCATATAATATGGGCATAGTCTCCTATATATTTTAAATCTCTCTAGATTGCTTGTGGTACCCAATACAATATAAAAACTATATAAAAAACTGCTATGCCTTTTTGTGAATATTGACATGAAAAAAAAGAGATCTGTTTATTTACATTGTGAGGGTCCCTAGTGAAAATAATTTGGCAATATGCATTTTAATATATATCTTAAAAATATTGTGAAATTAGTCACACAGAGATTTATATTTGTAATAGCAATATTTGAGAATGCTTGCTTTCTCATACTACCAAAACCATCATAGTAAACTTTCTGACATTTGCTAATCTGATAGGTTGAAAATGATATCATTTTATGGTTTAAATACACATTTTTCTCACTCTGGGTGAGTTTACAAACTTTTTCTGATTTTTAAGACACATTTGTACTTCATATGCATCCTTAAATATTAAGAAAATTAGTTCCATTTTTTATGAGTTATAAATGATTTCCCACCTTATATTGGCCTTTAACTTACTGCTTTCTTTAACTACATATATTTTAATTTTTACATTTATTTTTGAATTTATCAAACTCTTTTTTGTTGTTATTTCAGAGTGTATGCTTCCACTCTTTGACTCATAAATTATGATTGCAAAAAATTATCAAAGAAACAAAAATATGATTGGGCATGAGCAAAGGTTAAAATTATTGTAGATTTAAGAACCACAACATTCTTAAATCTTGGATAATGGAAGCTAATTAGCATCATTAATATTGTATTTGAAAACCTTCTCCAATATAATGTATGAGAAGAAAGATATGATCCCTTTCCTCATACATTCCAACAGTCATGGCCAATACTTCAGTACAAAAGAGGTTAGTTAATAAGAGAGAAGCATAACATATTTATTTAATCAGAGGTTTTAATGACACAAGAATGTCCAGAAATGAAGGCACTGGGATCCATGCAAGACTGTTTTTAAGCCTAACTTAGATGAGGAATGAGAAATATGGCTGATCAAAAGGCCTGAGCTGATGGTAATGGACTGAAGGGGGAACTCTGCATATTCTTCTTGTCCTCTTTGTGTGGCATTCCTTCATCTGAACATGAGACACAATTACTCTAGAATGAGGATGAAGGGAGAGAGTGACCTGGACTCACTAGTTCAGATCTATAACATATCATGGGGAAGAGGAATTCTGATTTCTATGACTTCCTTCAGAGGAGAGAGAAAGGTGGGAGACAGAAAGATCAAGAAGGTCAGAAAGACCTTGCTTCTGAGGCCCTAGGCAAGTTAATGCACTGTACTTTGAGGTATGAAGATCTGAGCCCCAATGATAAATTTCTAAGAAATTCTACCATGTTTCTTTCTAATATTTTATATTGGCTCTTCTTCCATTTAAATGTTTGATTTTACCAAAATTTATTGTGATGTAAACTTTAAGAATCCATATTTTCCAAGTACTTAGAATCTCTTTAAAAAAAAAACATCTTTTTCCAGTATTTGAAATATATAAATGGCATTTTAAATCAGTAGATAGATAAATTAGGAACACTTCAGAAATGTTTAAAATATTTGCATTCCTTCCTATTTTAGACTATTAAAAAAACTGAACATGAAAATCACAACAGACTTGATTTTATCATGGAATTTTAACTTTATATTACAAAAACATAATAAGTAAAGTTGAAGGACAAAAAGATATAATTAATGTGAAATAAATACAGCAGAAGTTAAACATTTATAAGACATTTAAAAATTTGCATAAAATATAAACACTTTCATAGAAAAATAGGCAAAAACAAGGACAACCATATGAATGCAAATATCCAAATGTTAAATGCCACTAATAACAACAGAATTGCAAAATGAATTCATAGCAGTTTTTATTTTCTTTCTTATTAGATTTATATAAAATATATTAAAATATATTTTTGTGTCAAAATGGAGAATTTTATATGATATTGGAAGTAGGATAAATGTACATAAACTTCTTGGAAAATAATCTAGAGAAATACCTTGAATTTTGCATGCTTCCACTCTTTGACTCATAAATTATAATTGCAAAAAATTATCAAAGGAACAAAAATATGATTGGGCATAAGCAAAGGTGTTATTATAGATTTAAGAACTAAAAGATTCTTAATTCTTGAATAATGGAAGCTAATTAGCATCATTAATCATGATCATATTTGGGTGATATATATCACTTAAAATGGTTTAAAAATGAAGATTGACATGAAAAATCTTTATGAAATATAACTACTGAAAAGCAGGTTAAAAACATGATAATTTGATTTCTCTTTTAATCTACACATGTGTCTGTCTACCTATCCATCCATCCGTCCATCCATTCATTCATCCATCCATATATATCTATCTACCTATATTACCTATATATCTATAAACCTATATTACCTATCTGCCTGTCCCTATCAATATTTAAATATTGTTTCACCAGAACCTATTTTCCTCCCATTAGTGAATTTCATTCAGATATTTGTATTTTGTCCATTCAAGACTTTGAGGTGAGTTTTGGGTGAAGCTAACTTCGGGCCTAGAGTTATTTAGCAGTACTAAATTAATGATCTGTGTAATCCTATAATTAGTAATTCAGAGACATACAAGTTTTCCTTTTCAATCACAAGGGAGAATATGTTTGCTGAGAATTTGTGGTTGATGACATTTCTTTGTATTTCTGAAATTTCTCAAACAGCTCACAATCCTTCTCCTTCTGGACATATGCAAAGACCCATCTATTCCCATTAGTGCTTAGGAATCATCCTGATGCCACAAAAGAAGGAATAGCCTTGGGCAAAGTTGATGCCATAGAAAATAGAATGGGGAAAGTTATCTGTCAGGTCTGTGATAACATAGTTGATCCATTGCATCAGTCAATACTTAAAACCACCTCATTTCAGGCTTCTAATCCACAAAGACCCAAAGTCCCTTCATTATTTAAATCAGTCTATTTACTCTTATATGCAATCAAAGTTACCATAATTTGGGGCCTGTGCATGTGCACATGTATGAAGTGGTAGGCACCAGATCGTAACAGTTGTGTCTTTTGCACTGGAAATATTGGTTTTTCACTTCATATTTAAGACTTTCACAATTCCTTTTTCACAACAATCCGGAATTACTTATTAAATCAGAGAAAAACAACAATGAAAGCAACAATTTAGAAAACTGAAAGAAAATAACTAAATCTTGAACAAAACAATTTCAGAATGTGGTAGAGAGGCTTTATATGTGTGTGTGTGTGTGTGTGTGTGTGTGTGTGTGTGTGTATGTGTGCGGACACATAACTCCCATTATTTTCTGCAACCACAAGTACAAAGTGAGCCAAAAGTATGATAATGCAGCCAAAAATACATAATAATATACTGCAAATTTTTTTTAAGTAGAAAAGCAACATCAAGATCAAGGGTGTTAATAACCCCACTGTTCTCTGCTCTGGTCAGACCACACTGGAAGTATGGTTTCCAATTCTCTATCACTACCACAATCCCCACTAACTGAAACATTCCAGGGATATGGGTAATGATTTATGTATTTGGAAAGAGAATTTTAAGACTTTTGATATTTTTCCCCATTTAAGATTTTATTCTCTGTTACTCTTGGACATCAAAAAACAATCATATCATATACAAAGAAACACAACTCTTAACAGCTTATGAGACATCCGATGACCATACAGTTGGTTAATGCCAGAATTTTGCCTAGAAGCCACTTAATGACCCACGCATTAAGGAGAACCTAGCCAGACTGAAATGTGTCCAGAAGACAGCTACATAAATGAGTAAGGCCAAATAGATTAATTCAAGTGACTCATGGTTAAAGCACCAGAAAACTTTATGAGGGAGAGAGTACATAATATTGTTATCACATAAAGCTGTCATGAGACATAAGAATGCCACTGTCTGTGATTGTTTGAGATAAAAGGAAATATATACAGAGTTGGTTGGACCCTTCTTTTTATTGTTTCAGATTTTATGTAAGAATTTTCTGATGTTCAGAACTATCGAAGAAAGATCTACCATGACGCCGGAGGTAGTGGAAAGGGATGATGACAAAGATGGCTTCTATTCTTCCCTTCTTCATTTGAAGATGAAATGATTTTTATGTAGATGCTAGTTACCCAGATGGGATCTACATTGCCCTAGCCATTGACAGTAAGGTAAGCACTGTTACCTCTCGATTTAAAAAATAAGTCATTCTTCTTACAAATTTATTATGGGTTGTTAACTCCACAATAAATCTAATTCCTACATATTTTCAGGGTTAATATGAAATAATATAAATAGCAGATATATGCAACCTGGTATGGGTGACCTAGGTTGCACTTTTGAATTGCTTATCACCTAGACCTATAGCAATGTCTACCATTCAATTGTTAGTTTTCAAGTGATTGCTGAAACTGTACTACAGAGAAATTCAGGAAGAGCAAGCAGGAGAGGCAATCTTGTATTAACTAAAATTATAGAGGTTGCAGTATTGTCGTTATACTGGGGCTTTGTTGGGAATTTAGGTAACTTACATGCTCCTCTGACATTAAACAAGCCAAAAGGTCATGAGTAAAACTGATGAATCAAAAATAAGAATGATTAGGGATGTCACTCAGTGGTAGAGCACTTAACCTAGTAGGCATGAGGCCCTGAGTTCATTCATCAGTACTTGAAAAAAAGTATGATCCATCAAAAATTCATGTTTTTAGAGAAATGGCACTGACTGATGGAAGCTGCTACCAAGAGAGGGAGTCGTGGTTGCTTATTTACAGGTTATGTTGGAATCAGGGGGAAGAGTAAGGATACAGGGGGCAGAGAATTTTTGCTTTTAATGTAAAATAATCAATATTATTTAGTGTTAAGTATGACCACACCTTACCTTAGTTGTGTGCTTGTGTACACCCAACCATGGCTCTGGGTCCCATTTTGAGTGATGCTACATGGTTTTCCAAATGTGGATAGAGCCCAAAACAGGCTGTGCAAGAGATACCACTATATATTGGATGGATTTCCACCCAGAGGTTAGAATGTTTTTAGTAGTACAGACAATTATGTTTCTTTTGGTCTGTTTTATCCCTGATATTCATAGGAGGTGAAGTAACTCTCTCACACTGACTCTTGCTCTGGACTTTTACCCAAGTGCTTTACTTCAGCATACTATTCTTAAGTTTCCTCATAAAAAGTTATTAGAGCTTTCAGAATATTAGAACATGAGTTTTTCTGTTATATAAAGATTTAACTTAACACAATGTTTAAAAAAACAGATATGTATTTTTTTATTTGAAAAACATTTTTTTTCCAGTCTGGTATTTTACTCCTAAAGAAGTACCATGTTGAGCTTAAAGAACCTTTGTCAATAACCGTGCTAGACCATGAGAGTGAACTGCTAGCAGTCCATGTGAAACCTCCTACTATGAGTGTCTGCTGTTTTTCTCTAGATCTTGTTGACATTGAAAACCACAGAATAAAGAAATGAATTTCCTTTCAACTTTACAAAACATCTTGCTCACCCTCCCCACAGTAGTTAAAAATGTCAGAACATAGTGTCTTCAAAACCATTTTCTTTAAGCAGTCTTTCTTTTGTGCTTGCATGAGTCATAAATCAACCTTTCTTTTCAACATCAGAATCTCAGTCTTTCTCCCATGATTGCCTAACTGAAGGTACAGTGCAGCACAATAACATGTTTTCTGCACTCAGCTCTCTTCAGGGTGGAGGGTCATGGCACTTGGAACTCCGGGAGAATATGCTTCCTGCCATGGGTTGGAATATACTACTCCATCCAGGAGCAGCCAAGGCTCATTTGGGGGAGGTTCCAGAGTTCAAGACATTTGGCAACATGGCTAATACAGACGTTCCACTCAGAAGACCAGATCTTGGCTCAGCTTCAAGGGGAGTGAGGTCTTTGTTGGGCTCAGATGGAAACTGGCAGGATTCTTTGATAGGTGTTAGGGTTATAAGAGAATGAGATACTGGCATTAAATTTATAACAGTTACTTTACAAAACCTCCCAAACCATAGTAAGATCCCCATTTCTGCTACAAAACAAGTTTGGGGGACAATCATGCTTTACCTCTGCATTACTTTTACAGTGGTATTATTTTTTTTTCCAATTGGGTTTTTAGTTTTTGTATGGGTTTAATTTTAAGTGGTTGTAAAAGGTCAAACCCTGGGTGGATAATTTTCATAGTCCCTTCATACCTTGGAACTTCTGTCTAATATGGAGAATCTTTCTTGGTAACATTTGTCACCAGTACACAACTCCAATATTCTAAAGATTTTTTTAAAAATTTAAATCATGTAAGCTCTGGGAATCTCATTTTCATACATCTAAATGAAAAAAAATCCAAAATATTGTTGTAGGCAGGGTAGGTTTTGACAAAAAGAATCCTATGTTGTGGGAGTTATGAAGGAAGGGCATAGAATGTGTTATTATATTCTGAGGTTTAATCTGTATAAATCCAAATTGTTACTGTTAGTAATTTCCACAGGTCTTTGAAGGCTCCACCTAGACTTCACTCTGTGCCAAGATAATACACCCAGTTTTTGTTCCTAAGGGAATTTCGTATTTCTTCCTGGAACCACATTTTCTATGTTACTCTGACTCGAACATCTGCCTCCAGCTAGGACTACGCCTAACACATTGCTGCCACATTTCCAAATGGAATTCACTGTGTCTGAAAACATAGATGAAGTTGAGTTCTATGTAAGATCTGTGGATTATCTAGTTATTGGAATGATTATTATTATTCCCCAGCTGAACTATATCTTGCTACAGCCTCATTCAACCATGGAAATACAGGCATTTCTTCCCCTAATGATTAGGTTTCCCAATTACTTTGTATTAACTAAGCTGATCTATAGCAATCACACAGATTGTGCAGTTGCATGCTTACTGATTCTTAGGAACACACAATGAAAGTTTTGGGACATCCTACACACTTTGAATAAAGGATAATGGTGCAACACTAGCAAAAACACTGTTTTCAATTGTTCTAAAATATTTATGATTAGAACTATCAAGGTCTTCCTTATACATACCATTTATTATATGACATTTGATGCATTAATTCTCAAAAGAATATAGAGATAGAAGCCTAGTTCCCTTGAACCTAAAGAGAGATATTTATGAAACCATTTAAAAATTGTCTGGATTTTGTATTTTTCCTCTTTCATTTTATCAGTATTTCCTACATTTGTAGATCCTCCAATTTGTTACTAACAATCATATGAGGATATAGAAATTAAATATAAAATTTTGTTAAAGTTATTCAGAGTAGAAATATAAAGTTTCATATCAAGAAATTTTCTAGTGTTTTCAGAGATGAGAAATTTTCTAGCATTTTCAGATTTCATAAAAATCACCCTCTCCCTTTTAGTTTGTATTTTTCATCTTTCCTGGTTATCTTCTAGATCAAAGGTTTGCAAATTTTATTTTGTAATTCTGCAGAGGTACTTAAGAACCACCATCAACAGGACCAAGGACCCTAGATTTTTTGTCCTTGCTCAACTATGTTGTGGATCTGCCTGTGATTAGATTTACCAAAAAAAAAAAAAAAGTCATATTGGTTAAACATTCTGAAGACAGAAGATGCCATATTGAATATTTTCCTTGACAGGTGCATATTTTATTGGTAGAATTTTCCCAACACAGAACCAATCAAACCCACAAGAGTCTAGACAAAGAAACATGGATGATGATGATGAGGGGCTACAGAATGTTACTGGTTGGTCTTACAAAATGAGATTGACTAGTCTATGGGGACTATGCTAAATAGCTTCTCTCTTAATATTAAACCCCTATGAATTTCAAGGAAAATTTAATCCATATGTTTCTGATTCAATTATTCTTAACTCATTAAATGTTTTTTAAAAGCTATTTGAAATTTGAGAAGGCTTTTTATGAGCTCTAGTAATCCTTTGTTCTTTGAATTAGGAAAGAGAATTTTGCCAAGAGTTAATGGTACTTGAACCTCAATATGCTTAAGGGGATTCTAAACTTAGCAAAAACTCCAGCATCCTGTCACAATCAATGACTCTCTGACTTACAAACTATCTGCCACTTGCTACCTCCTTCCACATGCTTGATGACATTGGACAATTTCTTTTACATGCACCAATGACCTTTACATGCTAAATAACTATTATTACTAAACGCAGGGTACAAATTCAAGTTATAACTTCTCTTTATAAGAAGTGAATCAGATTAAAATGGAACATTCTGAGAAACAGATTTCTTTTCTTTGTTTCTTATTTCTATGGGTTAGAATACATAGAAAGTTTAATTCTAGGCTGCTGACAGACAAGAAATGAACAAAGTTAGAGAAACAGTTTGTACTTTAAGGAATCAGAACCATTCAGACATGGTAGTTGTAGAATTTCTCAGAACAATAGCTAAAAAAATCCATATATATATATATATATATATATATATATATATATATATATATATATATGACAAATGTGTGCTGAATAATACTGGTATTGTGTCCTGTCAACATATACATAAAAAGGAAATGTGCACAGGATATTTTTGTCAATTTCATTCCATATTTTGTTCTGTTTTCAAATCTCCCTTGACTCCAATAATCTTCCCTATATCTTAGTGACACTCCCCACCCCCGTTTGCTTTAGCTTCTGAATAACAGAGAAAATATTCATCCATCAATTGTCTGAGTCTAACTTATTTCACTTAGCATGATGTTCTATAGTTTCATGTATGTACCCCCAGCAAATGCCATAATTTCATTTTTTATTTTGGCCTGAGTAAAACTACATTGTATGAATAAACAATACATGTTCTTCTTTATGGGCATTTGGGTTGGTGCCATAATTTGACTATAGTGAATTGTGTCTCTAAATTCACTATAATATACATTAATGTGGCTGTACCACTATAGTATTTTATTTCTTTTGGATAATACCAAGGAATGGGATAGCTGGGTCAGTTGGTGGTTCCATTCATAGTTGTTTGGTTCTCCATATTGCTTTCCAGAGTGGCTGTACTAATTTTCAGTCTCACTAACTGTATACCTTTCCCTCCACATCTTTATCCAAATTAATATTGTTTGTATTCTTGATGATTGCCATTCTGACTAGAATGAGATGAAATCTCAGTGTAGTTTTGATTTGCATTTTCCTACCTGATAACAATGTTGAATATTTTTAACATATTTATTAGTCATTTATTTGAGAAATGTCTGTTTAGATCCTTGTCCATTTATTGATTGGGCATTTGTTTGTTCCTTTTTTGGTGTTAAGTTTTTTAAGATATCTATAGATTCTGGATATTAATCCCATGTCAGTTACTCCAGAGGAGTACCTGACAAAGATTTTATTCCATTCTGTAGGTTCTCTCTTCATGTTAATTGTTTATTGCTTCCTTTGCAGTATAGAAGTTTTGTAATTCAATGGCATCTCATCTTATTTGTTTTATTCCCTTGAACTTTTAGAATTTTTCTTTCTTTCTTTTTAATTCTGTTTTACTTTTAAGCATTGGTGGGCTTTTATTTTTTATTTCAATTACATTACTTAGGTGTTTTATATCCCCATGGTTCAATTTGGGTAGGTCATCAGATGTGTATAGCAATTTGTCAATGTCTTCTAGATTTTCCAGTTTATTGGATTATAAATTTTCAAAATAGTTTCTAATGATCCTCTGGACTTCAGAAGTTATTGGGTTGATATCTTCTTTTTTATTTTTAATTTTGTTTATTTGGTTCTTTTCTCTCTTGTGGTTTCTATTATTTTTTATTGCTATAGATTTGTAGTTTTATTCACTTATGATCTGATAAGATGCATGGGATTATATTATTATTATTGGCATTTTCTAAGACTTTCATAGTGACCTAGAACACAGACATTTTTTGGAAAAGATTCCAAAAGCTGTGAATAAGTAGTTAAATTCAACTGACTGGGATGAAATATTCTATAGATGTCTATTGGCTCCATTTGATTTATAGTTGTTTTCAGGTCAGATCTTTATTTATTTAATGTTTAAATGACTTGTCTATAAGTAATAGGGGTATGTTGAAATCACCTAATAATGTAGAATCTATTATCTAGGATTTAATGTCAAGAAATATTTTGTTGTTGTTGTTTATGTGATTAGATACACTGACATTTGGGATATGGATATATATATATATATATATATATATACACACACACACACACACACACACACACACACACACACACATACACACAAGTATATGTATGTATTTACCATAGTTATATCTTCTTATTAGATTCTTCCCTCTATTGGTGTCGCAGACCAGCTGCAGCAAACTGGCCTGCGGGGGGGGGGGGTGAGGTGTGACGAGGAACTTGCGTAGATTGATACAGCTGGAATGGGAGCCCTTTATTGTAGGACAGGAGCGGTATTTATACACTCCACACAGCTTATCTAATTAACATAAACTAGATACAGCAGGCAACCAATCAGGAATCTCCACACTTAATGGCTCACTGGCGTTACTTCACAAACCACTCCCTCTGGCATTTTGCCAGGCGCCATCCAGACTTGTTTACAGACTCTAACATTTCTCTGGCAAAATGCCAGGCGCCATCCTGACTTGTTTACAGACTCTAACATATTGGTAAATAATGGACTTCTTTGAGTCTTTTAATTCATTTTTATTTGAAATCTACTTTGTCAGATAAAAGAATAGCTATTTCTGCTTGCTTTTGGATTCCATTTGCATGGAATATATTTTTTCCATTCTTTTACCTTCAGTCTGTAGATATTTTTGCTTATGAGATGAGCCTATTGCAAATAGCATAGTTGGATCTTGTTGTTTAATCCATTCTGTCAATCTATGTCTTTTTATTGGGATGTTGAGGCCATTTACATTCAGTGCTATTATGAATAGTTATCTTTCATGTCCTGAAATTATGGCTTGTTTGCTACATTTGATTATATGATTTTCATTAAGTTTGTTGCTCTTCTAGTGATCTTCATTTATTTAGGAGATTGAGATTTGTTCTGGGGTTCCTCTGTGTGCAGGAAATCTTTAAGAAATTTTTGTAGTGCTGGCTTAGTGGTCATTTTTTTCCATATCATTGAAAACTTTTATTTGTTCATCATTCCTGAAAGATAGCTTTACTGAATATACCAATCTTGCCTGACAAATATTTTATATTAGAGTTTAGAATAAATAATTCCAGACTTTCCTTGATATTAGAATCTACTGGAGAAGACAAAAGTAAGCTTTATTGGTTTGCCTCTAAATATGACTTAGTGTTTATTTCTTGCAGCTTTTAATATTCTTTCCTTATTTTCTATGTTAGACATTTTGATTATGTGTTTTAGTTTTTTTAAATCCTATTTGGGATCTTCCATGCCACCTATATGTGGATGCCTATTTCATTTCTGATATGGAGACATTTTTCTTTTACTATCTCACTGAAGACATTATTAGTGCCTGAACCTGTGTCTGTATGTTCTCTTTTATCCTAATTACTCTCAGGTTTGGTCTCTTGATATTGTCTTAGAGTTCTTGTATCTTATTATCATGATCATTTTTTTAAAATTTTATTGCATATTGAGTATTCAAGTTCATATATCCTGTCTTCAAGGCCTGAAGTTCTGTCTTGAGACCTGAAGTTCTGTTTTCTAGGCAATCTAACCTGTTGATGAATGCTTTCAAGTGAATATTTAATTTTATTCATTGTGTCATTCATTTCCAGGAGTTCTGATGGCTTTCTTTTCAGTATCTCTATTTCTGTATTGAAATAATCTTCCATTTCCTGTATTTGCTCTCTTAATTATTTCCTTTGAACATTTTAATAATCAGCATGTATAGCCTTTCTATGGAATTCCATCTATTTTCATACCTGTGGATTACTTTGTTGAGGGATTGTGAATTTTAGGAGGAGATTTGTTTGCCTGTTTCCTCAAGCTTTTAGAACTCTTGGACTAATGCATCCCTTGAGATGGATTCCTCTTCCTTTTTTATGCAGGTTCTTTTATAGGTAGTTATCCTTTTTGTGTGTATAAACTTCTCCCTGTTTTTGCCTTATTAGTAGATGTCAAATAGTTGATCCTGAGGTTCCCCTCTATTTTTTCATTTGTTCCTACTTGGGCCCTAGTTATTGCTTTGTTTTTTTTTCTCCCCCATTCCATGTGCTAAGGAATTGTGGAGTCTCAAGTTGGAAAAATTGTGTATGACATGAGTTTCACTGTTACTTGGCTGAATTGTGAGTATTGCTCAGCAGGAAGATCTCTACCCTTTGAACCTGAAGTGTCCAAATCACTTTTCCAGCCCCTCTAGAGAAAAAGGGGAACCAGAAATAACAATAATGTTGGTAACAGATGTAGAACCTTAATGGAAATGTCCAGAGTCTACTTTGACACCTACAAAACTAATTACCAACTCTATAGGTATGGTGGGGTCAGCATTTAACATTATCTAACACCAACAATAAACAGTTATGAATTAGATCAGTCATTAAACAGCAGATGTCTACTACATCATCCACTGTATTAATAATCACAACATGAATGGGGTAAGAATTATATAAATTATAGAATTATTTTATATAGTGGAATTGTAGTTTCGTAAGTGAAATGAAAATACGATAGGAAGGCAAGATAAAGTTTGAAACATTTAAAAAGTGAACAGAGGAGAAGCCGCAGATAGGTAACAGACGATGGCTATATCAAAGAAGGAGTAAAACATAATGAAAAGAGATAAAGTAATGAAAGAGAGTATGAAGGAACAGGAGATTTGGGCTATTAGTGAGATAAGAGGGTGAAAAAGTTGCAATAAGAGGAACGAAAACGGAGGACTGAACAAACAACTGTAAGATCAAAACAACTCAAACCCACATATACTTTTACCCCATCAACATCAAACCAATTCTAAATAACACATGGGTGATGAAGAAAGCAAATAAAATACAGTTTTTGTATATATCTGATAATATATATTAGTTGCATGTAATATAAATAATATAATTAAATATATTATATATGATATATGTGTATGTAATCAAACCTATCTGTAGAGAACATACACATATTCATGCACACATACACACATACTCACAAAGAATTTTAGTAATTAAAATATAAAATTTTTAAAAAGTTCAAATTTAAACAGAAAGATAAAAACAGGCATAGAATAAATTATAAAAATTCTTTATTGGCAATAAGGAAATTGTTTCTGCTGAGGTGGTCAAAACTATTGGCAAGGATGGATTTTCATTCTTTCTACTTATTTTTGGGATTTATAACATCTGAGTCAAGTGTTTGGGAGTTTTAACTCCAATTCTTTGTGTTCTTCACCCAGGCCAGCCAAGCTGGTTGGAATACCTCTCAGCTTTCTGTCTCCCAGCATAGAATGAGATACATTGAGGGTTGCTGACAACTGGTATACTCCCATAACAAGGCTAGTGCAGAGTTCTAGGCTGGAAGTTGGAGTAGCTGGTCTTGTTGATCTTTAGAACTCTGCTGTGGGTATCTGAGGTTTGATCTATACTCCATGTTGCTTAGGAGATGCTAATCTCTGCTAGACAACTGGGTCTCAGGGACTTTCCACAAATTCCACTTTCAGGGTGCCCAGTTTAAATTTCCATAGGTCTCACATTCACTGCTTTACATGTGAATTACCCAAGATCAGACCTGAAGAGCAGATGCTCCTGTATGGCTGGTTATTGGCACCTTCCCCAAAGCTTTTATGGAATGCAGCAACAAAAGGAACTCTCTCTCTCTCTCTCTCCCCTTTGTATCTGGAGCTTGGGTACCCTGGGCAAAATCATCTTTGCATGTGTTGTAGTCACATTGGTCCATAGGTGACTGCTGGATTAGGCTGTTCATTTCCCTTATGACTTCCTGATCTCCTGCCTCTGCTCTCTATCACTCATAAGTGGTTCCTACCACCAATGACCCTGTGCCCACTGGACTATCCACCTGTAGGTCAAGCAGTTTGGGTTGCTTTTTACTCAACAGCTTCCCCCACCACCTCTGAGTCAATTAAGATCAGGCTCCCTTTCTATTCCTAACCATGCTTTTCTCTCTATCTCTGCCTGTCCTCTCCCTCCCCTCAGCAGCCACCACTGTAGCAAAGTTGATGCCTTTCAAATGTGTTGTTTTTTTTTTTATATTACTTTCAATGTTCCTGAATTTCTGTGTCTCTTTGGTTTCTTTTATGTCCAAAGTTGAATTTCAGTAGATAATTTCCTAGTTACCCACCTCACTGAGGAAGAGTATTTCTATTTGTTCAATTTTGGACCTAAGGAACTACTGGGAAATGCACCCTTCCTCAAATCCACAGTCTTCTCTTCCCTCAGTACATTCCCCTTGAGTAAGGAGAAGGAGTTCTTTCTTAGGAATCTCAGGGTTCCCACTGGTCTTTGGGAAAGTTCCTGTATAGATAGAAATATTGTATGTTCACTGTAGTGGCTAAGGGTTTTCAAAGGAAGCAACACAGGACAACTTCAAAGACAAGAGATTCCAAACCCATAGAACCAAACTTGAATCGTATGATCCCTCAGTTCCATATACTTCCAGAGAAGCACACAGCTTGTAGTGCGTAGGCAATATTTATTTCATATTGGTAATTGTACAAGAAGGTCAAGGATTGCTTTTGACTGAAGGTCATGATTGTTTGTACAACAAAAACATCGACTTAGAACCATGTTTTTTTTTTTGGATAAAATTTACAAGAAAAAACGAATTTTAATGAACAGTAAGGGTATAAAATGTTTTATGGAAATTTTATATAAACTCAAACTCCATGAAATAAACTCATAGTTATGAAATTTTTCAATGCCTCTGCCTTCACATTCTGATTGAAGGCTTTACAACAGGTTTTATGCAACGGTACAATGTCTGGGTTAAGTTTTTCCTGCATTGACCTATGATGTGTTTTAGTTCCAAAATCTGTAAAGAAAAAAATGAGTCCTGAAGTTTTTTCTAAAACTAACAAAAATCTGCTCAACAATGAAAAATTTAGAAACAGGTGTAAAAGAAGAATAAAGATACCTGGAGTATACTTAAAACTTCTTGTCAGCACTGTGATTTATATGCACCATAAAATGATTTTTTTTATTAAGATCTACAAACAGGGCTGGGATTATGGCTCAGTGGTAGAGTGCTTACCTAGCATGGGTGGGATCCGGGTTCAATCCTCAGCACCACATAAAAATAAAAAGGCATTGTGTTGTGTCCATCTAAAAACCTAAAAAAAATTAAAAAATAAAGTAAATATTTTTTTTTTAAAAAAAAGATCTACTAACAATTTTCTCTCTCTTAACTTTTTTCCTCTTTTCAATCTTAGTCTGTATTGTGGTCTGAATGTTTGTATCTCCCAAAATTAGTCTCCCACTACCCAGTTTGATTAGAAGACTTTAGATGGCGGTGATTAGGGCATACAGGCAGAGACCCTGGGAATGGCATTAGTGCCCTATGATTAAAAACATGGAAAGCTCTCTTTCCCTCCTCTCACCACATGAGGATACAGCAAGTCTAGGAGCCAGAAACTAAGCCCTTACCAGACAGTGAATCATCCTTGATCTTGAACTCCCAGCTTCCAGAATCATGAGAAATAAATTTCTGTTGTTTATAAGCTACCTATTTTATAGTATTTTATTATAATATCCTGAAAAATCTAGGGCAACTCATAAAATAGATAGCACAGGATAGTTGTTGCTAAGCTACCTGAGGTTGGATAAAAGTCCACTCTCAGCTTAGGAGGATAATGTGGGAAAGGGACCCATTTGGCCAAAGAAGCAGACACAAGAAGCTTCCAAAAACAAATGAAAGTTACATTTATTTTTTAAAAAGAATATCCAATTTTTCATGTCAATAGAGATAATCTGCTTAATAAAATATTGAATTTTGTTATTCTTCTTTCTTCTACTCAAACGTAGGAGTCGTACTGAAATATTTGAAGTATGTGAGGTATTGGAAAAATAAGCCTTCATGGAGTGGAGACACAGATGGTTTCTGTGCTTAATAACTTTCCTTTTTCTTCTTCTTCTTCTTTTTTTTCATTGTGTTTTTAATTGTTTTTCTAATTTGTAGTTGCTGCCCTTTGCTGGCTGACATAGGTTTGGGATCCTATGGAGACCAGGATCCTTTAAACGTCAGGGACATGTTGTACAAACTCCAGTTCTATGCAGAAGTTAAACCCACTGATGTGTAAGGGTCACAACTGACTCTTATCGCTTTGAAGTCAAAATGGCAAACTAGTTCATCTTGATTCTTTATCATTGGCAAGGATTTGCTTACTCAAAGAACTAGAATTAGCTAGCTTTATGTTTGTTAATACAGGTTAAGTATCACTTATCTAAAATAGTCAAAACCAGAAGTGCTTTAGATTTTTGAATTTTGGAATATTTGCATATGCATGATGAGGTAACCTGGAGATGGGACCTAAGTCTAAACACAAAATTTATTAAGTTTCATAAACAACTTATACACATAGCCTTAAGGTTATTTTATATAATAATTTTAGTTCATCTGCATTTTGACTGCCACCTATCCATGAGGCTGGAGTGGAATTTTCCACTTGTGGCATTACATGGGTACTAAAATGTTTTTAGATTTTGAATCCTTTAAGGTTTCAGATCATTTTATTTGAGATGCTTAACTTATATATACATATATATTTTTTCCAATAAATTTCTTCAAAAGAACTGTGGTGTGAATAAAACCAGAGACAAAGGAAACTTTTTGTCATCTTTTAATATTTGTTTAAGATGCGACCTTGTTCTTTCTTCTTTCCTTCTTTGGACATATAATGAACTTACTCCAAGGAGAGTCAAGAATAATTTTTAGGTTCAAGATTTAATTACCAATTCTTCAGCCAATCTTTACTGCTAATGTTCATCTAATTAATCTCTGAAAAACTGAGATTAATGTAGAGGAAGTACAATGAATTAAAGATAATCATGTGGCATGTATTAGTTAAATACATTTACAGGCTCCAGGTCATTATTTCTCAGCAAAAGTGTGTCGAGTGTCCTGGGTAGCAGAAGAGAAACAAAGATTTGTAAGTCCAGTGGCTTCTCTAAGGTGTTGAATCAGACCTAGGAACACACTGTAGCATGCTGTGATAAGGACTCAGCCAGGATCCTATGGCAGAGAGCAGAGCAAGAGCCCTCTCATGGAGCAAAGAGGGTTTTCCAAGGAAGTCTTTCCAGAAGAACTGCAATCTTAGCCATGCCTTAGTCCTTTTATGCTGATATAACAAAATTTAATAGACTGGGTGGCTCATAAACAGCACAGGTTTATTCCTTATAGCTCTAAAGTGAGGAAATTGAACATCAAGATAATCATCAGGCTTGTTGTCTGGAGAGGACACACTTTCTTGTTTACAGATAGTGTTTTCTCTCTACATGTTCAGATGGCCAAGGACAAACAAGCTTCCTTGAACCTCATTTAGAAGGGCACTAATCCCATTCCCCATGCCTGAGGTCTCTTATCTTCCTGACTTACTCACCTCCTTCTGCTGTTTTCTTTGGGGTTGGGAATTCAACATAGAAAGTCTGGGTGGAATACGAACATTTAGACTTGAGCAGCCCCTAAATATTTCTGCATGTTCTGCCCCCACTGCTGTGCATTGCTGTGCCCTGCATTATTGCTTCTGGTCCATCTAGCCCCTTTCTCTCCCTCTACCCAACTCTTTTAGTTTTACTTTTTACTCTAAAACATAGAGTTGCACTTCTTCCATTCCACATGGTCTTTCATGACCACAGGGAAAGAGCATACCTACAGCCACAGAAAATGACTAGAAGTAGATTCTGAAAAGGAAGAGTAAGTAATTGGGTGTTGCAGATGCTAAATTCTCCAGACACTAAGTATCATGAGAGATATTTTCATATTTACCCAAAAGGAAGGTAAATACAGACTCCATTAAGGAGTTTTACTTTTTTATTCCAGGTCCTTAGGTCTTGTTCGAGTCTTCAGAATATAGAAAGAGAAGGAGTAAATTTAGCTTTAAGATGCTGCTGCCACCATGGGAGAGGGAAGAGAGTTGGGCTGATATAGGGTGCATCCCGTGAGGCTAGAACCAGTTAAGTGTACGCACATGTCTGTGTGTGTGTGTGTGTGTGTGTGTGTGTGTGTGTGTGTGTGTGATCATATGTGTGGTGAGGGAGGAACTAGGAAGGTAGAATGGTGAAATGGATGATGATGCTGGGAACCGAGGGTTGGGCAAAGTGCTCAGACCACAGCATGTTCTCAGTAGTGCCAGCTTTGGATTTATCTCTGAGTTAAGAAACCTGGGAGACACCTCAACCCTAACAGTACAGGACAGGATTCTCTGGGTCAGTTCCACACCCACCCCACGCATTCTCAGCCTCTGCTTCACTAGTGTAGCTGATACTGGGTCAATGTCACAGTAAGCGTTCCCTGTTTCAGTAGGTTCTTTTAGAAATGAGTGGTCTCATTTGTTACCCTGAAATCCAGAAATTTTCTCCCATCACAGAGGTATTTACCTGTGTCCCCAAATGTGATGAGCTCCTCTAGATACCAAAGCCAGTTCAAATTATCTTGCAGTATTCTGGAAGTTCCAAGCCTCGATGCACAGCCTTTGTTTCATTCTGTAGGTCACTGGCCGGCTCTGTGGATGACTGGATTATGACCTGAAGTCTGACTAGCTCAGGTAAAGCACAGTGGGTCCTCAGTCTCTGCTGGTCTCCAGAGCAGGAGGCTCTATGGTGCCTCAGAGGAAAATTCAACTTTGAATAGCAGAGCATGAATGATAAGTAAAGCTTCCTGTTGCTCTCTTTAGCCAAAATTTTAGAGCTGATCTGTCCAATAGAGTAGCCAGTAGCTATATTGCAGTCAGAGATTGAAATTAAATTAAATAAAGTGAAATTAAGCCTTCAGTTCCTTAGTTACTCTAACAATTCAAATGCTCAATAGCGGTTACACATCCATGTGTTTACATAATGCCATATTAGTGACTGTTGTATTCTGCTGGGAGTTCATAACCCACGTGAATCAAATGTATGAAAGATGATATGTCATGAGCTTTGTAATGTTTTGAACAACCAATAAAAAAAATGCTCAATAGCTATCCACTCATGGATAGTGACTGACATGTACGCCCCAGGAATATAGTTATCCTCTTCTGATTATATAGTCATCTTCAGTTATCCAGAAAGATATATTCCAAGGACCCCCAGTGGATGCCAGAGACTACCAACCATGTACTATGGCTTTTTCTATATAACCATGTGTTGCTTAATGATTGGAATATGTTCAGTGATGTGTATCAGAAGATGATTTTGTCATTGAACATCATAGTGTGTACTTATACAAACTAAACTGCACTGTCCTTAAGCAATATAATTTTATGGGAGCTTTGTCCTATATGCAATCTGTCACTGAAAACACCATTATGTAGTATATAGCTGTACAAACAGATTCATGATAAAGTTTAATTTATAAATCACGCACAGTAAGAGATTAACGTCAATAACAAACAATAAAATAGTGATTATAATGATACACTGTAATAAGTGTTATTTAAACCTTATAAATTATTCCTGGAATTTTGCATTTAATATTTTAGGACTGCAGTTGGCCACCAATAATTGAAACCATAGGGAAACTGTGGATAAAGGGGGACACGTGTTTTCTGCAGAATGTTGTATCAGTCATTTCCCCTTTAAAGAGTTTCTGTTGAATGTGACTATGGAATCTTGTTTTAGTTATGGTTTGTCTTCCAAATAGCACTTTGAGTCCAATTAAAAATAATTTTTGAGTGAGCAATCTTTTCTACCTTTTATTTTGTTTTGAGGAGAGTTATGTCCTTTAATTCAATTTGATGATAAGATGAAAAGCTAGTTTGGTTTTAATGTTATTATGTTTTTCAAATCTGCTTATGTGCTAGGAGCCCCTTTGACTTACAGAATTACACTGATGTCACAATAAGGTCTAGAGTGGCTGAGGCTCTTTACTGAACACCTGCTTTGTGAACAGCATCATAGAGCCTGTTACACTGAATATCACTGTTTGCACTTACATATTGTAGAAAAATGAGATAAATGATAATAAAACATAGTCAGCAATAAGATAACACTTTTTATTAAGATGAAAACATTTCTCCCATCCTGGTTTTGTTAGAGTTTATATTGAAGTTTATATGTTAGCATTAAATACACAGTGCATATCAAATTTTAGAGCAAACACAAATAATTCAGCCCACTGTTGAAAGTCTGTCTGGTCTTAAGAAGAGGGATTAGGAAGTAGGACACAACCACATCCTATTTCAGACTACCCCCGACCCAGGAAGCAAATAGGTGAAGACTGGTGTCAATAGAGGAAAGAAAACAGTGTGGAACCACCAGCACTTGAATATTTTTAAATGATTCCCCTTCATTGTAAATGAAGCCTTATATAGCAAATGATAAATCTCAAGGATTTAATGGTTAAGAGACATGGCTTTGGGTACATACATACCTGGATCAGGTCTAGAATCTGTCCTTCCAAGAAAGTGACCAGAGGCAAGTTGCAGTTTCCCCTATCTAATCCAAGCTCAAAGGCTTGAACATATTTCACGTTGCCTCAGGACTCACTGACATAATGTGAACTGTATGTACTCTTAGTGTTGTGCCCGGCATGCAGTAAGTGCATGATGAAGGCTATGATGAGGATAATGATGACAAGTACTTAAAACATGAAAAATAGGAAAATTCCAATGAAGCCAAGCGGTGCCGTATAAACCCGGGCTCCAAAGGTGTACACGTGTGTAATGCACAGGACGGCGTGAATGCAATTCTGTTGTCACACATGACAGATGTTCAATATGTTTAATGAAATAGTAGGAAGATAATATTTTGTGACTTACCTGTGTGGGCTGGGTTTTTGAGATTATTTTTTAGAAAAATTGATTATGTAAATTCATCTAAGAAAAAGGAAGTAGAGAAGAAAATTAGTTTAATCACCCCATAACTCAATCAGCCTTTTACTGATAGAAAACTAGTCATTTGCAGTCTTGAAAACAGCTACCTGAGACTCAGGATCTCCAATGTCCTTCTGACATCCAGTGCTTTCCTTTACTAGCGAGCCATGCTTCTGCATTCAGTGTGAGATCCCTCTCTGAAATGCTCACGTGTCTACTTACTTGTCTCAACAGTGGCCTTTGTTTCTTCTGTGACTTGTCACTACAAATTTCAGCTTCGAAAATGTTGTCGATAAAATATGACCAGCAAATGAATGAACGAAACACATTAGCTTGCAGCAAGAGAGCTACAAGGAAGTGCAATTGTATTTTCAGAAACAAGTATAGTGTGATCCATAAAAGTGGGTGAGATCCTCAAGAAAATTTACTTATTCTTCTTGTTCAAAATACTATCCATAAATCTCAATGAAGTGTTCAATGATCTTTCTTAGAAAGGAATTAAAATGATTATATGACTCACCATGGTCAAAATAATGAAAAAATAAAGCAAACGAATGAGCACTACTGAAAGCAATTCATTCCATTTTTTATGGATTTTAATACTAAAATATGACATTTAGGCATCTGTTGTTGAATGGAACTAATTTATAAGAGTAAATTTTATTATTCTATAAAGAACCTTATAAATTGGTATAATATATTTTTATTTGTGTATATGAGAAATACAGAGTTGAAAAACAAAATAATTTCATAAAGGATTGATAAAAAGAAAGAATTACTATTTCATCCCAGGATTTCCCTTTAATATTATCTTTTAGAAATATCTACCTATGTTACAGAAGTCAGCCAAGGTCCCGAGCTGATTTTAAATGAACCGGTAATTTCTAGTAACAGTGAAACATTACGTTTGCTTAGGTTAAATTTTCTTCTAAATGAAGTTCCTTCCTGTTAATAAACAGATGGACGCTAAAGGTATTTTTGTTGTTGTTGTGTTGTATTTTAATTTTTAAATAACACGTTACAGTTAGTGGATACTAATGTTTCTACAGAGAAAAAAATAAATGGTGATAAAACCCCAGAATTGAGGAGTAGTGTGTGCTTGGGCTGGCAGGCCAATCCAGGAAGCTGTTTTCTCATAGGGCCTTTCTGTTAATTAGGACATTCAGCCTTACATGGTTATGTAGGAATACACTTTTATTATCTTTTTGGTCTTATTTAAAAAATATTAAATATATACATACTCTTAAAGCAAAAAGGAAAAGAAAATATCAAGAATTCTGAATACATTTATATTGTTGAAAATTAGGGCACGAATTAAGAAAAACACATGTCCTATGTGATAAATAACCTGATTTAGACTTCTTTTTTTTTATTGGTTGTTCAAAACATTACAAAGCTCATGACATATCATCTTTCATACATTTGACTCAACCGGGTTATGAACTCCCATTTTTACCCCAAATACAAATTGCAGAATCACATCAGTTACACACTCACATTTTTACATAATGGCATATTAGTGACTGTTGTATTCTGCTGCCTTTCCTATCCCCTACTACCCCCCTCCCCTCCCCTCCCATCTTCCCTCTCTACCTCATCTGCTGTTGTTCAATTCTCTCCCTTGTTTCCCCCGCCTTTCCCCTCACAACCTCTTATATATAATTTTTGTGTAAAATTGAGGGTCTCCTACCATTTCCATATGCTTTCCCTTCTCTCTCCCTTTCTCTCCCCCCACTCGTCTTTGTTTAATGTTAATCATTTCCTCATGTTCTTCCTCCCTGTTCTGTTCTTAGTTGCTCTCTTTATATCAAAGAAGACATTTGGCATTTGTTTTTTAAGGATTGGCTAGCTTCACTTAGCATAATCTAGTCTAATGCCATCCATTTCCCTGAAAATTCTATGATTTTGTCATTTTTTAGTGCTGTGTAATACTCCATTGTGTATAGATGCCACGTTTTTTTTTATCCATTCATCTATTGAAGGGCATCTAGGTTGGTTCCACAGTCTAGATATTGTGAATTGTGCCCCTATGATCATTGATGTGGCAGTATCCCTATAGTACGCTCTTTTAAGATCCTCAGGGAATAGTCCGAGAAGGGCAATAGCTGGGTCAAATGGTGGATCCATTCCCAGCTTTCCCAGGAATCTCCATACTGCTTTCCAAATTGGCCTCACCAATTTGCAGTCCCACCAGCAGTGTACAAGTATATCCTTTTCCCTACATCCTCGCCAACACTTATTGTTGTTTGACTTCATAATGGCTGCCAATCTTACTGGAGTGAGATGGTATCTTAGGGTGGTTTTGATTTGCATTTCTCTGACTGCTAGAGATGGTGAGCATTTTTTCATGTACTTGTTGATTGATTGTATGTCCTCCTCTGTGAAGTGTCTGTTCAGGTCCTTGGCCCATTTGTTGATTGGGTTATTTGTTATCTTATTGTTTAATTTTTTGAGTTCTTTGTATACTCTGGATATTAGGGCTCTATCTGAAGTGTGAGGGGTAAAAATTTGTTCCCAGGATGTAGGTTCTCTATTTACCTCTCTTATTGTATCTCTTGCTGAGAAAAAACTTTTTAGTTTAAGTAAGTCCCATTTGTTTATTCTTGTTATTAACTCTTGGGCTATGGGCATCCTATTAAGGAATTTGGAGCCCGAACCCACAGTATGTAGATCGGAGCCAACTTTTTCTTCTTTCAGACGCAGTGTCTCTGATTTGATATCTAGCTCCTTGATCCATTTTGAGTTAACTTTTGTGCATGGCAAGAGAAAGGGATTCAGTTTCATTTTGTTGCATATGGATTTCCAATTTTCCAAGCACCATTTGTGGAAGATGCTATCCTTCCTCCATTGCATGTTTTTAACCCCTTTATCAAATATAAGAAAGTTGTAATTTTGTGGATTGGTTTCTGTGTCCTCTATTCTGTACCTTGGTCCACCTTCCTGTTTTGGTACCAGTACCATGCTGTTTTTGTTATTATTCTTTGTAGTACAGTTTGAACTCTGGTATCGCTATACCTCCAGATTCACACTTTCTGCTTAGAATTGCTTTTGCTATTCTGGGTCTTTTGTTTTTCCATATGAATTTCATGATTGCTTTATCTATTTCTACAAGAAATGCCATTGGGATTTTGATTGGCATCACATTAAACCTGTAGAGAACTTTGGGTAATATTGCCATTTTGATGATGTTAGTTCTGCCTATCCATGAACAGGGTACATTTTTCCATCTTCTAAGATCTTCTTCTATCTCTCTCTTTAGGATTCTGTAGTTTTCATTATATAAATCTTTCACCTCTTTTGTTAGGTTGATTCCCAAGTATCTTATTTTCTTTGAGGATATTGTGAATGGAGTGGTTTTCCTCATTTCCATTTCAGAAGTTTTGTTGCTGATATACAGGAATGCCTTTGAATTATGCATGTTGGTTTTATATCCTGCCACTTTGCTGAGTTCATTTATTAACTCTAGCAGTTTCTTTGTAGACCCTTTTGGGTCTGTTAAATATATTATCATGTCATTCGCAAATAGCGATAATTTAAGTTCTTCTTTTCCTATTTTCATGCCTTTAATTTCTTTTTTCTGTCTAATTGGTCTGGCTAGTATTTCAAAAACTGAATTGAATAGAAGTGGTGATAGAGGGCATCCCTGTCTTGTTCCAGATTTTAGAGGGAATGCCTTCAGTTTTTCTCCATTTAGGATGATGCTAGCCTGAGGTTTAGCATATATAGCTTTTACAATGTTGAGGTAAGTTTCTGTTATCCCTAGTTTTTCTAGTGTTTTGAACATAAAGGTATGCTGTACTTTGTCGAATGCTTTTTCTGCATCTATGGAGATGATCATATGGTTATTGTCTTTAAGTCTATTGATGTGGTGAATAGGATTTATTGATTTCCGCATATTGAACCAGCCTTGCATCCCAGGGATGAATCCTACTTGATCATGGTGCACAACTTTTTTGATATGCTTTTGTATTCGATTTGCCAGGATTTTATTGAGAATTTTTTCATCTAAGTTCATTAGGGATATTGGTCTGTAGTTTTCTTTCTTTGAGGTGTCTTTGTCTGGTTTCGGAAACAGGGTGATGTTGGCCTCATAGAATGAATTTTTTTCTATTTCTTGAAATAGCTTGAAAAGTATTGGTATTAATTCTTCTTTAAAGGTTTTTTAGAACTCCGCTGTATACCCATCCGGTCCAGGGCTTTTTTTGGTTGGTAGTCTTTTGATGGCTTCTTCTATTTCTTCTTTTGTTATTGGTCTGTTTAAATTGTGTGTATCCTCCTGACTCAATCTGGGCAGATCGTATGACTTAAGAATTTTATCGATATCTTCACTATCTTCTATTTTATTGGAATATAGGGTTTCAAAATACTTTCTAATTATCTTCTGTATTTCTGTAGTGTCTGTTGTGATATTGCCTTTTTCATCCCGTATCTTAGTAATTTGAGTTCTCTCTCCTCTTCGTTAGCATGGCTAAGGGCCTATCAATCTTATTTATTTTTTCAAAGAACCAACTTTTAGTTTTATCAATTTTTTCAATGTTTTTTTTTTTTGTTTCAATTTCGTTGATTTCTGCTCTAATTGTAATTTTTCTTGTCTTCTACTACATTTGTTGTTGTTTTGCTCTTCCTTTTCTAGGTTTTTGAGGTGAAGTGTGAGTTCATTTATTTGTTGGTTTTTTTTTCTTTTTTTGAGGAAAGAACTCCAAGAAATGAATTTCCCTCTTAAAACTGCTTTCATTGTGTCCCATAGATTCTGGTATGTTGTGTCTGTATTGTCATTTGTCTCTAAGAATTTTTTTATCTCGTCCTTTATGTCTTCTGTAACCCATTGATCATTCAGTAGCCTATTGTTCATTTTCCATGTGATGTAGGATTTTTCCTTCCTTCTTTTATCATTGATTTCCAGTTTCATTCCATTATGATCAGATATGGTGCATATTATCTCCACACCTTTATATTTACTAAGAGTTGCCCTATGGCATAATATATGGTCTCTCTTTGAGTAGGATCCATGTGCTGCTGAGAAGAATGTGTATCCACTTGATGATGGTGGATATATTCTATATATGTCGGTTAAGTCTAGGTTATTGATTGTGCTGTTGAGTTCTATAGTTTCTTTATTCAGTTTTTGTCTAGAGGATCTGTCTAATGGCGAGAGTGGTGTGTTGAAGTCACCCATAATTATTGTGTTGTAGTCTGTTTAACTCTTGAACTTGAGGAGAGTTTGTTTTATGAATATTGCAGCTCCATTGTTTGGTGAATACAAATTGATAATTGTTATGTCTTGTTGGTGAATGGTTCCTTTTAACAGTATATAGTATCCTTCTTTATCCCTTTTGATTAACTTAGGTTTGAAGTTGATTTTATTCGATATGAGTATGGCCACTCCTGCTTGCTTCCGAGGGCCATGTGAGTGGTATGATTTTTCCCAACCTTTTACCTTCAGCCTGTGTATGTCTTTTCCTATCATATGAGTCTCCTGAAGGCAGCATATTGTTGGATTTTTTTTTAATCCAGGTTACTAGCCTATGTCTCTTGATTGGTGAGTTTAGGCCATTAACATTTAAGGTTACAATTGAAATATGATTTGTACTTCCAGTCAAGTTTATTTATTTATTTATTTTAGTTTGGCTAGGTTTTACTTTTTGGTTATTTTCCTCCCCCTTTACTGAGATACCTCCCACTGTTAGTTTTGGGCACTATTTTTCAATTCCTCTTCTTGTAGTATTTTGCTCAAAATGCTTTGCAGTGCTGGTTTTCTGGCTGCGAATTCTTTTAGCTTTTGTTTATCGTGAAAGATTTTAATTTCATTGTCAAATCTGAAGCTTAATTTTGCTGGATACAGTATTCTTGGTTGGAATCCATTATTTTTCAGCATTTGAAATACATTGTTCCAAGATCTTCTCGCTTTCAAAGTCTGTGATGAAAAATCATTCGTTGACCTAATTGGTTTACCCCTGAATGTAATCTGCCTCCTTTATCTCGTAGCTTTTAATATTCTCTCCTTGTTCTGTATGTTGGATATCTTCATAATTATATGTCTTGGAGTTGGTCTATTACGGTTTTGAATATTTGGGGTCCTGTAGGCTTCCAGGATTTGGCAATCCATTCCATCTTTCATCTCTGGGAAGTTTTCTAGAATTATTTCATTTAATATGTTGTCCATTCCTTTGGTTTGAATCTCTATGCCTTCTTCTATCCCGATGACTCTCAAATTTGGTTTTTTTATGACATCCCATATCTCTTGAATAGATTGCTCGTGGGATTTAAGCATCTTTTCTGTGTTGACTATATTCTTTTCAAGTTGATAAACTTTGTCTTCATTACCTGATGTTCTGACTTCTACTTGATCTAGTCTATTTGTAATATTCTTGTTTGAGTTTTTAATTTGGTTTATACTTTTCTGCATTTCTAGGATTACTGTTTGATTTTTTTTTAAGATCTCTATCTCCTGGTAAAGCTCATTCTTTGCCATTTGAATTTGTTTGTTTAATTCATTTTCAAAATATACTTTTATTGCTTGGACTTGCTGCCTCATGTCTTCTCTAATATTCCTTTCCATCTGAGTTAGGTATGCCTTGAGTTCTTTCCCTATCCCTGTTTCTGATGCTTCTTGGTCTTCCTGTAGAACTAAGTTGTCCTGCATTGTTTGTACTCCTTTTTTCCCTTGTTTTTTCATGATGTTCACGTTACTTTCCAGCTCTATGTGATTGCTGTGTTTCTGCTCTCTTCTATAGATTCATTTTGGTTTTGTATATCTCTGTTGTCTCTTCTTTGTGTTTGTAGACTATGCCTGCTAAAGTGGATTCTGCTGGGAAGGAATTCCGATGGTTGAGCTCCAGTGACCTCACTTCTCTGCTATGGCGGGCCCCAGGCTCCTTGCTGGGGTGTCTGAATGGGGGGGTGGGACTGGACTGTCTCTGGTTGGTTTCAGCTCCCAGTCGCTGGTGGGCGGGCAGTCTCCAGCTGCCCAGTCGCGTGGGCAGCAGGTGGGCTGTCGCCAGCAGGCGGGCAATCTCTTGCTGCCCAGTTGCACGGGCAGCTGGCGGGCGATCGGTCGCCAGTGGGGGCGCGGACTCCAGCCGCCCAGTCAACACGGGCAATGGGTGGACTGTCGCCGGCGGGTGTGCGGTCTCCAGCCGCCCAGTCGCGAGGGCCTGGCCTCTAGTCCCCTGGTTTCTCCTGCTAGACCAGATTTCCCCTGAGTGATGCCTCTCGGCAGTTCAAACTGTACTCTGGGCCTGCCGTTTTTTGGGTGTGGAGGGTGGCTATTGGGAACCCTGGCACTCTATTGTTTTGATTTTTTCCGCTTGCCCCTCCCCCAGCACTGGCTAGACAGGTTTCGTTTTCGCCGCTGATGGGAGGGGGAGTTGAAGGTCAGGTGTCTCTAGTTTTCCCCGCGTCTTTATGCAGGCTTGCTCTGATAATCCCTCCCCCCACAAGCCTAAGAAAGATTTTATGCGAATTCCCCGCTGTATGGGAGGTGAGCTGAGTAACACACACCTGTTTTATTGTTGCAATCTGTCGGAGAGTGGCGGTGGTTACTTCAGCTCTCCAAGATGGTGGCCGCTGGTTTCCTTGGTGGAGTTTCCGTTGTGGGGGATAGAACTGTACCGCTTCCTTCCCCGTCTGAAATCCCGAACTCAGCCCGGGGCTCAGTGGGGGCTCAGCCGGCAGGATTCCACAGAATTGCAGCCCCGTTTCTCCCTGCTTGTTGGTCGCTTCTCGGTGGTGCCCGAGATTTAGACTTCTTAAGAATCATTAACTACTACTTAGTTTAATTCTAGCTGTTGCATTTTTTTAATTTAAATGAGGTTAATGCACTGTGAACCTTTTACCGTGTATAATAAACATATTTCTAGAGTGAAGATTTCCCTCTACAGGTCCTATAGAGTTGCTGCAGGTGACATTCTTTAGCATTGATGTCCTCTCTGAACCAGAATCTAGACCACTTTCATTTAGCCAAGGATCAAGTCATAGAGCTGCACCTGATCAGAATTCCTGCTTGTTTCTTTTTCCATGGAAGCAGGGGAAAATGAAAATTAACATCTGTAATATCTTGTTTTTTGCCTGTGTGAAAATTCTGTTTTCAGAGGGGGAATGGGGAGAATACTGAATGACATCAAAGCATATGTAAAAAACAAAAACAAAAACAAGATAAATTGAGCTTCAATAAAATTAAACTTTTTTTTTTTTTTTTTACGTAAAAGATCTTGTTCAGAGGATAAAAGTTCAACTATAAGAGAAAATTTTGTAAATAGCAACTGATGAAGGACTTGTCTCTAGAATATATAAAGTTCTCACAAAACTCAACATTACATAAAAAAATCCAAGCAGAAAATGGGCAAAAGAGGAGAGGAGACAGTTTATCAAAAACAATATATGGATGACAAATAACTGCATGAAAAGATGTTCAACATTATTGCCCACTGGGGGCTGAAAATCAAAGCCTCTATGAGATACCATTATGTTTCTCAGTTACCTATGCAATGGCTAAAAAAAAAAAATTGGAGCATCAAACACTTAGAGAGTTTCACATAAAGTTGATCTCTGTACATTGCTAGTAGGAAAGTAGGATTCTCTACAATAACATATAGGAATTGCAGCCTTAATCTCAAAAAATTGTAAAAAATAAACCCAGTGTATTTTTATTTATAGATATATTCCTAATAGTCAAAACCTATGGGAAAAATATTTTTAATCAGATGACTATTTAAGCAACTACAGTACATCCCATGGAATACTACTCAGCAAAAATGAATGAACTACTGATGCACAGCTTGGGTGAATTTAAGAGATAATGCTGAGTTAAAAACATTATAAACCATACTATCCCATTTTTATTACGTTCTTGAAATGACAAAACTGTAGAAACAGATTAGCAGTTCCAGGGGTTAGAGATAGGTGGAAATGGGGAAGTAGAAATAAAGGAGCTGCATTGGGGGTCTTATCATTGATGGAGCAGTTCTTTACCTCCATCAGGGTGAGGTTAACATGCCCCTATGCAGGGATAAAGTTACATAGAAACACATATACACACAGGAATGTGAGTAAACCATGACGTTTGAAAAGACCTGTGGGTTGTACCAATATTGATTTCCTGTTTTTTTTTTTTTTTTTTGGCAACTTTTTAATGAACTACATTTATTTCAGAACATAAAGCCAAAAAAAAAAATCAAATTAACAGAAAATAATGCCTACCCTCTCCCCTCTGAAAATAATCACTATGTATCCATTAGATATTGACAGAAATTTGTTTGCAGTTATGCAGAAAGTCATTTCACTCAATTAGAGCTCTCCTTCTGCACCATTTCCAGAATGATTTCTGTTCAGGAACTTGCCTCCTCCCTGCCTTTCCCTGAAAATAGCTTGCTCTTATAGAAATTCTGAAAACTGGGAAATGAATTTGAAAAAGTATATCATCTCTATCCATTCCACACACACACACACACACACACACACACACACACTCGCACACGCTCGCACACGTACACACACCCCAACTCTCCAGTTGAGAAATATAAATTGCAAATTAAAGATTAGTAAAAGTATTCCAAACTGTCTTTAAACACAGTAATTTTGAAGGTATGAAATGGTAAGAATTTTTACATTTAGGGAATTAAAGTATTTTCTTCTAGATAGCTCAACATAAGGAAATGTTAAGTTTGATTATAGATGATAGTACTTGTTTAGTGAGTTTATTGATTTATCAAACATTCATTAGGTATGACATTATTCTATGTCCCACATTAGGTTTGGGAAATATAAAGAAAAGGCTATTATATTTCCTTCAGAGTGCTCCCAAATTAGTGGGGAAGATGAAATACCAGCAGTAGATGAAAATATCAACTGAAACACATTATGAAATACAATTCAGTGAATTCTTGTGAATTTAGTGAATACTTGTGAAGTCTTCAGAATAAGGCTTTTATTTGGTGAAAATGCATGCTTTAAGTGGAGATGCATGATCTTTAATTAAAAACATGAGTTAATCCATTTGACAATTATGTGAAACAATCAAAATAACAGATGTACAATCTTTCTTTGAAAAATAAGTCGGCATTTAATGTTTAGATTAAGAGAAATGGAGGTAACATAATGTATACTGTTAAGGATTAGTGGGCCTTTGTTTTAATCTAGGACCCCTCTGGAGCATTGTGGATAATGTAGTCAGTACATCAGATACGTGCCCTGTCGAAGAAGTCTTCATTTTACTTCAGTCTCTCCATACGAGGTCTTCATGACTTATTCTGAAAGTTTTTCTTTTGCTTTACTCTAAATGTGATGTGTTAATTTAGTTCAGGTCATTCCATCTGCTTCCTTTGGTGGTCTTCAATCCCCTCTTGCCAAGAGTAACCAACTGTGTAACTAGATACCAAATGAAAGAGGGGATTTGAGTTAATGAGGAGACAAGAAGTCCTTGGGCACTCATTCATTCATTTTTTTTTTATGCTTAGATGGAAATATGCCATCTTCTGGCTTCTCACTGGAGCACAAGTGACATCAAAGAAAATAGTTCTTTTCTGCATTTTGATTTAATTATGATGTATTTTTACAATAGCAACTTTCATTTTCTTAGCACTTGGTATTTGTTTTCATACACAGTTCCTTCATTCAGGCCTCACAGGTAGACAGAACTGCTCCATTCAGAGGAATATCAAGCCCAGAGGGCAATGTAGCATGCATACAGTACAGTCATGGCCTGCTCTCTGATCTAGTCATCTGACCCAAATGAGGTCTCTTTCCACTGTAGCATGTTTTGTTTGAACTTACTTTAAATTTTGAAGTTTTATTTTTTAATTGTTGGCCTTAAATAAGCCATAACCGGATTTTCTTTCACCTCCAATCTTTTGCGGAGTTTGTCACTTTGAGAATGGAAGATTCTTTCCTAAGTAATTCTTAGTACAAACACTGTAATGTTTGGTTTAAATATACCACCACTCCACTCTTTTTCTCCCTACAGTTTCTTTCTTCCAAAACACAGGAACCAAAATCTATGTCTCATCTCCCCCTTCTAATCCCACAACCAGCTGTCAAACCTCTGAATCATGCCACTCAAAGAGTATTTTTAAGTAAGTCTGTTTTTGAGGCAAATGTGTTTCAAAATTTCCCTGTCATTTCAGATGTGTCCACAGCCCTAGAGCTTTCTTCCTGGACTGGTTTCTGTGAAGTTGAAGTTGAGTTGACTGAGGCTCTGATTTTATGTCCTTTTGTGCTTAAAATATCCATGTACTTCTCCTATCTCTGCTTACTATCCTTTTTCCTGTAAAAAAAAAATCTCAATTTTTAAAGGTAATTGCCTTCTGTTCTGATATTATTCCTATATTTCAGTTGTGTCTCACACTTGGGAAGAATTTTCCTTCCTTGCCTAAATTGAAGGCTGCTGAAAACTCGCTTTGTCTCACCTCTGCTTGGAAGTATTCCCTGGATGGTGCTGTTCGACCTATAGTGGTGGCCATTTTCAAGTTTGTAAAATCCCAGATATTAAAAACAACGCTAATCTTGCTTTAGGCCAGAATCCAAGGAAAGAAAGGAATACCTTGAAATTATATCATATAGATGTGTTTGAGAAGAAGAGAACTGTTACGTTTGTCAGCACTATTAACTACAAAAGGGTGGCCATAAGGACCATTTCCAGCCTGTCAGTCTGCACTATGTGCACTGTATTGAAGGCTAGTGTCCAATTATCTTCAGCCAGACTTGGATCAGTATGACTGGGGAGAACCACAAATGCCTGAAATGCACCAGGAGTCTGATTATAGTCAACAAAGAATCAATGCCAAGCCTCCATGGATCCACAAAAACCTGTCCAAGTTGGCAATCCACCTTACATTTTTCTGCACAGGATAAATCTTTGGCTCTCTGGAGTGTTGGATCTGACCTGTAGATGAGAAATGCAATCAGGCACTCTTTTATCTATGTCAGATTTTGTGTACCATCTATACCACTGTTTCTGCAGGATGCCAGAAACAACTGCCTTCCATAGCATGTCCCAGTTACAGTGACAGCTTTGAGCTTGCATTAGTCAACTCGAAAATTTCTATTTGCTTACCAAGCTCATGCATCATCCCAAGATATCTATCTATTTATCTATCTATCTATCTATCTATCTATCTATCTATCTATCTATCTATACATACACACATATATGTATATATGCACACACATATATATAACATAATATATATATATAACATTTGTTATTTATAGTATTTTATTTTCTGTTTTCCCAACTAATGAGACCTTTAAGAAATGAGTCAATATCTTGTCTTGACTAAATTATTACTTTTAAACAGAAAAACTCTTGACCTGTCATCTGAGAGAGAACTATTGGACATGTCTCAAGAAAAGGTTATGAGTTGGCCTCAGAAATAGTCATAGGAACTCAAGAGATGTGACCCTTCAAGGGCATTTCTGGATACAAGAGTTTAGTTCCCTCCCTTTTTCAATTACAATGATGTGTTTTCACTTGGTGTATTTTCGGAATTTCACTTTAAAAGTGTGTGTACTACTTTACTGCTAACTTTTCTTCTTTTTAATGGAAAATTCAGACTAGAAGTCAGGAGACCTCCACCTGTTTATCCATTCATTTTCTTTCCCTGAGATCAATGTTTCTATTATTGCCCATGCTAATTCATAATAGAAATTCATACAGAAACAAATTATAGTAAAAGTCAACTTTTTTTCTTAAATGTTATATTTTCAAGTAATACATTATATCACTTGTTTTCTAAATGGAGTAGCTATCATATTGAATGCAAGAGTTGCAAAAGACCCTATTACATTGTCAAGAGATCCTTCTCCCTGCTGGGACATACACACTAAACTCTCAACTCTGGGCCACCAGAACTGCTATTAGGAAAATTCAGATTTTAGAAAAAAATAGTGTATTTGGGTTATGAATCATAAATTCAAATTGTGAAGCTCAAGTAGCTTAGTTTTGAATATATGTAATGGGAATTTCACCTCAAAGAAGAGAACTGTGTCTTCAATTGGGTGGATTTAATTTGTTATTAAAGAACCAGAGAGTGGTAATCCCCAAACTCCTAAATGTAGAAGGTTTAGGGATATAACTAGAGAAAGGAAGCTGAATTTCGTGTGGTAGAAGTCAGGAGACCTGACTTGATAAACAGGGACTCAAAATGGGGAGTCTTTATCTGTTGTTGATTATCTCTTGGGTTCTCCCAAATTGTGTCCATAGACATATTGGCCCAGAGTCAAGATGCCCTATTTTTTCTCTTGAGAGAAGATAGGTATCCAGGTTTTATCTAAAATGTTATTATTTTTATATTTGTACTACTTACTACTTTTTGAAATTCTGTGAGATACCCATGTTCCATGAGTTTCCACTTTCCAATCTATATCTTAGAGATACATAAAAGACATTTTATTTTTTCTTATTTTATGATTTTTAAATTTCTAGGTGTTCTTTGTGTACACCTCCTCTCTGTGCCAAAGTTTTCAAGTACATAATGAAAGGATGACCTCAACTCTGAAAACTGAAGAACAGTCTGAAGACTATTAATTCCTTTGGACATAGGCTCCAAATCCACTGGGAAATTCATGGTCCAGTGTACTGGGAATCTTGCTGCTTATTTAAAAATTGGACATCACATCTTTCTTTTGAAGTTTAGTCTCCTATTTAAACAGAGCAAGCCCTAAGTCAGGTAGGAATAAATGAATTTTAAGGAGACATTTATTTTCAGAATTTCTTTTTGCCATGAGAGGAACATATACTGTCTGAAAGCCTCATTGTTCAATTATTCAGTTCTGGGTTAAGCCGAGAAAGATATTTTTTTTTTCTTGTTTAAGACACCTTTACACTACTTTGTACCCAAAACTCATTCTGCTGTTCAAAAACTCATAACATCAGAATGGACCCAATAGTTTCCTCCTTAGACTAGAGTCCCTCAAATTTAGGCGGCACTACTATGCACTCAGGCACGTCACTCTGAGTTATGCCCCCTTATAACCTGGGGAACTGGAAGGTAGAAGCTCTCCCTAGAAAGAGAAATAAAAGAATCTTGTTTAAATAACCTCTATCTCTAGATGATTTAAAATACTTTGACATATCTATATTTCTATTTGAAAAATGAATCAAAAATAATTCAATCAGAAAAGCAACATCTGTTACTAATCAATAGTCTTGCAAGAGAATTAAAATGGTCTTTTTCTCTCCCCTAAGTCTACTGATAATTTTTTTTAATCCTATGCCATTCATTGAGATCAGATGCATTCACTCTGCATCAGATCTTGGAATTACATAAATAATAAAGTCCTCAAGGCTGATGGCATGGGAACAGTGGAATGTGTAACAATATAATCAGGGGAAAAATCTATATTTAATGTAAAGCATTCTAACACTGTAAAGTAAGATGAATTTCAAACCCCTTTGTTCTCTGAGGCCAGGTTGTTCCATAGCTAATGTTTTCCCTTGTATTAAATCTTGTGCCATTTTATCTGAGATGATGTCTTATTTTCTTTGTTTATGACTTTGGAAATTATTATAACAAGACACATGAAAGAGGAGACTGAGCAAGTACAAATGGATAAAACAGCATTCACTACCCAAAGCGAGTGTAAATGGGGCCAATAATTTTTTAACTTGACAGTCTCTTAATCTTTTCTAGTGAGCTCAGTGATGATTTTTCTTGTTTCAAAACCTGTCACAGCATTCATTTGTGACCATTTTTATTGCTGGGATTAGTCGAGGTCTATCAATTCTAAACTCTAGCTCAGCCCAATGCATGTCAGCTTTAATCACTAAATGCCAAACAATGCAAGAATTCCAGTGTGTACCTTTGTAGTTATGATTACATTTTAAAATGGCAGTGTAGTTCATGGACTGACCTAAGCCAGCAAAAATTCAAAATACAGGAGGTCTTGAATAGGAGCCATGACTTTTGTTCTCTCTAAAATCTTTAGCTATATTATTCACCAGCCCCAAAATTAAAAACATAGAGCAGTGGTATTAAACTTACCAAAGTGGTGGTGACGCACATGCACACCCTGACCACCTGCCCTTACCCTTGGTTTGTCTGGAATAGGAAATGTTTTTAATGGAAACTCACCATTGAAACCTGGTTCATTGAGATCATTTAATTTGTGTATTTACCAAGGAATGCTGTCATGTTTGCATGTCTGTTACTGTAGCTGGATTTACAGATGTCTCTTGGCTTATTAAAGAGGTCATCTGCTAGAGATTTAGGAAATATGCCAAATGCCTTTTATATATGCCGTTGGACAATGTCAAGAAGGAGGGGTAGGGTTTGTCCTGTTCCTCCAGGAAGGTCAAGGTGGATTAGAAAAGATTGCTCTAGGCTAAAGGCAACTTTATGGAGCGTTGCCTTCCTACTCAGTAAAGACAAGGACCTGGGAACGGAATGCTTTCTGCTAAATATTCTACACTGGTGAAAATTCCAGAAATAATTGTCTCCTAAAAAAAGTTGGAAAATCTTATACAATTGGCCCTATAAATATGCTAGCTTCACATTCTTAGATACAACCAACTGCAGGTCAAAATGCTCAAAAAAACAAAAAAAGTGTACTGAACACATATGGACTTTTCTTTCTTCCATTATCCCCTAAAAGATGTAGTACAGCAACAATTTACATGGAATTTACAATGCATTAAGTGTTCTAAGTCAGCTATAGATGATTTAGAGTACACAGGATAATATGTGTAAATTCTGTGGCTATTTCACAATACCATTTTACATAAAGGACTTACACATTCTTAGATTTTGGTATAGGGGAATGAATCCTAGAACCAATCACCTTGAGTGATGAATGTAATTGCCTCTAGAAATTTTAGCAGAAGTGCTACTCCTGGACAAATCTTCAAATTAGGCACCCAGGAAAGAGACTGAAGAGACATGACTTGCCACTGACTTGCAACATGGGCACGTGTTGGGAGAGGTATAGGGACACTAGACTCTCACATACCAAATGCATGTTTTATGGCATACCTGGATATCAAAGACCAGGTGGGTTGGTCAAATAAAAGGGCCAGAAAGTCACTGCCACCATACAGGTGACTATGAGGGGCACCACACAACCAGAAGACAGTGATGGTGGTGGCTCCTCCTTGAAGTAATGTTTCTCTCCTGTAGCTCCTGAGTCATCTGCTAAGCTTTTGAAGCAAACACATACCCTAATCTCAATCCTCATGCTCATGACTCAGTGGTCTGCCATACAGCCTAGAATTATATAGTAAGTTTCAGTGATGATTCTGATACAAGCCCCATTTGAGAACTACAACTCAGAGGAAAAGAGTCACCTCAACATTACTGAACCAGCAAAGAAACAAAACCCAAGCTTCAGTGCGGGGGCTGAAGATGATGAAGTTCCAAACAGAGAAAGGAGGTAAGATGAAATGCATATCAGTTCTTAGGAAATCAAGACATCCTTAAATTTAAAGAATCATTTTCAAATATTATGATCTACAAAGTTCCTCGGAATCTTCTCTAGACTACTGTCACAATTCCAGTTTCGGAATCTGTTGATGCAGTCTGGAGTCAGGAATCCAGTTTTTAAAATTAGTGTCCCCATTAAATCTGATGCAAATAGCACAATGTTAACACTCTATTAAAACAAACAAACAAATTTAATCAAGGGAAACCCTGATCTAAGTGCTTTCCTGGTTATTTTTTTTATAGTCAGGAAAGAAAAATGTCCATATATAGAACATAATTCTACAAGAAATATTTCTTACTCATTTAGGTTAATTCTATACTGTGTTCAAGGAATGCCTTGCTAAAAACAGACACATAGACCAATGGAATAGAATAGAGGACACAGAGACAAACCCACATAGCTACAGTCATCTGATCTTTGATGGAGATGCCAAAAAACATACATTGGAGAAAAGGCAGTCTTGCAAACAAATGGTCATAAGAAAACTGATTATCCATATGTAGAATAGTGAAACTAGATCCCTCTAACTCACTCTGCACAAAAGTTGACTTAGAATGGATCAAAGACCTAGCAATAAGACAGAAACTTTGCCATTGTTACAACAAAACATAAAGGAAACTCTCCCACACAAATTAACAACATCTTCCTCAATAGGGTCCCTATAGCATGGGAAGTAATCCCAAGAACCAGTAAATTGGATGAATTAAATAAAAGTATTCTGTACAACAAAGGAATCGATTAACAGTAGAAAGTAAAGAATGGGAGAAAATGTTTGTTAGATATTCTTCTGGAGAATTAGTGTACAGAATATGTAAAGAACTAAAATAAATATTTAACACCCCCCAAAACAACAATAAATGGAATAATGGATTATATATACACTTCTGAAAAGAAGTACAAACAAAAATCAAAAAGTATATGGAAAAAAATGGCAACATCTTCAGCCATCAGGAAAATAAAAATCAAAACTACATTGACACTCCATCTCATTTCAGGTAGAATGCCAGGCTTCAAGAATACAAATAACAGGGGCTGGAGTTGTGGCTCACTGGTGGAGTGCTCATCTAGCACATGCAAGGCCCTGGGTTAGATCCTCAGCACCACATTAAAAATAAATAAATAAAATAAAGGTTTTGTGTCAACTACAACTAAAAAAAATACTTATTAAAAAAAAGAATACAAATAACAATAAATGCTGGTGAGGATGTTGGTGGGAAGGTTAAACTAGTACAGCCACTATGGGAATAAATTCAGAGGTCCTTCCAAAAGTGAAAAATTGATCTACCATGTGAGCCAGCTATACCACTCCTTGACATTTAGTTAAAAGAATTAAGTCATCATATTTTAGAGATGCTTATTGCAGCACAATTCACAATAGGCAAGTTATAGAACCAGCTTATGTTGTCATCAACAGGTGAATAAATAAAGAAAGGTGGTATATATACACAATTCAGCCATAAAGAAAAGTGAAATTTTGTCATTTGCAAGAATATGTGAAGAGAAATAAACCAGATGCAGAAATTTAAGGATCGCATTTTCTCTCATAGGTGAAAACTAAAGAAAAAAAGATGGGGAAAAGGATCTGTGAAAAATAGAAAGGAGTCTATTAAATTAGACAAAGGGGATATAAGAGAGGGAGAAGGACAGGACATGGGGCAGTAATGGGGAATAAAGCAGATCAGACTTTGTTTTGTGCAGGTAGGAGAATGGTACAAGGAAGCACATTATTCTGTATAACTATTTTGCACCAATGAAATGTTAAAATAAAAAAACTAAGCAATAAAACTGGAATGTCTTGCAATACTCCAAAATATTGTTCACACAGTGTTATTATAACATGGACCAAAAACATAGTCAGATATTGGATTTTATGTTCATATTCTGGTTCTCTTATAAATTTTTAAAATAGATTCCCATGGATTAATTCATTTTGGTGAGGTAAGAACTTCAAAATGGAAATTCATTGAGAAGAGAGAACATCAAGAGTATGTTATGTATATTAAAATGGTAATTATTAGTTCTTCAACTTTGCTTTATAGTAAACTTATGGGTAGGGTTAAAGGTTAGTCACAAAATGGTCTTACCACAGGGACCTCACAAAGCAAGCCATGCCTTAGTGTGATAGCATTGAGTAACTTCTGGAATATATATATATATATATATATATATATATATATATATATATATATATATATTTAATAAATATATGAAGGTTTGCAGTGTCTAATTAAAAAAACAATTAGAAAAAAAATAAGGCCTGGATTCCTTTCTCAAGGATTTTATAATCTAAATGGTAGATAAGAGTCACACATGTGAAACAAAAATGAATAATTTACAATAGTAAATATAATTAAGTTACTAACACATCTCTTGGACCAGAGGCCATACCCTACACGGAGTTCACTGCATAAGAAAGATAACTAAAATGTCCTGAAAGAAGTGGGATGGGAGATACCATCTGTTTCATTTCAACTGTTTACTGAATGCACTTGCTGCACATACATTTAAATATCAAAATATTCAAAAGTATAAATGATTTTCTAACCATCATCTTCTTGGGCAATAAGAATTTTGCTTATGTTGTTTACCTCATGTACCATCATAGGTATTTTTTCATCTTGTCAATGTTTGAAATATGGAGTTACTTACTTTTTACTGATGACCAGAAATTCCTAGCTGGCTAACTCCTGCATTCTTTCTCATCATCTTTGGGCTCATGTCCCATCTCTAGATACTTTGCTGCCTGTTCCTTGTCTCTTAAATCATGTGGCCCTTAAAACCTTGCCTTGTTTTGGGGTTGAATAATAAAGCAAACAAACTATTTAGTCTCTGTCCTGGAAAATATTAGGTAATACATCTGCTTTGTATAATTTCTTAAGATATGTGACCTCCCCCCAAATACATGCCTTAAACATAGTTGATGTAGATGCCAGTGTAGCTGGGCAATGGCAGCCCTGTGAACAATAGGAGAGAAGAAAAAAATCAAATGCCAGTCTTTTGGTTTTGACACATGCATCTCATCCAATGATAAAAACAACTGTCCGAAGTGGAAAATACCTGTTTTACAAAAGAGAAAACCAAAGTTCAGAGATACGGAGCAACTGATGAAGGTCATGCTGGTGTTGTTGATTAGTAATTTCCTAACAAAAATCTACCCACTTTTATAAATTGGTATACATTATGCAGAACAGTGGGTCTCACTGTGGCATACTTGTGTATACATGAGAATATAAAATATAATTTGATTAATTGCACTCTCAACACCTCGTCCACCATTCTGTCCCCTCTCCCTGTGATCTCTTCCCTCTCCCCTGATATGCTCCCCTCTTATTTCAGGGCATCCCTCTTTCTGTTTTTCATTTTCTTCCTTTAGTTTCCATATATGAGAGAAAAGATCCATTTTTTCTCTGATTCTGACTTATTTCACTCAAAATTGTGGTCTTCACATCCATCCATTTTTCTGTAAATGACATAATTTTGTTCTTTATGGCTGAATAAAACTCCATTGAGGATATATTCCATCTTTCCTTTATTCATTCATCTGTTAATGCACTCCTGAGCTGATTCCATAACTTGGTTGTTGAAAATTGTGCTGCATCTCTAAAATATGCTGACTTTAATTCTTGTGGCTAAATTCCAAGGAGGGCTATAGCTGAATCCCATGGTAGATATAGTTTCAGCTTTTGGGAGGACCTCCACACCGATTTCCATAATGCCTATACTATGTTTCATTGCCATAAACAGTGTATAATATGGTTCCTTTTTCTCCACATCCTCACATCTTCAAAAAGCTCAACATAAAAAAAGAAAAAAATGTATCCTCTTCCTGGTGCCTTGGCCTAGTAGTGACTTAAACTCTTGAGTTTGTAAAGCAGTTTGTGTTCTTGATGCTTGCCATTTTAACTAGAGTGAGATGAAATAACAGTTAGTATTGATTTGCATTTTCCTGATGACTGAAAATGTTGCATATATTTTTCATATATATCTTGGTAATTTGAACTTTTGGAGAAGTGTCCATGTAGTTAATTTACTAATTTATTGAATGTACTATTCATTATTTATTTATTTAGGTTCTTTATATTCTAGTGCAATATAAACAAGTCAGAGACAAACCTATGGTTTGTCTTACAGTCATCCAATGCTTGACAAAGGTGTGAGGAATCTACATTGGAGAAAAGACAGCCTCTTTCATGAGTGGTGCAGGGAAAGTGGATATCCATATGTAAAAGAATGAAACTAGATCCCTACCTCTCACACCACACAAAACTAAACTACAAATGGATGAGAGACCTAACTATAAGACCAAAATGTTTTCAACTATTAGAAAAAAATAGGTGAAACACTTCAACACATAGGAGCAAAGACTTCCTGAAAGAGACCATTACAGCTCAGGAAAGAAGAGAAAGAATCAGTAAAGGGGATTGTATCGAATTAAAAAGCTTCTGCACAACACAGGAAATAAAAGAGTGAAGAGATAATCCACAGAATGGGGGAAAACCTTTGCCAGCTACTCTTCTGACAGAGGATTAAATATCCAGAATATATAAAGAACTCAAAAAGCTCAACATTAAAAACAAATAAAAATATTCATCCTCTTCCTGGTTCATTGGCCTACTAACAACCTGAGGGAAGGCTGTCATGATTCAGCACTCCACAGTGTGTATTACACATTGAATGGATTTGTTTTACTGATTTATAACAATCTCCAATGAGAAGAATAATGGACTCTCTCTTTTAACTTTTATTCTCATTTTACTGATAAGAAAATGAATGAGTGTTAAGCAACTTGCTTAGCTGTGAATTACTTAGAAAGGGACAATGACTCAAATGTTAGTCAGCTAATGCCAAGGTCAATGTTTTTTCTACTTCAATGCAATCTGGCTGACATTGATAATTACTCAAGGGTCTTCTCAACAGGGAAAAATGAAAAACAAATAATAACAACAAAAAAAGTTTCTGCCTGCAGAGCTTCTTGAAATGATGTCACTGGAGACTTCTCCTTTTGGGTCTCTCCAACCTTTGAGTGCTTTCCTCTAATTCATATGTTCCCTTCAAATGTACATGGATTGTTCATCACAATTTTGTCTAAATAGAAAGTTATATGTTGTTGCTTAACAAAGAACTCCAATATCTCCACAGTGTCTTAAAACTATAAATGATTTATTTGTTTATGAAGCTTCAAATTGAATCAGACTTAGTTGGGCTGGGCAGTTCTTCTGGTCTCTCCTGAGGTTAGTTTTGCAACTATAATCATCTGACAGGTTGGCTAGGGCTGAATGAAAATAGCTTCGCTCATAATTTAGTTTAGAAGTAGAGCACATGCTTAGCATGCACAACAAGGCCCTGGGTTCTAGAATGTTAGATACAATATAAACTTGCAGTTTTAGGGGAAAAATACAAATTAAAGATTTTAGTTTAAGACGACATATAGACAATAGTATGTGTGTAAGTATATGTGTGAAGTTACATAAGGACCAGAGGTATATAACACAAAATATATACACATTATAGTGTATGAGTGATGTTTTGTGCTTTATTTTTTCCAAATTCTTTCAAATATTCTATAACAATCAGAAATATACTATAGTTAGGGTCCAGTGTATTATAGCTTAGTAAGTAAAAGAGATAAGATAATCCCTACCCTTGAAAAAGAAACAATCTACCTGCCCTTGAAAATGATCTATTCTACTCAGGGAAGCAGAATGTGCAATCATGAGACACGTAGGAGATGTGATAAAGCAACTTCTGAAGGATGGTCAACCAGATAGAACTAGAGCAAGTGCACACATGATAAGGACAACATATTCAAACCCAGTTGGGGGATGGGGTGTTGGACTGAAATTGATAATAGGGGAGGATGTATGCCAGAGGGAAGCAGGACATGGTCTGCAAGGGAAGGAGAAACCAGCAAAGAAAGCAGTCCTGATAAAGGTAGAAGCAAACTTAAATTTGGGGGTGAGTATGCATTTATCCAGATGACATAAGAAAATGTCTGTATATGAGAGTAAGTGATGATTTAGGGCAGAACCTTTGAGGGGAATGAAAGAGGAAAAGGATTTCAAAAAAAAATCTGAAAAAGTCAGATTGAAATTTTAAAAATATGCCTTGTTTGTGTGTTTGCTGTTTTTTTAAGCATTTTGAAATTATTAAGGTAAATGCTAAAGTTGCTATAGAAATCAATGATTTAATAAAAATTATTTTATTATTTTAATGACCCCACATCCCGTTAATATAATACAAATCTGATCAGGGCTCAACTCAGCCAAAGTATGTGCAATCTGGGGGCCCTGCCAATGTTAGAAAGTGAGCTATCTTTCATAAACCATGACTTGATAGAAAAAGTGAAAGCATTTTAGTTCTTTTTAACTCACTGACCTGACCAGAAGATAACATTATTGTTCTATTCACTCTCCTTCTCTCATTTTTTTGGGGCCTTTTTGCAAAGCTTCATCTTGCAATGGAGAGATGCAAATGACCAAACTGACTTTCCCCGCTTGTCTTATCCTGGGAGGACAATAGATAAAGAACAAATGCTGGTGCAAAAGCTAAGAATGTGTTGAACTCTGGACTCTAAAGGGAGGAGGAGAGGCACACATCAGGAATTTTCCATTTGTAAACCAGACTTTGAATCTTAGACACTTAGGATTTAAGGTTTTTTTTTTTTGTTTTTTTTTTTTTTAAAAAAAAAAAAAGGAATGTGACACTCTTCCCCCCAAAGATTGTTTTTAAGTGTTAAATCTCCCACCAGGAAGGCCTGATACAATTAGGGTGGAAATAAAAGAGGCATCTGTTCTAGTTCATCAGGCAGACCACCTACCACACTTCCTCAAAGCTCCTGGCCTCTGACATGTCCAACTCTTTTCTGTACCAAAGGGAACATTACAGGGTTCAACAGCCCCAGATGGAGTGCTGACAATTGTGATGTGCCTGCTGTCACTGGGGGCGTTAGGGTCATCTATCAATGGTGCTTTAGTTGTGATATGGCCTGAAAGTAACGGAATCTTGAGATAGAGGCAAGAGGCAGTGGGCTCTCGTCTTGTCCTCCTCTGTCCTCGCCACCGACAACAGGGGTTAATGTGCTTCTTTATCCTCTGAAATACAAGAGGAGAACATAGAACACCCCGCCATGACTTTACAAATCAAATAGACAGAAATTTTTCTTTTGTTGCAGGTTTAATTTTTGGTTTTGACCTGTTAAAGCCATAGTCATTCCCATTGTAAAGCTTGTAAAGAGAGAGCGAAATGGATTTGGGGTTTCTGCCCCAACTGTTTCACTATTTGCATCCATATTCCTCTCAGGGGAACTCGGAATTTGGAAAGGAAATTCTTGCCTAGAAAGACATCATCGTGCTTCCGGCTCTTGGCCTCTTTCTTCCCATATCATTTTATCAAAATACCTTTCTCCAAGTGCTTTTCTGTTTTCTCTGTGATTTAGCTGTTGTGCTTATTACATTTGATCATATAGTGAAAAGAGATTTTAGTATTATAACTTTATTTGAGATTTTTGAGCCAATTCTGTGGCAGCAGTTTTAATCTTTCAGAAACCAAGAGTAGGCCCTATTAAAATAGGGGTAGCACAAGCAAATAGGTTTGGAAGGATATTCAGAGAAAACCTAATTTGAGACATTCAGCATTTTACACTCTGATAGGTATTTATCACTTCAGGTTATTTTAACCTGACAAAGACTGCTTTACACAGCTTTGTAACTTCTGTTTTTGTTGTTATGGTTTTTATTTTGCTTTGTTTTTTGTGTTGTGTTTTAGATGATTTAATCTTTGGAGAGAGTGTGCAGACATTCTAGGACCTCCATATGATCTACTTCAGCCATTCTGGAGAAGGAAACACAGTACACTTACCTTGAGGAGCTTTCCTTAAGCCTGGGGAACAGAAGGTCAGCAGCCTGTGCCTTCCGCCATTCCCCTTTGCCAGTGCAGCATGTCAAGGAGGTGGTTATAATGGTGCATCTCTCCAGATGCGCACTTTAAAAATACACACAGGAAAACCACATCATCCATTGTACCATTTTAGCTTTTGCTCAAGGGAAAGTGGTATTTTCCAATCATTCCAATGAAAGCATCAATTTCAAGGTTAGATAGAATATCTTTCTTTAGGTTTCAGAATGTTCCATCTTATCTCACAGCTTATTGCCATGTCAGCCTCTCACTTTATACCAGGCCACAAGGGCTTTTAAAAGCCTCTGTCTATAGGAAGGTTCTTAGAGAGTTTGTATTCAGTTCTTTAAGGACTGCTCAGAAAACTATCCTGAGACTTCTCACCATCCCACCATGTAGCATTCGGGGAAGATGAACAGAGGGCATTTAATTACTGAACTTTAAGGGAAAATGCAATGTATTGCTATTAGTATTTATCCTAGAGGAAATGAGTACCTGCATAGATCTCAAATGAAGTAAGTATATTTGCAAAAAATGTAATCATCTGGCTTTAAAAGGTTTTATGGTTCTGAACCAGGGTTTTTGTAAAAGAGAGAAATTCATAATTCACAGTTTAACACCCTGAGAGGAAAGAGTCCTATCAGAGATTAACCAAAGCCTCATCATCTTGAAGACATTATAAGAATGTAGGTATCCTGGGTATGTTTCCACTAGATATTTTCTTTAGAAAACATATTATGCTAATTCCAAGCTACTTGAATTATGAAAAAAATCTGCAGATAAAATAGAATGGGATAAAGTAGTTTAAATACAAGATTTTATCTCTTATCATTAATACTTTGTTTCAGTAGATAAATTAAAAGACAGAAAAAGAAATTTTAAACGGCTCACATTTCTAACATTATTTGACCCTTGGGTATATTTCTTGTCAAATGTAAAAATAATTTGTGAATGTGTCCATTTGGACTATACAAAAATATAATTTTCAAAAAACAAATCTATATTTGAGATAAATTGGTACCAGAATAATAGTCTCAAAAAATTCAGCAAAATCTGACAAATTCTAAGTCACATTTTCAATGTCTTCTTATTTCCTTATGTAGGTCTTCCCCAGGATGAGAGCTGGGATAAAGAACTGAGGTAAGACACACCTTTGCATTGATGACATAAGTACTGGTTAGCCCACATGGAGGGAGTTAATGTCACTTGCTTCAGCTTAATAATGATTAGACTCTCATCTCACTTTCAAAATTATTCCAATTGAGACAATAAATGGTATGGTCATCCTATATGAAAAGGCTTTTAATGCTTCTACATGATTTACAAGGAAAATTAACTGTTCAACTGGGTATTAACTCTAATTATCTTTTTTTTCCCCTATACAGTATTGTTGATGGTGTCTTGGCCATAATAGCACTTATAATTTATTTCTCTGCCTGGAGCAAAATATCCATTTAATCAACTTGACTTTATTCAGTTATGGGGGCTCAGGTATGGAGGTTGGGGGGAAAACCTACCCTAATCTGCAATAGCCCTTTGGAGGAAATGCAGGTGGGCAGGACAATAACATTGCACTATACTCTTTGAGAATAGGTGGATTGGCTGACTTGCCTTCTAATGGTCATTTCTCAATGATATTCAGTGGGCTTAGCCAATCAGTTCATCTGTTACTTATGTCTCCACTTTGAATTTTTTACAGAACCATCCAAGAGTGATCAATTGTGCTTTTGTTATGAATTCCACTTATTCCATGGTGTTTGCATCTCTGGTGTAAAAACCTTGTTCTGAAAGTTTTTAATTGAAGTAACTTGAAAATTGAATTAGAAATTCAAACTGGGGGGTGGCGCAGGGTGTAAGTATTTTCTTAGAGATCACCTAATGAACACTTAGAATATGTTTGGAAATATAATATTTAGATTTTTTTAAACTCTCATAAGAATAAAATATGGAAGGGTCTGAGGAAGAAGCACTAACCTTGCACCGTAACTGTCTATTGCTCTCTAAATTTGGGCTTTATAGTGCATATACCTTAATTGGCTCCATAAATTTATTTTTATAATTTTCTCATCATTTCCTAGGTCCATGATTGTATTCTTCACCTGGAAAAAAAGGATAATTAAGGGCAGATAATGTTTCTCTGTGGTGGTTGCCTGTGTGTTTCTACACCTCACTGCACCTCAGGAGTTCCTGAAAGTTTGTTGAATTCTCACTCTGGCCCTACCTGAGACTTTGTAGGGAACTGGTAGCTAAGCTTTGACTCCACTGTTTTGTATTACTTACTTTAACTTCACCATTTCTGTCTGTTTTCTCTCTGTTTCTTTCGGATCAAGTGCCCATTATTGAATTATTCATAAACAATGGATTCAAAATAAATAAATAATTATTTTTAAAATTATTATTTATAAAAAATTATTCATAAACAATGAATTATTTACAATAATCCTGGGTACATGATGGACTTCTTCCATATATTTATTTATTTGCATTTATTCATTCATCCATTCATTCATTTAGTAACATACTCAATTCCATGTACCACTACTTTGAATATTCCATTTACCCACATGTTCTGCCCCATCTTATTTTATTTGGCCTAGACAATGCATTATTTACATTTACTTGATACTGGACATCTTCCTTCTGATATTTTATATTATACTTAATGTGATTTTATAAAACAATCTGTGTTGTTGCATGAGCAAACTGTCATTCTTTTATTTTGACTGCTGATAGTATTTTATAGTGGGTCAATTTCTTAATTTATTTAGTATCCTTCTGTGAATAGTTATTTGAGATACTTTTGAGTAATTAATGAAAATCCACAGACTGTCTTTGGATGGACACATCTGGGTCTTCTGGCCACGGAATTGCTGGCTTGAGTCCAGATGTTGCCATGAAATAATGCCAAATGTTTTCCATGTGGAAATACAACTTATTCTCTCACTAGCAGTATATAAAAATTTCTACTCACCCTTTACAATATTTGATGTTGTCAGACTTTTACTCTTTGTCAAACTAAGGAGATATAGGCAGCATTTAATTTTATCTTGATTTGCACTTCCTTACCTGGTGACTTTGTCTTTTCCTATCTGTTATCTTTTAGCATTTCCTGTTATGTGAAATGCCTGTTCTTTCATTTTGTTCATTTTCATCTCATACAGGTTTTTTTCCTTATTCTTTTGAAAAAGTGATGTTTGTAATTTTTTTGCACATATTTGGTAATAATTTTTGTTGTTTTTTAAATGTTGCAAATTCTCCCCTAATTTAAAATTTGACTTTTGTTTAATGTAAGATGTCATGTGATGAACATGCTTAAAAAAAAAAAAAACCTAAGATTATCAAATGAGTAATTTTTTTGTTATGTTTTGCACACTTTGTGTCATGTTGAAGAAATGTTTCCCTACCCTGAGGTCATAACATTGTTCCCTTATGTTTTATCCTAAAAGTTTTGAAGTTTTTCTTTTGACATTTAAGTTCTTAATCCATCTGGATTTCATTTTTGTGTATGGTAAGAGGTAGGAAATCCATTTTCCCTTTTTTTTCCATATGAATTACTGATTTTTCCAGTTCCATTTGTTGAACTATATTTTTACCTTTGTCAATGTCATTGTAACTACAACCAAAAATAGTCAACAAAAATTCCCCTAAGATATTTTTACCCCTAAGTTTAAAAAAATAGCAAGTAAACATCATTTTAAATACATTTTGTTTTGTTTTGCTTGTTTGGACCTTTTTGAAATAATGTAGATGGAACCCAAGGCTTCACCCTCATCTCTAAAATTATCATTTTGAATTAGTGAAGTACAAGTCAGAAAATTTATATCCTTTGAATCACAACAAATTTATTTACTCTATGCACCCATATTTTATAGCATTCAAAGAAATCTACAAAATATTAAATGGATGTTTTATGCAGAATAAAGAAATTTCACATATTTCCCGAGGCACTGCCTTGGGGCAGAATAAGGACTCTAGATAAGCCTAAGGGTCCTTGATTTCCATCCTAACAGTCCTTGATTTTAATAGAAAGGGGATGAAATGGAGCCAGTTGTTCAACAAACAAGTAAAAGGGAAGATTGCCCCCAGGAAAATAAGTGAATGGATATTGCCCTCAGGAAGTATTTTTCTCCTTTTTTTCAAAAGTCATATAAACACTATCAGTGTCTCCCTGTGCTACCACATACTCACTGCAACATGTCTGCTGGAAGAAATTTTTTTTTTCTCAGAGTAGGAAGGGCATTAAATTAAGAGATCAAGTCCCTGGAGACTGGAGAGCATCACCTAGTATGAGCACTTCCTGCTCTGCTCTGAAGAAGTCACTTCCTGCTGGTAGGCTGGGGCAAGCAGCATTTGTGTCAATGAGCTGCTCCCTGCTCAGAATCAAATGAGCACCATCTCCTGGGGGGAGGGGACCTGGCTTTTAGGAAAATAGGAAATTGCTTTTTGTTTGTTTGTTTGTTTGCAGCTTCAGGGATGACATTCAGCACCAATGTCCATGTGGAGCATCCAGGAATATAGACACAGAAACAACTGGTTCCAAGTTAGGACCCCATTCTTGCTAGCTGGGTTACTTGCTGCAAACAATCTGTAACACAGTTTGCCCCACTTTTTCTGTAAAGGGTGAAAGTGTAAATAATTTAGGCTTTGTAAACAAATATCATGAAAGAAGCCATAGAAGTGTACATTAAAAACAATTGTGCTATGTTCCAATAAAGCTTTATTTATAGGCACTGCAATTTGAGTTTTAATGCCATGAAGTATTAATGTGTCATGAAATGTTATTATTTAAAATTTTTTTCCCAAGTATTTAATGTAAATAGTCATAGTTCTTGAGCTATTAAAAAACAGGCAGCAAGCAGGTAAAATTTGACCCCAAGACAGTAGTTTGCTGAGCTCTGATCTATACTCCATTCACCTGGCTCATGGATAAAATTCAAATCATGAGTCAAGTTATTCAAATTTGGGTATTAAGGTGTGTCTGTTATAATCCCAGAACAAGCTGCTAAGTAGGACCCCAATATTTTTTCTTTCAAATTTAAAAGTTGTAAATTAGTATCGCATATATTCATTTATTCATTAAGTATTTAGTGTCTCTTTTAGTGGTAGGCAGGGCTTTCAGTGCTGGGGAATGCAGCAGTGATTTTAACACACATAGGTCCTGTCCTTCCAGTGTTTACATTCTGGTGGCAGGAAAATGACACTTACATGATAAAAGGGTAAGATCTATAGCATATCAACCAGTGATAAATACTAGGAAAAGAAATCAGGGAAGGAGTCTAAGGCGAACATTTTGGCTGTGGCTTTAAACTTTGGAATCCTTGGCACATAGAGGAAATTTCAAGCTAGACTTTATGAGAATCTCAAGTAGATGAGGGTAGATGGCAGGACCAAGGCTGGATCCCTGAGCTTAGTCTATTACTTAGCTGTCAGGGAGACAGAGAGGAAATACTCAAGGACATAGAGAAGCAGAAGGAAATCAGGCACTATATTCCTTTTAGATTCAAGTGTCAGAAGAAAGGTCAAGGGGAGGGAAAAATCATCATATCAGAACTCTTACTTGGTGCAGCAAAATGCAGCCTCAATAGTGGCCAGTGGATTTAGTATCATGGAGACTATCAGTTGCCTACCCAGTTTTGTTAGAATGGAGAGGTGAGAAGTTGAACAAAGCCTGACTGGTTACAGAGAAAAAACAAAACAACAAAAAACAAACAAAAAAACAAGCAACTAGAAAGAAACAGAGGTTATCTATTTTAAGGATTTATCTTGTGAAGAAAGATAGAAATGCACCAGTAGCTGTGGATGGGAAGGTGGATTAGAGTGAGGCAGAGTAGGGGTTGAGAGCTTTGTGTTTTGTTTGAATTTACTTTTTTAAATGAGAGAAAAAACAACTTGTTAATATCTGGATGGAAAAGATGCATTAGATAGAGAAAAACTGATAATGTAGAAGAGGCAAGCAAATCACTGGGGTATACAATGGCTAGCACTTTCTCACAGTGAGCAAGTAATTGTTGTTTTGATGTCTGGGTTAGCTGTAGCCAGGAACACAGAAAATGCATCTGTGAATCAGGCGCTCCACCAGAGGGAACAGTTGGAGGCTCATGGGTGGATATATAGACGGATAGAAGCCTCCAGAAGGTCTCTTCTTGTAATTTCTGTGTTCTCAGTGAAATAGGGCTTTAGCTAGAAGTAGAGAGTGGGCGTGTGACGTTGGAGGAGAGAAGAAAAGATATGATGGACTATATATTATGATTGTTGGACAGTATTTAGGGCAGTTTCTTAGGTGAAGTTCATGGGTTGCGTACTTCATGGTTGGTCTTTAGGGTATCCGTGGCTTTCTTATGACTAGATGTGTGATTTTCTCCAAATACACATTTTTCTGTAAAGGAGTTCCTAGAACTCTTCAGGTTATCTAATGGGTTCATGACCCAGACATGATTAATAAAAAAGAAAAATCAAACCAAAACACTTGAAAACCTACTGATGAAAGATTGTAGCCAGGACATCAAATCAGGAGGCTCCCTGCTCTATGTCTGGCTCTGAAGGGAAGTCTGGCAACCATCTTATTGTGGATGGGGATGTTGCCTTCTGTATTTGGAGGGAAAAAGCCATGACCAAGGCTCAAGTTCCAAGGTCCTGCTAGAGAATCATTTACAGTGAGTAGTGGGTTCAAAAGGAGTCTACTCAGTCAGGGGCTGTGGAAATTATGACCCCATGGAAGAGTTCAAAGGATGAGCCAGGCAGAGGCCTGCAGAACACTGTGGCTTTCAGGTCAAACACCCATTGCCACATGTCTGACTCCCTCAAACTTCTGACTGCCTTTATAAAGGTGTTAGGTGGGGCTGGGGTTGTGACTCAGCAGTAGAGTGCTTGCCTAGCTGCTCGCCTAACATGTGCTGGGCTCAATCCTCAGCACCACATAAAAAATAAATAAATAAAATAAAGGTATTGTGTCCAACTACAACTAAAAAAGTAAATATTTAAGATAAACAAAAGATGTTAGGAGAACCACATTGAAAGAAAATGCCTGGATTTATTTTGAATGAAAATATATAAAAGAAGACAAAGCAGGTGTTGTTCAAAACTAAAACAAATTTTCTATTTTCAGAAGATTGTGAAGCACTGAATGATTCCATTGGAGTAATCGAACTAGGGAATTGATATTTTTGAGTTTTTTGAATGTATTTTAATATATTTAATCATGCATTTACAAAACAAGCTGTGTAAAGAGAAAAAAAACTATTCAATGTAGAATAATGATCATATAGATTGGATAAAATTTAAACTTGTGGTGAAGATAAATTGTGTTATATATAAACTAGTCATTTCTAAGATTTAACTTTAGATTCCTCCTAAAACTAAAATAAATAAATAAAAGAATAAAAAAAAGAAAAACCTTAATAGTTCACTTAGTAGTCTCTTTATATTAAAAACAAACAACTCTACAGCAAACATTTATTTGACATTTATAGGTACCTCTCATACATTTACTTCAAAGCTAACGGGGGAAAAGGGGTGTTTAGCCTGATTTTTGCCTTTGGTATTAATAAAAGGCGGGGAAAGGTCTGTTCCAGGCAAAGATGTTATTTACCAAGTTAAAGGCTAAAGCCAATTGTCATGTCCAAGTTATAAAGTCCTTATGAAAACAGCAACTTATAATGGAAATTCTGACCCACTTCAGCTCTGGTAAGGCAATGCGATTCAACAATAATAACAATAATAATAAATCTGGTTTTCCTATATTCAACCTCATACCACATTCTTGCTGTGAGGAAAATCAATTTATATTTCCAGGGAGGAATTCCAAAGTAGAACTGGGTATTTATCATGACTGAACTTAGTTGACAACTTCTTATTCTATTTTAGAGATTTTTCTACATGTTTACATTTGTTATTTTTAAAGTTAATAAATTAGCAAAAGAATACTTCATGTTAAAATTGACCTTTCCACTTAGTCCTAAGGTACGTTACTACCATTCTAATTAAATTAAGGTATGACTGCAATTCGTTTTATTAAATATTCCATTTAGAAAAAAAAAACTTTCTTTCATAGCAAAGTATGCACTTGCTTTAGTCTTGGCATCTTTCTCTTTAGCTGCCGTCATTCGATTGAAGCATTTACTTTGAAATGCCTGCCAACTATTTTTGCCCAATACCACAATAACAATGCAGTAATGTATGAGTGATTTATCCTAGTAAGTTTACAACTGCTGGGCCTGCATGGAAAGCTCTCTGAAGTTCAAACAGAAGATTTGCTTTTCTCTCTAAATTACAAGTAGAATAACAGTGTATTGGGTGCCCTTTGCAGGTGTAAACATCACCAAGTAATTAATTGGCTGCTTTAACTGATTAAAAAATAAAAGAGGCTAAAGCACACATATTTACGTACATATCCATCTATGGCTACATAAGTGGAGGCCACCACACACACACATATATATATGCATATTAATTGCTTCTCCCCTCATTTTGATCAAAAGCATTCTATGGACACATATTAAAAATAAAGACAATGGGAACATTATTTCTTTGGTTAAATGTTTAAAACCCACTTTTTTTTCATACCATTAATTAATATGAGCATACTTTCTTTGGGTTGCCTAACCGTTAGACTTTACTCCAAATAACCAAAATGAAAGCATTTTCAAATTTGTCTCTAGTTTTACTTTGTGTGTGTGGCTTTTTAAAAAGATCCACAACAAAGGAATAAAATGCTTGTATGCTGCAGTCCCAAAGGCTGAATGCTTATTTAGAAAGGTCACTGTATCCAAAGGACAGATTGCCAGTTCTTTGAATTTTCCTTCCTTGCCCCTTCTATGGAAACAGAAAGAAACAGGAATCATCATCAGGGAGGCAATAGGTAGGGACCACCCAGGGCAGAGCTCATTTAGCGTCCAGTGACCTTCTGTTACACATACAGCAGTCCAGCGAGGAAAAAATCCAGACACAATCCCCACAGACTCTGAAGTATTCTCTACTTCATCTTGCTCTTCAAGAGCTTCAAAGACACTGAAGCAGCTGATTATTTTAAAAACAAAGCAAGACCAAACTGGGTCTGACCCTGCAGAGAGTCTCAGCCAGTGATTTCTGACCTCCTTCCTCCCACTTCACTCGCCCTATTTACGGAAAACGATGATCTGTTTTCTTTTCTGAAAGAGCTGTCAAGAAAGTGGTTTCCATGAAACACTCAATCACAAATGGTGGACTCCTAAGAAATGAGAATGTGTGTGCACATTTGTTGCCTCTGTAGTCGACTACTAAGAGTGGTGAAGCTAATTCTTCTCTATACAAAGATATTTACATGATGCAGCTCTGGGATAATGTCCTGGACATGAGCCAAGATACCTCCTATGTTAAATTGAGGTCCACCAAGATGAATAGACAATGGAAAAGTTGCTGTGGCTGGAACTGCAAAGGTAGGAGAAGTTTGGTTGAGATATTTGGTAGTGCCTGTAATTGTAATAAAGCAGAAAGGTGACTTTAAACACATTTCACATTTTTCAGATTGTTTTCACCAACCTGCTTGAGCTCTACTCAGCAAAGGAGCAGAGGGTCAAATGTTTGCAGTTTAATGCCCTGAATACAGAGCAGAACAAAAAAAAGATGAGGCTGGAGCCTATAGCAGACAGGTGAAACGCCAGCACAGTCTTTAATCAGCATCATTCTAAGTTGATAAATATGTAATGTCAAAGTGCAAGGAAACATTTTTCACTGAGTATGTGCCCTGGGAGTGATGCCTTAGGAGTTTCAGGAAGCCATGAAGGTAGAAGACACTGTTTGTATCAGTGGAATATGTTTGAATTCTGCAGTGACACCAGACTAATAATGAGAAATTGCTCAGAACGAAATATGATGCACAGTTGCAGTATGCATTAATTGAGCCTGATTTTTAAATCAAAGGACTTAAGACAAATGATGTCTGAATTGTTCAGCAATTCAATGTTAATAAAATGATCAAATTTGTAAACTATACATGACTTTTAAAGATACACAATGAAACAAAAAGAAATGTCCTTCCTTCTTGGATGTAATTTACAGCTCCAGACTTCTCTTACCATACAAAGTTCAAAACAAGAGGTACTCAGTGAACTTATTAACTTTGGGGGGAGAAAAAATGTAATGAAAATATTTTAAAAATCTACACATGAAAACTTAAAGAGTATTTTCTCTTCCTATAGTACAAAATCAATAGAAGTAAAATATTTATAAAATTTTCAAATATTTGGAAATTAAATACTATTCTTTGAAATACTCATTGTTTAAAGATGAGTGCACAGAGAAATTTTCAAATACATTTTAAACTTATTAATAATGGTGGGATGCAGCTGAAGAAATTTTTATAGGAAATGTGTAGCTTTAAGTGCTTATGTAAGAAAAGTAAAATGTTTTAAAATCAATGAAATTCAAGTTTCTAGTTTAAGAAGCTGAAGAAGAGCAAATTGAATAAAAGAATGTAAGGGGAAAGAAATTATAGCAATCAGAGTTGAAATCAATAAAGTAAAAGATTAGAGAAAATTAGCACATCCAAATTCCTGTATTTTTAGGCATAAATAAAGTTGCAAGGTTATTACTTGAAAAAAGGAGAAAATATACAATCTCTAAGTATTGGAAAAGAAAATGGGGATTCTAACACAAATAAAGCAATTAAAATAGAATATTATAAAAATTATGTCAATAACTTTTGCAAAAATGAAATTTACCACAGTTAACTGAAAAAGAAAATAAAAGATCTGAACAACTGTGAAAAATATTAAATTAATACATTCCATGAAAAATACCTGTTTTTCCTTGTAAATTAAAGAAATGAATTTTTAAAAATTACAATATTATTGTACAAAATCATCTCAACTCATTACTCTGATACCAATACCCAGAATAAAACATTTTAATAACAGAAACAATTTTTTTATCACTATAGATGCAAAATCCTCCAATGAAAATTAACAAGCTTATGATGCAAGATTATATAAAAAGTATAACACATCCAGATCAACTAGGTATACTAGAAATTCATGGTTGAGGCAACATGTTTATATAATCAAATCAATAGATGAAGCAGGAGCATTAGAAAAACTAACACACATTCAACTTAAAACTTCTCAGAAAACTAGGCATCATAGGAAATACCCTCACATTGTTAAAAAAATCATTCATGAAAACCCTTTGGCAAACATCATACATAATGGTGAAAGACAAAATGTCTTCCCTTTAAGTGGAGGATAAAAGCTAATACTTTACTTTCAATTCTAACCAATGCAATAAAACAAGAAAACTAAATAAAATCCATAAATAATGATAAAGAAAAAGAAAAACTTACTTTTCAAAAGACATTTTTTTCTATACAGAAAGTCCTAAAAGTCATTAAAAATGCCGTAGATTTATAAAGTGAATTAATACATAATTACAAGAAACAAAGTCAGTAACAAAAACAAGTTCAAGTTTTATAAACCAGCAACAAAAATTAGATAAAATTTTTTAAAATAACATTTGTTAACAGCTTCAAGAATGTAAAATATTTTATTAAAACTTCAATTTAAAACACAAAAAACCCCTTTATACTGAAAATTAGAGAATAAAATTCAACTAGATTACAGAAGATATAAAAAGTCACTGTAATCTACTGCTTTGAAATATTGTTGTTAAGCTGTTAATTTTTCCTACCTTGTTCTACATCAATATACCGGTAACAAAAATCCCTGTGGCCTCTTGACTTGATGATAAAAACTATATGCAATGTTAAGGACCTAAAATAGTCAAAATTATTTTGAAAAATCAAGAGAATATTTTAATATAAAATTACTTGATTTGATATTGATTTGCTAACTTAATATAAAACTACTGAAGTAGAAGACTAAGGAATTAGCAAAAAAAAAAAAAAAAAGATAAAGTTCCATGTGACAGAATAGAGTCCTAAATGATATTCCTCTGTGAATGCAACATGGATACATTATTGTGTGTACATTCATACTGCATACACAGTAGCGACTAGTCCATGTGGCTTTTGAGAACTAGCAATGTAGCTAGTATAAATTGAGATGTGTTGTAACACCTGGTGCAAATACTTGCCAGTTTTGAAGATTATATGAAAAAGAAATGTAAATTATCTCATGGATAATTACTACATTGATTGATAAAATGATGACATTTTGGTTATATTAGGTTGAATTGGTTATTAAATGCAAATTAGTGTTAAATTGATTTTTAAATGTAAATGTAAATATTAGGTTAAATGTATTAACATTAATGTTTCATTTGTTTATTTTTATTTTTATGTGACTATTTTTCAAATGTGAAAGTGTGTGTGTGTGTTTGTGTGTGTGTGTGTGTGTGTGTGTGTGTGTGTGTGTTAACCCTACTGGACAGTGGTTGAACTAAGAGTCGAAATAGTAATCAACTGATTTTCAAAAAGTCAGCAACATAATACTATTAGAAAAATATTTAATTAAAATAAAATGGTGTAGAGCAGCTGAATATTTGTAGTTTAAAAACACTTTATTTAAAATACAAAATGAATCTAAATTTACACTTGAAACTGTAAAACTTTTTGGAAAAATAGAAAAAAGAGTACAAGAAAAGCAATAGAAAAAATGTACAAAAAAGCAATAACACAAAATAAAAAAAATGCAAACTTGGACTTCATCAAAGTTTAAATCTTCTGTTTTTCCAACGGAAAGGAAACTGCGAATCACAGAGACTAGAAGAAAATATAATCACTACATATATCGGACAAAGACAAAGACTTTTTATTTAGCATATAAGAGACTCTTAAAAACTCAATAATAACAAAGAAGTAATCAAATAAAAATGGGGAAAAAAGATTTGAAAAACAAACATGACCAACAATAAAAAGATGATCAACATTATCAATTATCAGAGAAGTGTAAATTAAACAATAAGTAGATAAACACACTTTAGAATGGCTAAAGTTAAAATGACTGATAATATAGATCAGATGCACATGGAGCTAACTAGAATTCTCTTACACTGCTGTTGAATGTGGTAAATAGTATAATCACTCTGTAAATCAGTCTGACCATTTCTTATAATTACAGTTTCACTTCTTATATTTTATAAGTGAAAAAAAAAAAAACCAATGATCCCCAGAAAGAATTGAGCAGGAATGTGTAACTTCATTCATAAAAGTTAACAACTGTGAGAAATGTCCATTAAAAGGTGAACTGTACACACAATAATGTATCCATACTGCATTCACAGGGGAATATCATTTAGCACAAGTTAGTGATTAATATAGTACTGATATGTGTAATGTATGGAGGAGTCTCAACATTTTCCTGAGTGAAAGAGAAGAAAGAAGACACAGAGAGTATATTCCATATGACTCTACTTTCGTGAGTCTAACGTACAGACCATGGCAGCTTAGCAACACAATTCACAGTAGAGGATTGGTTGCTCCACCTACAGCATCACAGGGCTGACTGGGTGCTCTGGTCACAGGTGTTGCAGAGAATCTCCAGATGAATACTGACATCCTGGGAAAATATGCAAAAATCAAAATTTGAAGTATAATTTTCAATGAATGCACATATCATTGGCCATCCCAAAAGTAGAAAAAACATAAGAGGAAACAGTAAGTTGCGGACATTCTATTTCTTGGGTGAGGATGTCAGTAGGTGTTGCATCAATTTCCAAAACTTACTGTACAGTCAAAATGGGTGCATTTTATTGAATATAAATTACCTTTTAAGAAGTTAATTATGTGTGTGTTCATAAAGCAGATTAAGGGCAGATTCTTATTATTCATTGTATTCCTTTGTCAAAGAGGAAATGCAGAAATAATATCACCAAGAAGGCATTTTCAGACATTGCTCTTATTTGGCTCATAAATAATATTGAGTTACATGATTATCCATATAAATAAAATATTAGATTCTTTTTTTCTGTAATTTTTATTTTCCTTTTTATGACTTAAAGAAAAAAAATATTGGTCTTTAAGGTCTGTCCTAGATTGTTTGTGAATAATTCATTTCCTAAAAGTTTAAAAAGTCAAAGACTACATCATAGAGTTAGGTGCAGGGAGCTCAGCTTTGTAGCTTTTCTTTATTTCTGCATAATTTATTTAAATTTGTGCCAGAAAGATGGGTTTTGTTTTTCTTCCTCAGCAAAGCAGATGTTCTGATACCTTTTCTTCCAAGAGCACAGGTCCCTTTGTCAAAATAACACATTTCTCTAGGGAAAAATTTGCACATTTAAAACCATCCAGTAGCGTATTTGAGTTTCCTTGAATGTTCCATCATTTACTGGTTTGTTTGGCTTTTCTTGATTTCTGATCTAAGACTCTCTGACATGTGCTTTGGGTTACCTAGTTGGAGTGCAGCACACAGAAAAAGAACACGCACGAGGCATGAGAAACAATTTGCTTGCCCTTGAGATGTGCTTTATTTTAAAAAGGAAAATCAGAGAAGACACACTGGAAACTCCACCCTGTGCAGAAAGTGTCTAAGAGCCAAGAGAAGAGACAGCAAAAGATGCTTCCAAGACTACCTGTGTCTACCCTTCTCTGTTGTGGTCACCCTTGGGAGGTTGTGCAAGGCATTTGCCCTGCAGGTCTCACTGGATGCTATTGTATCATACGTCTGTGCAATGAAACATGTCAGCTCTGTGCAGACTTTTCTTTTGGTCTGTTTCCTTCCATCGCCTCCTGAGATATGCACTCCTCTGCCTGATTCTTAGAGCAAATGTTTAAACCTAGCATTCAATTCTTATTTTCTATTTGGCTCAGAAACACAACACCCTTGTGTTCTCTAATTTTCATCCACTAAAATCCTCTTTAAATCTTGCTTCCCTTCACATTGATGCCCAATGGGAAAAGATAGCAAACTTGAGAAGAGAGCAAATGTCCATATTAGCAAATGTCCATTTCAAGCAAGCAACAACAGCACATTTGAAAAAGCCTGGAATACTTTGGAATATGTCTGAAAATCCTTGAATCTCTACTCTGCCCCATAGATGATATCATTGTCACTCTTTGTCTTAATTTTAAATGCCTTCTTATCTCTTGGGCACGTAGAAGAAATATTCTTTGTCCCTAAATAATAATGTAGACTATATTATCAGTAAACTGTCAACAGGTGGTGTACTGGGTGGTTATTAGCTACAGTCTTGCACAGTACAACAGAGGGAACCCTCTGATGATAATTCATGCATGAAGATAATTTTATCATTGTTTCATTCATAACTTGATAGTTACTTTTTTGGAGGGGGGGGGGTGGAGGTATCCAAGATTGAACACATTCCCAGCATTCCCAGCCCTATTATGTATTTTATTTAAAGACAGGGTCTCCCTGAGTTGCAGTTGCTGAGACTGGCTTTGAATTCACAACCCTCCTGTCTTAGCCTCCCAAGCCACTGGGATTATAGGAGTGCACCACTGTTCCCAGCTCAATGATTAGCCTTTTTTTTTTTTTTTTTGGTACCCACATTGAACTACTAAAGGTCACTTAACCACTAAACCAAATCCCCAGCCCATTTTATTATTTTTTTATTTTGAGACAGGATCTCATTATGTTGCTTACAGCCTCACTGAGTTGCTGAGGCTGGATCAAATCTGCAATCCTCCTGCCTCAGCTTCCCAACCCACCAATTAAATTACTCTTTGAAATATGCTTGGGTTTTAGACTGAAACCAAGCCCAGGGAAGGTGGAGACAGAATCACAATTTAGGACAATGTGAATAGGTTTCATTACCTTTTCCAATGAAAGTTTCTTGATTTTATATGTTTAGGCCAACATTGTATTATTTTCATTGCCTAGTAAAAGAAGTGGCCTTGTCCAATGTAAAAATGAGAATGTTTCAACATATCACAGAACCAGGGTGAGGCCCAAAGTATATGAACAAGAAAGCATTCTGTAAACTCTAGAGCCCTATTAATAGGTATAATTACTAGTATCAATTGAGCAGAACCAAGTTATAATTTGTGATTGGTAGAGGCAGCAAAGTTTAGAATAAAACAACAGATTTAGGAAGCAAGGCAGTTTTGACAATTCTGTGACTTGAGTTTTTTTTTAATATAAATTTTTAGCTACACTATGAATTATAAAGTACTTATCAATTAACAGAGCTCTGTGAACATTACAGAATCACTTTTATTTTGGCTTGAGGCACATTATATTACAATGTATTCTATTCTGTCACAAGCAGTTAAAGGACAATTGCATTTGACTCACATTTAAAAAATAAGAAAATAGTTGATGTTATTTATATTGGAAAAAATGAGAAAATTCAGTAAATTAGATTTTTTAAAGGCTAAGTATTTTTTTAGTTGTAGATGGACACAATATCTTTATTTTTATTTATTTAATGTATTTTTATGTGGTGCTTAGGATCAAACCCAGGGATTCACATGTTGGAGCTACAAACCCAGCCCTAGATTTTTGTTTGTTTGTTTGTTTGTTTGTATGACTCACTTCTCTCAATTTGGTTAAAAGTAAAAATTTAGGAAGTTGAAAACTTTTTTTGTAATGAATGTAATTTCACATCATGACATATATAATCAGAGCTGCTATAATCAGAGAAATTATTTAATTTTTCATTAATATATCCATGAACATGATAAATAAATTCTCCCACCCAAATGAATTATTAAGCTCTATGGGGAAGAAATGTAATAATACCTAATTTAATTAATTAAAATTCAAATTATACTACAATGATTAATATTATAATTATGATTGGGAGAAAAATGTGTTTGAATAAAAGGAATTACAATTCAGTTAAATTTGATGTGATAATGGTTTTTATTAGAATTTGCCAGCATCAGGACTATTACATTTTGACCTTCTGTTTCTGGGGTTTATCCAGAGCACTGCAAGACACTTAGCAGCATTTCTGGTCTCTACTCACTAAATGTCAATATCAACCATCCTCCCACAGTCCTGTCAAAAACTCCAGACCTTATTAAATGTCTCCTGGGGGTGCTGGCAAAATTATACCTAATTTAACACCACTGTTTATACTAACCTCCTGAATGCTAAAGACTAATATAAAATTTTTAAGGAGTGAGATATTTTAGTATTACAAGTTAAATATTCTAGAATAAAATTAACTTTGAAAACTTTGAACTTATAAAACAGGTGTATTTACATGAGATTCTTATGCTATAAAACATATTCGATAACATTCCTACTATAATTTAAATGACTAAAAATAAATGTACTATAGACACAGTATCACATACTGAACTAGACCTGCCCCTGTCACTAAAATTGTTTTGTCTTGCTATTTTCCTGAGAGATGGGAGTCTTGCTATGTTGCCCCGTCTGGCCTCAAATTCCTGGGCTCAACTGATTCTTCTCCCTCAGTCTCCTGGGTAGCCGGGATTACAGGCACACTGTACTGCAACCAGCTAGAACTGCTTATTAAACAAAACAGAAGGTTAAATCAAACAAGCAAATAGTTGACTTTGCACAATAGTCAGCAGGAAACAATGATCCCTGAAAAAAAAAAACAAAATTAAAGGAGGGAAATCCAAGATCACCCCAAAATTGCAATGCAAAGAGCATAACCAAAGAAGAACCAATGGTGTTGTTGAGCTGGGGACACAGAGATTATATAAGTCAGGGAGGCTGAAGCAGATTGAATTTGTCAGGCAAAGGACTGTGGTGGGGAGGAAATAGCATACAGAAAGTGCTCTAGAAAGCTGAGTAAGGTTCCTTCATTCCTCCCATGCTTTGGATAGGGCAAAGGTGAAGGAGGGAAAGGGAGGGGGCAGTGGGGAAGGAAATATGGTGGAACTAGATGGACTTCATTACCCTAGATACGTATATGAAGACACAAATGGTGGGACTCTATTTTGTGAACAACCAGAGAAATAAAAAATTATGCTCCATTTGTGTACTATGAATTGAAATCCATTCTGATGTCATGTATAACAAATTAGAAGAAATAAATCAATTAATTTAAAAAATAAAAAAAAGATAAAAATATTTTCTTCCCCCCAAAATGAAAGCCCCATAAGGGTATTTTCTGAGCCCCTCTCTGTACTTGCCTCTAGGTGGGGCTCAGTAGGCCAATCAAAGAACAAAAATTGAGGAGCCAAAAGTTGAAAACCTGTGGAGTATGCAGAATGATAGGAAGGTTCTAGATCCCATAGCCAGATTGGAAATAATTAATTAAAGAGTTGGAACTTTAGTAAAAACTAGGGATGCAGCACAAAGTAAACAGTCCCTAAAATTTACTCAGAGTTTACAAAATATGTAAAAAATAAAAGCAAGCAACAAGAGCTGATCCAAAATCATATTAACAACAAAATCTAGAAATTCAACATTGTAATATTAAAAATATTCAGCATTCAAGGACAAATTAGTAGGCATGTAAAATAGCAGAAAAATATGAGCCATAGTGGGAGAAATATCAATACATAGAAATAGACCTTGATGTGACAGAAAAAAAGGGATTCCAAACTATCACATATGTGAACATGGTTATAAAGAAAAATATGAACAAAACTAGATGATAAATGTAAGCTATACAAAGAATTAAGTATAATTCTAGAGCAGAAAAAAAAGTACCCAAATGAAAAATGTATGGTCATGGTGTACACTTGGTGTATATTGGATACTTAACTATACATTAGACACTACAAAGTAAAATAGTTAATTCAAAGTATATTCAGAATTATACAAACTGAAGAACAGAGAGAAAGATGGCTTTAAAAAATGGATATCTTACTGATTAATAACAATAACAGTCAAATGTGTAAACAGGCTATATTGGGGCACATCTGAAATCCCAGCAACCTGGGAAGCTGAGGTAGGAGAATCACGGATTTGAGGACAGCATGGATCATTTTCTATCTCAAATTCAAGTTTAAAAGTCTGGGGATGTAGCTCAGTAGATTGCTTACCTAGCATGTGCAAGGTTCTGGGTTCAATTCCCAGTATTGGAAAAAATGAGAAAGAAGAATGAATACATGTATATGTATAATAGAGGAACAGACCAAAACATATGAAGGAATAAGGATCAAGCAGGTTCCAAATTGAATAAAAATATAATTCTTTAGAATCTAGAAACTCAATACTGTCAAGCAGGGTAAACAAACAAAAGCATACCAAGACATCACAACCAAAATACTGAAAATAATAATAAGGAGAATACTGATAAAAAGGCTACTCCCACAAAGAACCATGCAATAACTATGCAAGGTGGAAGAATTAAATGATAATTTAATCTAAAAATAAAAATGGCAAAAGACCCTATTAACCAATAATTGAGCCATAACAAAATTATTATAAAACAAAAAAAAATTCAGATGAACAAAATATGAGTGATTTTGTGACAAGAGAAACAAAACACACACAAAAAAAGTGTTTAGAAGTTCCTTCAGGCATAGGGGAAACTGTTGCAATTAGACCTCAAACTACACAAGGGGATGGAGAGAAACAGAAATGGTGTATATGTGTAAAAGTATGGGTTTTGCTTGTCTGTTTTTCAAAAATATAGTTAAAAGATAACTCAACAAATGCAGGAGAAATAACAGTGCTTTAAGTGATTCATAATTATGGAAATCAAGTATGTACTAATAGTGCAATTCAATAGTGCTTGATTCAATCACTCTTGCAGGGGGAGGATTATAAATTTATAATTTAACAAGTACTCAAGTGATGCTATGTTGCCTGACTGGGAGTTATTCTTTGAGAACTATAATTAAACTATAATTCTATACAAATATCAGCTGGATTTTTGTAAAAGAAAGGAGTGAACAAGATAATTCTAAGGAATTTATGAAAATTCAAGGATATAGGATAGCTGAAACAATCTTGAAAAAAATAACAAAATTGAAGGACTTAGCACTACTTGATTTCAAGATGTATTATATACTTACAATAATCAGGACATAATGGTATTTATGTAAGCATCAGCATGTAGATCAATGGCATGGAAAATCTACTTAAGAAATACGCCAGTGTATGCCAGGTTGATTGATCTATAAAATGTCTTGTAGATATAATTCAACTTGGAAAATAATAGGCTTTTCAACAAGTACTGAATCAACCACATGTATACATAGTAAGAAATATGGACCTCAATCCTTACATCCCAAATGTAAATTTTTTACACCCCAAATTTAAACAGACTAAAAAAATTGGAAAACTAAATTTAAAAAAAAATCACAGGCTTAAAATAAAAGAAAAATTTGTAAAAGGGAAAAATATAATGATTTTGGGATAAAAAAGATTTCTTAGATATGGCACATAAAGCAAGATTCACAAAAGTAAAATATATTGATAAAACAAATTTCTTTAAAATGAAAAGTATTTACTTCTCAAAAGACACAGTAAGGAAAATCAGAAAGCAAGTCTATAACATAGAGAAGATTTCAATTTAAATATTTTCATAGTCTCAACTCAAATATTTGGCACATTGCTTTTATCTAGAACAAATACACAACATGACAATAATAATAAAATATTCATTTTTTCAAAAAAACTCCAAAAAATAAAAGCTTAAAATGACCTTATCTACCTGAAAATAACACTACATCTACTATGTGATATAGCACTACATCTCAAGTGGAGTAGCTAAAATTTTCAAGACTAATGATAGCAAAGTTTGATGAAGATATAGATAATTCTCCCCATGCACTTCTGGTATAAATGTAAATGCCACAACTATTTTGAACTACTTTTTGAGGATACTTTTATAAAGTCAAACTTACACGTACACTATGATCCAATAATTTTACAGCTTAGTGGAAAATAATACTGAAGAGAAATACTGTTATACAGAGGACTTTTATATGAATGGTTACTGAAATAATTATCCCCAACTGGAAAGAAGCAATCTGGAAATAAATCAAATGTCCATCAACTAGAGAACAGAGGAATGTGTTATATTTGTGCAACAGAATATTGTTCAATAATTAAAAGACATAACTTATTGATACATTTAACATCATGGATGTCAAAAATAAGCTGAGCAAAGTCCCACAGAAAAGTGTCATACATCCAATATGATTCTGTTTATAGGAAACTTTAGAAAAACATATTTAATTTACTGTACTACAAAACAGCTTAACTGTTGCCTGAGGCCACAGTTGGGTGAGGAATTAACTACTGAATACACCAAACATCTTTTGACATGATGGAAATGTTTCCTATCTTGACTTGGGCAGTGTATACATTTTTTCATGTATATGTGTCTATATGATTTTCAAAGTTCATCAACTAGTACATTACTGTAGGTAAATTATACTTAAATATAAGTAATTTTAAAGCCCATGTACAATGGTATATTTAGAAACACTCATTATATAAGACATAAATACTATAATATTGCTTTTTGATGAGTTTTAACTTATTGTAAATGTTTACCAATGATCAGTTATAATACTATTCATTGAAGAAATCTGTTAAATTTCTAATGACAATTAGCTTGATCTCTATAATCCATAATATAAACTATGACCTGTAGATATTTGTGAAAATATGTTCCAATTAGCAACTTAAAGATGAAATAAGATGTATATGTGTGTAAAATGAGGCACAATTCAAGTTTCTTACAATTGCAAATATATTATGTCTTATTATGTGAGTACAAAAACCCAAATTTTGTTAAATGTTGAATTCCATCAAACCGCCCAATTACAATGACTTCCTGAGACAAAATTTTTATTACACCTAATCTTTTTTGCAGTAAGAATACAATTTTCATCAATAATTATAATTACAAAGACAAAAAAAAAATTTAAGAAAGAACCAAATTGTTCTTTGTCACTCTGATGCTATTGAGTTTACTTTTGCCTTGGTTAAATGAAAATGGTTGATAGATTTTAATTTCATTATAGACCTCTAATTCTACAGTAAATAATTAATCTATTCTGGTGAAATGTAGTCATGTTTAATAATTCTGTCATTGTCTTTCACTGTAGCTCTGATTTTAAGACCTTTTGATCCTTAGATTAGGCCTTAGCAAATTTCCTTCAGACCTGCAGACAGACATCTTCCATCAGAGGCAGGATTAGTCAGGGTTAGCAATCTTTCAGAGACAGGGATGCCAGATTTCTATTTTCTGCATCAATCATTTTTCTACAGATTGTAAGAAGATGTAATATATGAAATATATGAGTTATTTGATTTATGGTTTCTTTAAGACCTAAGAGGATTTGGAAAGAAGCTGTGAAAACATTTTTTAAGACCTGAAATCTAAAACAAAACTCCTGAATTTGGAAGGAAGTAGAAATATTCAGTGAGATATGAAGAGGGGGAGACAAGGAAGATGTACTGAGAAATAGCTTCTTTCATTAAGAAATCCTTGCAATTGCAAATATATTAATATAATAAATATATTCTTTCATTAAGATCTTGCCTTAATGCAGCCTTTTGTACCTTATAGGATTCTATAGAATGGATTTTGATAGGAGCCTCTAGAATAGATTTTGATAGGAGCATAGTTAAGATGACATAAGTTCTGCAGAATTGTGTGAGTTCCCCTTGCAGTCTAATCATTCATTCAACTTGTTAGTAATTCAAATTTGTGCATAGAATCTTTCCCAGCTCTTACCTTGGGGCAGGGATGGGAGACCTATATATTTTAAACTATTCTGAGGGGACAAGAGAAGTTGTTTTAAAACTTTCAATGTCTTAGTGGTATATAGCAGTTGGCATGGTAACAGTGTATGTACATGGTATGCATACACATATATGCATCCATGCATACATATATATGCATAAACATACACAAGAAAAGATGGACAATTCCAGAAGCAAGCTCAATGAGGGAGTTGGTATTACTTCTGCGTTTAGTGTCATTTCCAGGTTCTGTGGGCAACAACTCCAATTATGGCAATCAAGGTGGAAAGCAAGCAGACTCGAGCAGATTCTGTTTCCTCCTTGAGCTGAAGAGCTACATATGAGCCTGGCAACTAGGAATCTTAAGTCTGTCCCAATAAAGGAATGTTCAATAAAGATATAGGAAGGTCACAGGAAGGATCCTCATCCTTACCAACTCCTTCCAAAATGCAGACTAAATCAATATTGCACAATCACACACACACATCTATATTGAGTGATGGGGAAGTGGGTTAGGGCAGTAAGTGTGTGTGGAGGATAATTACCTTGTTTATGGCAGCTCTTCCTAGCCTGCATCACCAGTTTTTGCTATTAGCTCATTTTCCTTTAGTATGTTTAAATATTCCTGTAAACATGTTTTGTCTTCTAGATATAAATCCATTCAGCTCCTCGAATTTACAGTGAAATGAATACACACATACATGCATGCATACATGAATAAATAGAAAAATTCTACAGGCCCTCAAATCAAATTCACTATAGTTTTTGAGCTCCCATTTCTCATTTCCCATTCTCTCTTTTCTTTTCTAAGTCATACAAATTTTATTTTAACCAGTGTCAAAGCTAAATATTACCCTACAAAAATTAGTGTTTGTATACAACTCCAGGTGTAGAGAAAAATCAAGTTCATTCCATGAAAAGCCACCATATTAATAGAGCTATGTGCAGCTTTGCATAGAGTACAGCTAAAAGTGTTAGGGATGGACAGTCTAAGAAAAACCTTCAAATCCACAAAAAAGAGTAGAGTTTGTATATTGATTTTAATAAGTCAATTTAAAAATATCAATTGCATATAGAGTCCATATTGAGCAATATTTTCTTAGGTGTTAGAATGGTATGGAAATTGCATGAACAAAATGTAAACAAACTTGTCAAAATACTTGCATGTAAATACAATATTATTTATTATATTTTGGCAAAGACTAGGAACATGGAAAAATAATAATGGAAACAGATGAATTTTGATGATAATAGAGAATAATTGATGAATCTTGGTAAGAGAGATGTGAGAATTCACTAAAATTAGAAAATTTTTATAATCAAAATAAAACAAAAATTTTTAAAAAAGAAACTTTAATTATCTTGTCTGCATATATTAAGTATGATTAAAACTTTACATATAAACTTAACAAAGAGTAGTCAAATTCCTCTTTGGCAGTCTGTGGTTAGTCCTAAAAAGAATGCAAAGTGCCTGTTTGTATAAGAAAGTCATTTGCCATACATTATTCAATCCATCATGTGTACATTAAAAATAGAGACCAGAAAAATTAAAAGTCTAATGTGATGTAATTTTCCTTGAAGTAAGTTTTGGCATTTTATTTAATTTCAAAAGAATGTTAATGTATTAAGTAAAATGTATTACAAATGAATTTAGATTATACATAATATTTTATATGTATGTATATGTTGCTACAATTAAGTCTACACAAAAAAACTAGACTGTCTATAAAATAGAACCCTTATTCAGCTACGGCATCTACATAATGTTTATTACTTTGCAAAAGATCAAGAAACTATTTGTTAAGCTTCTTTCAGACTAAATTATATTTTAGATATTTATAAATAAGTATTCCTAAATACAATAATAAAGGAAAGTAAGTTTACTTTCAGATTCTCTATGAGAAATAAACTAATTGGTTACTCCCTCCTCCCCCTAAAATACATATCCTCTCCTCCCCTAAAAGTAAGGGAGTCAGTTACATTCTCAGAACAAATAACAAGTGTTTAGTTTCTGAGAGTGCATATCAAATTGTTTTTCACTCAAAGGATAATGTTAAAAATAAGCCTTGTTTTAGATCTATCATTTCTCATCCTCTGAAGATTTCGTACCTTTTGGAGATTAAGGTGTTGTCCCACACAAATATAATACGTGCCACAAATATAAGTTTTAATTTTCTGGTGTCCATATTAAAAAGGTGAGGTGAAAATAAATGGCCAAAATTAATTTTAGCAATATATTTATTTAAATAAATATATTCAACATATCCAAAGTACAATTTATCATAAAATCAATACCAAAAAGATTTTAATGAAAACATCCACTTTTTGTTTTTCAAATTGAATTTTCAAAATCTGGTGTAAATTTTATTCTAGAATGTCTCAATTTGAAAGCCAAATTTTTGTTAGAGATACTTGATCTTTGTTAAGATTCCATAATATTTGTAGTTGAAAAGTAGATTAATATACCCAAGTTGTTCTAAATGTTCTTAAAGATTTTGAACAACAAAAGTGAGGTTCAGTTTTTAAATATGAATGGAAATTAATAAATTAGATCTTTCTTTCCTCAGTCTGGCAGCTGCAGTTCAAGTGCTCAGTAGTCACACGCAGCTGGCTGCCCTGATAGACTGCTCAGGCTGGTCTATGGTCTTTCTACAGAAGTAGCTGAGGCATGAAAAGCAAGATTTGGCTAACACCAATATATAGTATGTATTTTAAAAGGAAAGAAACAAGGAAGATAAAAACTATTTCTAGAAAACAGCTAGACATGGTTTAAACATCTTCATTTTTATACAAAATTAAGCACAGATGGCAGGCATAAAGGTTTCAATTTTATTATTATTTTATGTATAAAATATTTGCTTTAAAAGAAGTAAACTTTGTGGTTATTTCTTTTAAAGGTACACTACTGATTAAGAATAAATAGTTTGGATCTCTCCAGTTCTACTTACAAGCTCTGAGGAAAGGGTTTTTTTCAAGCTAAAAATCCTAACATAGGACAACTTCAGCAAATATCCTGCTAAATACAATTCAAGGTGACATTTAAGTCTGCTTTGTCAATTGAAATTCACTTATTTTTTTCATCACAAGCATTATAAGATGTAGTCTGTGTAATTTTCCCTAGACTTCATAAGTTTCTAGGTCTTTTTTATTCATTTGTTCTAATTACAACTTTCTGTAGCTCCACCCTGAGGCTCTGGAATTTTCAAACACCACTGAATTGCAGGAACTTGATGTTCTCTTTAATTCAAATAACTTCTTACAGTTATTATAATAAAAATAGGTCATTTAGTATAGTACATTGGCTATGTCTTGCACTAGTCTAAAATGGGGTGTTCTCGTCCATTCTATTCCCCCAAGTGCCTCTGTGAAGTTGGTATTATTATCTTTCTCATATTACAGATGTGGACATCATGGACAGAGAGGCTTAGTCAGTCACCCAGCCTCACCTAGCAGGAAGTGATGCAGCTGCCATTTGAATCTAGGAGTCTTATCTCAAAGTCTACATTTATCCCCTAATCTCTATTGCCTCATATAAAGCTTTTGGACCAATCCCTTCTCAGTCACATCCTGCAACCAGTTTCTTATTTTTTTCTAATTTTTAAAAAATTTTATTTGTTCATTTTAGTCATATATAATATTAGGGTACGTTTTGATACAATTATACAATCATGGACTGTCATTTGCTCTAATTCAGTTCCCAGTGGATCACCTTTCCCTACCCTCTCCCTCTCCCTATTCCTTTTCCTCTACTCTATTGACCTTTCTTCTATTTGTTTACAGTTTTTTTTAATTAGTTCCCTGTGGATATACATAAAAGGTGAGGTTCACTTTGGCACATTTATATATGTACACAGGAAAATTTGGTCAGATTCACTCTACTGTTCTTCCCTTTTCCCCATCCCTTCTTCCTCTCCCTCAATCTATTTCTTTTACTCTCTTCTATTTTCATGGAAACCTCTTCTTTATTTTTTCTTTTCTTCTTTTTTACCCCTTATTTTGGTTTATCTTTCACCCAAGATAAAGATGTTTTCTAATACCCAAGAAAATATTAGACCTTTGATTTTCTGAGTCTTTTTATTTCACATCACATTATAGTCTCTAGTTTCATTCACCTGCCAACAAATGCCATAATTTCATTATTCTTTATGGCTAATACTTTATTGTGTATATATATTTTCTTTATCCAGTCATCTATTGATGGGCACCTGGGTTGGTTGCATAGCTTCACTATTGTGAATTCTAGTGCAAAAACAATGATGTGGCTGTCTCTGTATAGTATGCTGATTTTAGATCTTTTGGTATATACCCAGAGGTGGGATAGCAGGGTCAGATGGTTCCATTCCTACGTTTTGAGCAATCTCCATACTGCTTTCCAGAGTAGCTGCATTAATTTTCAGTCCCACTGACAGTGTATGAGTGCACCTTTCCCCCCATATCCTCCCCAACATTTATTAGTATTTGTATTCTTCATGATTGTCATTCTGACTACAATGAGATGGAATCCCAATGTAGTTTTTGATTTTCATTTCCCTGTTTGCTAGAGGTTGAACAGTTTTTATTTATTTATTGACCATTTCTATTTCTTTTGAGAAGTGTCTGTTTAGTTCTTTTGCCCATTTGTTAATTAGGTTTTTGGGAATTTGGTATTAAGTTTTGGTTTTGGATTTTTTAAATTCTTCATAGGTTCTGGACACTACTCTGGTGTCTGAGGAGCTGCAATCCCCATCAAAATGCCAATGACATTCTTCACAGAACTAGAAAAAAAACTGTTGTTTGTTTTGTTTTGTTTGGTACCAGGGATTGAATCCAGGGGCACTTAACCACTGAGTCACATCCCCAGTCCATTTTTTATATTTTATTTAGAGACAGGGTCTCACCAAATTGCTTAGGGCCTCTATAAAAAATTTGCTGAGGCTGGCTTTAAACTCTTGATCTGCTGGGATTACATGCATGCACCACCACACCTGGCTAGAAAAAAAAAACAATTTTATAATTCATCTGGAAATACAAGCTACCCAGAATAGCCAAAGCAATCCTGAGTAAAACAAGCAATGATGGAGACATCACAATATTGGACCTCAAATTATGTTACACAGCTATACTAACGAAAAAAGCATGGGGCTGGGTACAGTGGCACATGCCTGCAATCCCAGCAGTTTGGGAGACTGAGGCAGGAGGATTGCAAGTTTAAAGTCAGCCTCAGCAATTAAGTGAGACCTCTCTCAAAATAAATAAATAAATAAATAAACAAAAAGAAAAGAAAAAAGGGCTGGGAATGTGGCTCAGTGGTTGTGAGCCCCTAGGGTCAAGCTCTGGTACCAATAAAAAACAAACACACAAACAAAAACACAGAAACAAAAACAAAACAGCATGCCACCAAAACAGACATGAAGACCAACGAAATAGCTATAATAATATCTCATCTGCAATTGTTGGTCTCATTTCAGGAAACACAAGCAGATCTGACCCATCTGGACCTTACTGCAAGGCTTGAAGCCAAGTTTTCTCTTCATTCAGTCTTGGTTTCCACAAGCCCAAGAGCTGGACCATCAACCACCTGAGCAGCACACCTTGTTATCCAGTTAAATGGCAAGAGCAGTACCAGGGCATTTTGAACTTCTATGGACTCCAGATTGAAGAATTTTATTACAACATTAAGTTACAGGTGAAACCCCCCTGCCTCCCAATAACAATGTCCCTGTTTCCATAAGTACTTTGAAAAATATTTATACTGAAAGCAACCTCATATCCAATGATTGTTTATCTCTGTTCTCAAGAATCCTCTATTTGCTCTTATAGTGTATACTCTACAATGATTGTTTTTCTTGAAATTAGCTGTTAATACTTCTAGGAATAAAGGCACATCTTTTCCATTATCTGTAAATCCTGATCCAATGGCTCATATTTTTTGAATTGAGAAAAATTTTGAATTTTCTGTATGAAATTCTGGATAGCCATTAATTATTAACATTTTTAAACTGTGGTCTTATTAATCATTAATGGTTGTGAAATATTTTTAATGCAACTACTGTGAATAGATCTAGGGATTTTTAGAAAAAAGCTTTTATGCCTTTAAATGCAACTTTTTGTTGATTTTTATGCGAAGTGTTTAAAAGTATCAACATAAATCAGTATTTCATTAAGTTTTTAATTAGTGCATTATAATTATACATAACAGTGGGATGCATTGTGACATATTTGTACATGCACATAACATAATTTGGTCAATTTCTTTGGGACTCCTTTGTGAGTCAGGCAGACTGGCTGTGACTACTAAATGATCATGTGTTTTTGGTTGCTTTTCTATTAATATGGTCGATTACTTTGATTTATTTTCAGATGGTAAATAAATCCACCTTGAATTTCTGGGTTTGAAGTCAATTAATCATGGTGTATAATACTTTTTACTTGTTGATAGATTCCATTTACTTGTATTTTGTTGAGGGGCTTTTGCATCCATATTTATAAGAGGTATTAATTGTATGTGATATCTTTGTCTGATTTACATATAAGGGTAATATTGGCCTCATCGAAAAAATCAGGATGTATTCCCACTCATTTTTTGGAGTGAGACTTGTTTAGAATTGATATAATTGTTCTCTAAATGTTTAGTAAAATTCACAGTAAAATCATTTGATAACAGACTTTTCATTGAGGAAGTCTTTTGACTACTAATTCAATCTTATTATATTTTAATTGTTACTCAGAATTTCTATTTCTTCTTGAGTCGATTTTTATAATATGTTTCTTGTCAGCATGTGACCATTTAATGTAATTTAGATGATTGTCCATATAGTTGTTCATAGTACTTCTGAAACATTTTATCAATACCTTTTATTTCATTCCTGATCAGAGGCTGAATAGTTCTACAATGGCTCTCTGCAGACTAGAGAGTCAGGGAAAGGGGTCCAAGAAGCTAGAAGCTTTAGCACAATTGGTAATGAGGTATTGAGGCCCCAGTCTGAGAGAAGCCTGGTGGCCCCTCAAAGCTCCTGATGCCAGTACACATCATCTGAAGAACCTGGAGTCTTATGTGCATGGGCAATAGCAGCAGAAAAAACACCCTCTCAGGAAGGTCAAACACAAGCAAGAGGTGGCTTTTCTCCCTTTTTGTTCTAGCTGGACACCCAGCCCACAGGATGATGCCATCCATAGTTAGGGTGGGTCTTCCCACCCTAAATTTGTTTGTTGACACACACATTAGTCTTTTCAAGGAAGGATGGTTTGCCAGTTCTCTAGGCATTCCTAAATTCAGTCAAGCTGACACCCATCACACTAAGGTTTGTCAATTTTATGGGTCTTTTCAAAGAACCAGCTTCTGGCTTTGTTGATTTTTCTCTATTAATTTTCTATTCTCTGTTTTATTCATTACCATTGCTAAACTTTACTTCCTTATTCTTATTTTGTTTTTATTTTATTTGGCCCTTCCGGCAGTATCTTACAGTAGAAATTCATTTTATTGTCTCAAAAATTTTTTTAAACTTAAGGCATTTATAGCTATAAACTGCCTCCTAAGCTCTTCTTTAATTGTGGTACATTGTGCCTTTGTTTTCATGTAGCCCAAAGTATTTTCTTATTTCCTTTAAACCTTAAGTTTATCCTTAGACCCATCTGTGACTTAGGAGTTGTTTTATTTCCATATATTTTCAAATTTCTCAAATTTATTTGTTTTACCTTTCTAATTTGATTTCTTGTAGTCAGAAAATATCCTTTGTATTATTTCAATACTAGTAAATTTAGTGAGCTTGTTATATAACCTAGTGTATCTTGGAAAATATTTCATGTGAATTTGAGAATATGTGTTCTGTTGTGGAGTATTCTATAAATAAATGTCTGTTAGTTTGTTTATGTACAAACAATACCTCCACTTCCTTGGTAATATTCTGCTTAGGTTTACTATTCACTACCCAAACTTATATAATCAAGTCATCAGTTTTTCCTTTAGATATTTGGGGGCTCTGGTATTAGATATACCTAAGATTATAATTGCTACATCTTCCTTATGGATTGATGGTTTTATCATTGTAAAATGTGTTTCTCAGCTGGGTGCAGTGGTACACAGCTGTAATCCCAGCAGTTGGGAGGCTGAGGCAGGAGGATCACAAGTTCAAGGTCTGCCTTAGCAACTAAAGCAAGGCCCTACCAACTTAGCCAGACCCCTGTTCAGAATAAAAAATAAAAAGGGCTAGATATGGTGCTCAGTGGTTAAACACCCTTGGGTTCAATCTCTAGCACCAAAAAAGAAAAAAAAATTATATCTTTGGTAACACTTTTATTTTAAATATATTTTATCTGATATAAGTAGAACCATTTCAGCTTTCTTAGGTTGTTAGAGTAACAAATCATTTTCTATCCATTTATTTTCACCCTATCTTTACTTTTGAATTAAAAATGTATTTCCTGTAGACATCATATAGTTGTTTTTAGTTTTTATCCAGTCTGATATTCCTAGGCTTTGCATTTGATTTTTTAATTCATTCACATTTAGTGTTATTAATGAATTTTATAGTTAAATTTTATTGGCATTTTACTCTTTGTTCACTATATGTCTCATGTCTCTTATTTCTGTTCCTGTTGATTTTTCTCTTCTAATTTTCTATTCTCTATTTCATTCATTACCATGCTAAACTTCACTTCCTTCCTCTTACTTTTTTTTTTTTTTTGCCCTTTTGGCAGTATCTTACAGTAGAAGTTCCGAACACACATTGTCTCAAAATTTTTGAACTAATGAATAATTTTTGAACTAATGAATATTTTCTGGTGTCATATGTAAATTTCTTTAATAAATTTTCAATATACCTTTAAAATTTTGAGGGGTTGCTGTATGTCTTTTAATATGCTTTCTACTTAGAATTAACCTCAACTTTGACCTAAATTAAATCTAATGGGCTAATGAAACATTACTCTTCCATATTCTTCTTATTTCTTCCCTGTTTTGTGCTACCACTTATATATAATACCTATATTTTAAAAGCACAAAAGTATATTGGCATAACCATTAATTGATATAACCTTATTCCTCTTAAAGGAGAAGTATGCATATATTAATAGAATTTTTTATATTGAGCTTCATATTTATTCTAATTTCAAATATTTTGATTTTTTTTCATTGGTTCCTCTGGATTTGATATACCATTTTGTGACACTTGTTCTAATGCAGATTTTCTCCCTCCTTCTTGGTCTTACTCTTATCAAAAATATTGAATATATTGGGGCTGGGATTGTGGCTCAGAGGAAGAGTGCTTGCCTCACATGCGTGAGGCACTGGGTTCAATCCTCAGCACCACATAAAAAAATAAAATAAAGATATTGTGTCCACCTATAACTAAAAAAATAAATAAATATTTTAAAAAATATTGAATATCTAAATTTTAGAGGTCTGGTTATATATATGTTACTCTACATAATCACTTTTAAATAAGTTAACTGAAGAAAATAGAAGAAATATGCAACTCTATTATTTTTTATAACTACCAAAATAATTGCTAGTAGTAGTGCCCTTCCTTTGTTTTTCATCTAGACCTGAATTATCATATGGGGTTATCTGCTTTTAGCCTAAAGCATTTCTGTAAATATTTCCTGTAAAGTTATGTGCTCCCAACAGATTCTTTTAATTTCTGTATATCTAGGGAGAGCATTGTCAGGTTATTAAATACCACAGAACAGGGCTGCATATCCCCAGAGGTTAGCATTGGAAACATAACCTTTCAGAATGAATTAGTCTTACACATAAAAAGCAGAAAAAAAAAAAAAAACAAGAATCAAAATAGAAAAAAAGCATAAAGGGATAAATGATCTACAAACCACAAGTTTTGAAATGACACACTTTGGAGAAACAACTAAATGCCCAGGTAGATGCACTGTTGGTGTTGATGGTAGTGGAGGTCAGTATGGACTGGTGTTCCTTGAAGCAGTTTCTTTCTAGTGGGGTGCACCTGAAGAATCAGTGCAATGTGGGCTATCCGGCAGTATTTATAAAGGTGAATAGGAGAAAGCGTAGCACCAACTACCCCCCACCTCCACTGTACCATAGGGACCCACAGGTCTGCCCACACCTATAGAGACTGCTGCTCACACTAAAGTAGCAACAGGAAGAGCAGCATACTGTGATTGTCAACCCACCTCAAACATTTTTTTTCTGGTCAATTATAAAAGACTGTATTTATGTTTCTTTTATCAGAAGAATGTCAGGAACTTGAATTTGATGACCTAGACACCAGCAAATCTGTTTGTTCTCTTTACCAGGTTCTTATTTTCCTCTTCCAAGTATTTTTATGAGTGTCTAAATGTTATTTCGAGTCAACAAATCTAAGCCATCAAACCATGTATGTTGTAGAGCAGGGAGGGAGCATGAGAAAGGGGGCCGTGGATGACTCCCAAGTTCCTGGCATAACCAATTGAGTGGATGAATTTGACATTTAGTGGAGTTGGAACACTCAAGAAGACAAGGGAAATCGTCATGGGAGAAAGAAGCTCTATCCAGAAGCTATTTAGACTCTGTTGAGAACTTAAAGAGATAATGCATGTAAGGGGGCCTAATAAAAGGTAGTGCCCAATACAAATATTGGTGATGGTGATGATGATGATGATGATGGCGATGATGATTACTACTTCACAGTCATGGGATCTTGATTTCTACAAAGAACCTGGAATCACTTCTGTTACCATCAACTATGTACTAAATGCTGCCAAAATGTTTCTCGTTCTCTAGCATATGTTTTGGCCCTAAATATAAATGTTAATGTTAATTTTCTTTTACTCCCTGGCATCTCAATCTTCAGCCCTTTCTAATTTCACTTGGATAAACATAGCCAAGTATTTTTCTTCCAAAATATATCTACAGTACATCCAAGGGTTTTCCTACAGACGCATTCCCAGAACACCAAGCAAAAACTAAAAGATGTAGTGTAAACAAAAGGGACTTTATTTACAAAAATTTAACTTAAGATCGACAGAGGAAGAGTGAGTCAATGCCACTCAGCATCAACAGATGTTCTTAGTGGTCAGTGTGGTTGTTTTTTTAATCTCCGTCAGTTGTTTTCAAGTCTTAGCATACATACAAATCACCTGGTGGGCTTACTAAATTGAAGATTCCTGGGACCCACCTCCAGAGAATCTAATTCAGTTCCTGGAATGAATCATAGGAAACTGCATTTTAACATAATCGTAAGATAATAAAAAGAGGTGGTTTTGTCCATGGATTACCCTCAGAGAAGAGACTGCTCATCATTTTGCTTATTAGCATTGAGTATGCTTGTTGTCTCTCTGCCTACTTTTGAAGATTTTAACTGTTAGTAAGATTATACCTAATGCCACAGTTCTGTATGGACCACCCTGCTTTCCTGAATATCTGTGGATTTCAAACTCTCCCTCCTGTTATTCCTTTCACTGAACTCTCCAGAACTGCCTTGTTGCTAGTACAGCTGCCTTACACAGAAAATAACTCAAGAATGTTTCCAATTAGGCAAGTACAGTGATCAGTTATTTTAAAAACATTTCAGAAACTGTTTACCAAGAACGATGTGCAGATTTAAGTCTGGCTTTATGGGGTGTGTTCAGGGAAGTGGGTATCAGGCCCAGCTCTTTACATAACTGCTCAAGATTTCTGCATTACTTGGCTGTGTCCTCTAAGCAGTCTCCTATGAGAAAAAAGAAAAGTGCTGTCAAAAGTTCCTTTTCTCTTCCTCTTCTATCTTACTGGTAGAGCCATATTAAAGTGATAAGTGTCAGAGAGTTACAAAATCAAAATCCTGAGAGGAGTATGCATTCACTTGGGAGGATTCCAAGCTTTGGTCATGTCTTCATGGTGTATATATCTGAATTTTGATGCAGGAGATCTCTCCAACCTAGGAAAAAGGAAATACATAGAACTTTTGAAAAACTGAAAATAATAATAAAAAATACTAAATCAATTTAAGATCAATGGACTTTACAGTCTTTTGTAATTCAAGTTGTTAGTTAATTAGAAAAAACTTCTAAATTATGTTAATTAGGCCTAGATTACTTTTCTTTCAGTCTCTTCTGTTTCTTGGTTTCTCCCAATATTTATAATCAGAGTTCAATGATCATCTCCAAGGCTGGTCTGAGTATTTAGATGAGAGAACCTTGTAGAAACACAGATGGAATGTTCTTGGATGGATTCCTAGATTCGGGTATATATGTATAGGTATATAGCTATACGAATATATGTGATTGGATAGATATTCATGTGGATAAATGCACATGTACAATTATATCACATTATATATTAAATAGTTACATAATCTTGGACAAATACATAGGCTATGGATCATACACCTAACTCATTTAACTTTGGTTCTAGAAATGTACCTTTTTTCATTAATGCAATCATTTTTATTAAAGCTATGATAAATTAAGAACAAACCTCTACATAGCTAAAGCTAGAATATATAGATTTTTTTAACCTTGATAAGATCTGAACTTAGAAGCCCAAAACATTATAATACATGGATTGCAAATAATCTTACAGTAAAAACTCCACAAATTCATCATTTTCTTGAGTAATCCTCTTCTTTTGATTTATGATGTGGCATTTGTTAATATTTCAGTGCTTCTTGCAAAGGGAATTTGTGCTTCATCTTCCCTGGGGCCATAGTTAAGAGTTTATTAAAGAAGAATTCTGGGGGGAAATGGGCACAGCTGTGACTCAGCACTCCTTGGAACAACCCTTTTTCCAAAATACCTGAACCTGACCCTTACTTATGAGACAGACATCTTTTCCTCAGGGAAAAAGTAGGAACTTCTTGGGCCATGAAGGAACATTTCAATCATCTCAAGGACACCATGTAGTTAGAACTTATTTTCTAGCTCCAAAGGCTTGCTTATTTATAATTATTATTTTAGTTCCATGACATAAAGTATATACTCAAATAATATTTGATGAATAAATTAAATAAATTAATTTATTTGATTGAATAAATTAAATAAATTAATTTAATTGATTGAATAAGTTAAATCCTCCAATTATTAGATGATTTTGAGTGCCTTTTTTAAAAAAAATAAGTAAATGTATTGACCAATTACCTTATACTTTGAGGACATATTCTGTTATTCCAAGTGCTCAGAGTATATCAGTGGAAACATCTAAACACTCCTTTTTAAGTTAACTTTGTAGTTAGGGAGAGAAGAAGGATAAGACATAGAGAAAAACACTAAATAGGATGAACAGCAACTTTTTTCTTATATCTGAAAGGGATTAGCATGATGGATTATAAAATGAAAGGAGTGTTTGGTGAAGAGTTGTCAAAAATGAAGTTAAGGAAGGATGAGAAAGATTTTACATTAACAAAGTAATGAGGTGTAAGGATTCTGGCTGTGGAAATGTACAGGACAGCATTCCTCTGGTGAGCAAACCGCTCATGGGTAATAGGCAACCTGTTTTGCACTCTTGCAATATTCTGCAGCTTCTCCCAGGAACTAGTAAGATAACTAATACATGTGCAATGCCTGGCTGCTGGGGCCATGCCCTGCTTGAGGAGGTTCTGTGCTAGAGTCTTATCAGCCTCGACATTGATCTCAGGTACTCAGCTCCTGGGAATAAAGGAACTGTCTTGTTAGACAACCACAATGCTTCACCAAGCTCTGCTGAGCCTGAACCTGTCCACATAACAGTAACTTTAAACAATGGACTTTATTGAGAGCTACACAAACCTCCTAACTTTGCACACTGCAACTATAGTATGCAACTGAGAAATAAGCTGAATAATGTTGCTAACTCTGTAACCTGCTAATGACACAATGAACAATAATGTACTACTGATGCCAGTGACCTAAGGTAACCTATTGATACAAATAAAGCTGGCAGCTTGGACAAGGGCTTTTCAACCTTTCTGCCATTCTGCTATTCCGCCACTATGCCTCTGCACCTTGTTTCTCTCCCCTTTTGTTTTCTTTACAATTAGCATAGTTTTCTTTGAAAAGACAACATTTAGGTTAAGATGCAAAAGAGGTGCAGAAATCTGCTATAAGTTTTCGGGGTTAAAGAACATTCTAGGATAAGGAAACAGCTACTGCAAAGACGCTAACATAGAAGAAGTTGTAGTATTCCATGAGGCCAGGTGGCCAGTGTGGCATAAGCAGCAGGAAGAGGAGGGCAAGGGGGAGTGCAGGTATGTAGGTCCTGTAGTTCTGTGTGGGTTTTCTTTGTTTCATTTTCATTTTTCATAAAACAATTGTGTTTGTCCTGGTTGAAATGGGAGCTATGCAACAGTTCTAGGCAGAGGTCTGATATGAACTATTTGAAATTTCTGAGGTATATCTCTTGGTGCTTTGCTGAGAATAGATTATAAGAGAGCCAGAGTAGATGCAGGGTAGCCAGTTATGAGCCTCCTGTAGCATTTACAGATGAACCATTATAGGGGCTCACATGGACCCAATAGAAAGTAGCCAGCTTCTTTAACAATGGAGTGAATATTTTCCTACCTGTGATGCTATAGAAAACTAACAAAATTAAACAGCAAGGGTAACCTTCTGAAGATCTTATGGAACAACCCAGGCACCCAAAACTTGGGTGGCCAACAAGCCCAGAGGAGGAAAATTACATTGAGATGAACCTAATATTGCTCACCACTTCTTTCATCTAGACATTTGCCAATTTCTAAGGAGCTTTACTCTGAGAAGATAAGATGAAAGCAATGGTAGGTATAGCCAAAGAATTCACAAATTTATAAGGGAAGATGAAGTTGAAATCTAGATTGATCATGGTACGTTGGATTTGAGAGAAGATGAGCCTGAAGTAAAGACCACAGACAGGTGAGCTGACACTCCCCACAGAGGCATTTACTGGTTCTCAGGTTGGATGGACAGAAGGGGAGGTCCCGAAGGGGAACCGCCAAGAAGTCAAGCCAAACTGTACCCAGGATTCCAGAACAATCAAAGTATGTCTTTGGGCATTAACTGGGAATGCAACCATTAAATATGGGCCAAAACAAAGAGGAAGGAGGCTGTAAATATGAGGAGCTTTCAGGTAAGGCCCCAAAAGTATTATTTTCTATAAGAAAATGCAAACTAGAAAACAATTGTTCTTCACTAAAACAGAAACCCAGTTTGAAATAACTTTATCCAGGACGGGGTCAAGTCTATGTCCATGATCTAACTATCTTCCAGAAAAATGAAAATGACCTCTAGTTGAAGATAATGTCTTTCAAGGCCTCTATGATGTTTGACACACTCTATCTTGCACTCAGGAATTCATTATTGAGGTTTTGGGTAGATAGAACCAGGGGCCTAAATATTAACAGATAAAATAGAAACTAGCAAGACGAGTTCCACAGGTGATAAATAGATATCAGATTAATAGGTTCAAGGAAATTCATGGAAGTTTTGGTGAAAAAAAAAATTTACCAAAAGATGGGAATCTAAAATCTAAAAACAGAATTAAGTGGAAACTCCAAACTGTAAAATAGTGGAAATCAGTCATTTGGATAAAGTTTCAACAGCAGGTCAAACATGGAAGAGTGGACTAGAAAACTGGAAGATAAATTCAGACAATACTCTCCTCTGAATCACATTGAGGAATACTAATTAAACAAAGAGAAAATAGAACCGGAAATTAAAAGACATTTTGAAGGTTCTAAAATGTGTATAATTGGACTTGTAGTCAGCAGTGAAGAGTAGAAGTGATATTTGAAAACATAATGGCTGAGAATTTCCAAAACTGACAAAAGCCCAAGTCAAATATCAAAGAAAACTATGAATCATAAGAAATTAAAAAGAAAAGAAAAACCAAACCACACATCTGAGCATTTACCAACATAGAAAAACTGCTAAAAGACAAAGAAGAGATTTTTCAAAGCAATCAAGGGAAAATAGACACATTACCTTACAAAGAGCGACAATGATACCCAGAGCTGAATTCTCAACTAAAATTATCTAAACACAAAGAAAATGGAATAACAAATTAAACATGCTGAAAGAAAGTAATTGCCAATCCAGAATCCTTTACTTAGTAAAACAATACTTTGAAAATAAAGACTTTTATAGATAAACAGAAACTGGGAGGATTTATTGGCAGCAAAATATGCAATGAAAGAAAGAACCAGGGAGCTCTTTGGGCTGTAGGAAAATGACAGAATCATGGAAGGAAGAAAAAGGAAAAAAAGTGCACATATGGGTAAAAATCTAACTTTTTTAGTGACAATAAAAATGCTCTACAGTTGAAGTGTGCTTGAAAAATATTTGTACAATTAAAGTATGTGACATTAATAATGTTAAAAATAGGGTGGGGTTAGTGCAATTCAATCCTTTATTTATAAAGACGTGATAAAATTTACCTGTTATTAAGAATAGTCCTAATCAGTCAAGGATCTATGTTGAAATCTCTAGGGTAATTATGATATAGGAATGAAAGCTGATATTTCTAATAAACTATTAGGGAGGGATAATGAAATAAAAACAGAATCATAAATTCTCAATTAAACTGAACTGCTTCAAGAAAGAGATAAAATGAATAATAGAGGACAAACAGTAAATAGTGCCTAGATTCAATGTCAAAAACATCAGTAAAAGCTTCAGTTCAATGGCAAAAACTCAGAATTTTTTAAACTCTCAAGTATATGTGGTATACAAGAAATATGCCTTAAATGTAAAGACACATAAAATAAAAGTGAAAAACACAAACGATATACCACATGATGTCTAATTTTGTTAAAACTATGATGACTACACTAATATCAGACGGAACACACCTTATGGCCACAAGTTTATTAGAAACAAAAAACCACATTCTGATGATAAGAGTTCCAGTGCAATAGAAAGACATGATTCCAATTTATTTGCAGCTAATTTTAAACAATCTTCAGTGAGGTAAGCTGGGCACTGTGGAACAAGCCTGTCGTCCCAGCATTTCGGGAGGCTGAGGCAGAAGGATTGAAAGTTCAAAGCCAGCCTCAGCAACTTAGCTAGGCCCTCAGCAATTCAATTAGACTCTATCTCTAAATAAAAAAGAAAAAAGGCTGGGGATGTAGCTCAGTTATTAAGTACCCCTGAGTTCAATCCCTGGGACCAAGGGGGTAAGGGGAAAGTAAGGTAAAAGCTGAAAAGATGAAACAAGGAATAGACAAGTCTATCATCATAGTTACAGACTTTGAAACACCTTGAAAGCGGATGGAACAGATCAATAATAATAATAATAACAACAACAACAACAATAATGAGGCAGAGCATAAACAGCATGCCTAACAGATTTGTCCTACTTGGCACATACGGAACGCTGCATTCAGCATTATATGTGGGCTGGCTCTTACAGCAAGTCTTACCAAATTTCAAACTATTGAGAACATCCAATATACACAACACCAAAACTTTTTAGAAAACATTGAATTAAACAAACATAATCCAGTGCTACGTAAAAATGACAGACTGGGCATAGAGGCAAATGCCCAGTTTATAATGCCAGTCACTCTGGAGGCTGAGGCAGGAGGATTGCAAGTAAAAAGTCAGCCTCAGCAACTTTGTAAAACCCAATATAAAAAAATAAAAAGGACTGGGGATGTAGCTCAGTGGTATAGTGTTCCAGGTTTAGTCCCCAGTACCAAAAGTAAAATAAATACATAAACATGACAAAGTTGAATAATTTTAGGAAAATAGAAAGAAAAATGACCTCAGAAATAATCACAGAACTAGAAACAGCCCAAAGATCAGTGTCTAATATGTGGGACATTTTCTCATTCTCCTTTATCTCACCAACCATTCTATACACGGGGTTGCATCTGACTGAAAGGGATTCCTCTTTCTACTTGGTGCAGAAGCTTTGTAAAAGTGGCTTCATGAAACCTCAAGGGAAAATAGAACAACACAGATTACTTTTAAAGTTTTCTTAAAACAAAAGGACTACAAACTGTGTTGAACACAAAAGAATCCAGATAAAATTGTCCCAATGGGCCCAAAGAAGCGGAATCAAGGATGAGTTTTCTGCAACTGATGTAGGTTTCAGAAAACCAAGAAAAAAATCAGAGAAAATCTGTCTTTCAATAATAGGATGGACAATGAGCATTAAATAAATGCATCTATAGCACTAAAAGAAATGGAGCAATTAAAATTGTCAGTGTTACATTGAGAAGGCAAATTTTTCAGTACACAATAATTAGGACAGGGAAACACACTGAGTGGTAGAATGAGCTGAAACATCTCTCATCCCTAAAGCTGAGAGTCAGACATTATAGATTGCATAAATTTCAAGTAACTGAAATACAAAAGTAGATACACAATAAAAATAATGGTGCTTGAAATCGAGTGGTAGAGCTGAAGAGAAGAGGGGAAGAAATAATTCTAGAATTGTTTGAGGTTCAGAAAAATTTTTAAATATATAAAAATTTTAAAAATATATAAACTAAAAACGCTTTAAAAATAAACTAAAATTGTATACAACTAAAGACAATGGTTACCTCTAGAACAAAAAATACATCACCTTCTAAATATTGGAACTCCATAAAGAAAATCAAAGAAAGGAAAAAGATCACACTTTAAATGGTATAAAATTTTTAAAAACTACATTCACGAATTAAAGAGAAAATAAATCCTAATGGCTAATTACATGAATTAAAGTTAGTGGAAAGACTGAAAATAAAAAGAAGGGAAAAGTCACTAGCACCAGATAAGTGCTAATAAAAACAAAGCAGGGTTCTTATTAAATAACTTGGTAGACTGTAGGCTAAAATGCAGTAGACAAGAAAAGGAGAGAAAATTGTAATGCTAAGGGGTGATATTTAAATGAAGGTATAAGTCATGAGTCACAAAATATAGAAACAATATTTTAAAAACTATAAAAATTTCAAAGAAAAATAGACATACTAGTAGTACAAGATTTAAACAACTTTCTTCAGTCTGGCAAATCATGGTGTCTTCCATCACTGTGACAAAACACCTCAGAAAATCAATTTATAAGGAGGAAAGTTTTATTTTGGTTCATGGTTCTAGAGGTCTCAATTTATAGTTGTTTGGTACTTTTGCTTTGGGCCTGTGGTGGGCGCAGTGAATCATGGAAAGAGTGTGTGGCAGTGGAGCTGGTCACCTCTTGGCAGTCAGGAAGCAAAGAAGGAAAAAGGGGTCAGGTTCCAATATCACCTGCCAAGGCACATTCCCAATGACCTAACCTATTTCCACTAGGTCTCACCTTCTAAAGGTTCCACCATCTCCTAATAGAGCCAGCCACAGGCTCAAAACCCGTCTTTAACACATGGGCCTTTGGAGTACACTCCAGATCCAAATTATGACACGTGGGAAAATAAAAGTAAGGCAATAAAAAACATAATAAGATAATTTTAAAAGTTAGATATGATCTCTTTCTCCAACTATATATTACCTTGGGCCCTCTACAGTGTTGCTCAGTAATTCCTGCCTCCTGTCCCATAAAGGTCCTCATATAATTTTCACTACTGAGTTCAAGCAGGATCTCTGACTTGTTCTAACCAATAGTATATGACGGTAAGTGACAGGCGGGCACTGCTTTGAGTATGTTGTAACATACAAGAGTGTTTTAGCAGATAGGAGCCAGAGATGCTCATTGTTGCCGTGATGTCTGTGGTGAGGAAGCCTGAGTGGTAAGGATCTGGGGGAGACCCCTAGCACCCCAGAGAGGCCTTTAGGACCTGATGGAGGATCTACAGTCTAGAGGATGGCCTCTATGATGTGTGGATGGCCTCTAGAACCTGAAAGAGGCCGCTACGACCTGTAGATGGGGTATAGGACCTAGGGAAGAACCCTCCAGTCCATAGCCAACAAATGCCTCCATGCTCAATCCAGACACAGGGGGATAAGAAAGGCTGACCACATAAATAAGGCCAGAAATGGACTGTCCCCAATAAAAGGATCTCAGTGAGAACACAACTTGGCTTATATCTTGGCGACAGCCTTGTGGGAGCCTGAGCAGAGGATCTACTTAGGCCTGAACTCCCCTGATCTGTAGAATCCATAAAGGAAAAAAAAATGAATTGTTTTAAGCCACTAATGTTATAAATAGTTCCATAGCCATAGAAAGTTCATACATTCTCTGTTTATCTATATATACAAAGTAGAAAAATACATAAAATATAAGTGCTAATGAAATATTTAACAAAATTAAAAATGTAATAGTCCAAAATTAAAGATCATGAACCTGAAAAAATAATAGTATTGAAACAATTATCTGATCACAATGCAATAAAACTAGAAATAAATAAAACAACAACAACAAAAACTTTACCTACTATAATTTTTTTTTTTCCTAAAATACCTCTGGTCCAAGCAGAGGCAGGATATAAATTGCCAATTCTTAGAAAACTATGAGCAAGTGGAATTTATTTCAAGAACGGAAGTGTGGCCCAATATTAGAAAATCTATTCATTTAATTTAACAGATTAATAGAGCCAAGAAAATATATGATCATTTTCATAGTCTCATTTCTTAATTTAAAAAAAATCAACAAAATAGATAATACCAGATACTTTCTTAATATAATGAAATATATTTATCTCAGCAAAATAAATGAATGAATAAAATAAAAATTTTAAAAACCTAACACCTTATTTAAGGATGGACAAGTCATGCTGAAGTCAGTACAAAAGCAAGACATCACCAAAATGTAACATTGCATATTTTCTCAACTCAATTTGAGAAGGTAGAGGTAAGAGGTTTTGAAAGAAAATACTAATTATAGATAATATAATTGTATGCCTTAAAAATACAATAGAATCGATTAAACATTTAAAAATAACAAGATAGCTCAGAAAGGTCCAATTGGTACACAGAAATTCAAAGCTTACATACAAAACACCTATGTAAACATACAGTGAAAATGAAGATCTTATGTATATTAGCAAAAAATCTCATTAATACTTAAAAATCCACTTAATAGAAATGTGCCAAAATTAGATAAAATGAACTTTTAAAATGTTCTTGACATAAAATAACACAATCTGAAAAAAATAAAAAATGTACATCATGGTTTTGGATAGGAAATCTCAACATCTTAAACATTTTATTTCTCTATAAATTAATTTATAAGGTTTTTAGTTTTGTTTTATTTAAACAGGTAAGAATGTACAAACATAGGGTATAATGTGATGCTTGAGAATAGGTGTAACTTGTATAAATCAGGGTAATTGGTAGCTCTATTTACTCAAACATTTATAATTGCAATGTGATGAAACATTAAACTCCTTTCTCCAAGCTATTTGAAATACACAACATATTGTAATGGACTATATTTATTCAAATAGATTCACAAAAATTCTCACCAGTGACGTTTGTCTCATTTCACAAACTAATTCTTAAATTTCTGTAGAAAGGATCAATGGAAGCAACTAAGTAAACCCTGAGAAGGAGGACTCTGAAAGGGTAATGTTTTTCCCTGGTTATCTTCAACTCCAAAGTCTTCATCATTAATTCAGTATGATATTTTTATGTGATAGGCAGGTAAATACCAAGGGAGCAGTGTGGAGTTTTAAAGTAAACTCAGATCAAGGAATTTAATATACAATAAAGGCAAGATATTGAATGAGGACAAAAATCCACTTTTACATAAGTGGTTTAGAAACAACAGGGAAGACATTTGAAAACAAAAAAATGAAAGCTGCATCCATGGACCACAGCACATGTCAAGATAACTCAAATGCATCCAAGATTAAAAAAAATCATACTTGGACACAATATCTTATTTTGTTTATTCATTTTGTGTGTGTGTGGTGCTGAGGATCAAATCCAGTGCCTCACACGTGCAAGGCAAGCACTCTGCCACTGAACCACAACCCCAGCCTATCAAAGATTTCAACATAAAACAAAAACTGTTACGTTAGGAGGAACTTGAAATGAGCAACACCATTTTGAATCCTATCCTCCATCTTAGCACAAGAATCACCTCCTGGCACACTCATTCAGCCTGACCTAAACCCTATTAGTACTCCACCATCATGCAAAGAAACCCCAGGCACTCCACCATCAAAAGAAACGAAATTGTTATCTGAGATGGAAATTCTGAAAATACCTGAAAGGACCCTTCACTAAGGGGCCTAACTGCAAAATTCCCCCTCTATAACTTCTATGTATCTACCCCAGATTGTAAGTAGAAGGAGGGTTCTCAGTTTCCATTGGTCCTCCCTCTGCAGGTTTGTCCTAAATAAACCTGTTACTGTTGAGCTGCCTCTCCTCGCTCTTTATTTCCTTCATTCAGTTCTTTCTTGACACTTTCCTTATGAGTTCAAAGTATGTTAAGTACAAAAATCCAATGTGAAAATTTTAGTCTCTGATTGGGGAATGCTTTTCTCACAGTGACCCAAAATGCAAACGCATAAACTGAAAGTGTGGTAAAACAGTAAATTTAATGATTCACAATTAAAATGAAAAGACAGACGAGAAATCAGGAAAGTTGTCACTTTTATTCCAGAGGACTAAAGTCCTTACTACACAAAGAGTTCAGAGAAATTTAGAAGGAATGGACTACCCACAGTAGCAGCAAGGGCAATTGGGTATGCATAGAAAACTCAAAAAAATTAAAATGGCCTATAAAAAGATGCAATCAAAATTCCAAAGTTTTGGTAACATGTAGTGGCAGGCAGCAATAGAAATGAGTACTCTCATACATTGCTGATTGGATTACAAATTGTTATAGCCATTATGAAGAGCAATTTGTAATATCTACCAAAATCATATATGCATGTCCTATTTGGCACACTACATGGCAATTCTGAAATTTTATTAAAAATATATTACCCACTTGGGATATTATGTACGTGTGATTATTTATTGCAGCATTGTAAGAGCAAAGCATGGGAGATAATCTGTAAGTACATTAAGGTGGTTTGTGTAATCCAATGAGCATCTAGTCTTTCCTTGCTGGCCCCTTATTGTGTGTTAAAATCCACATGTCAGGGAGAACATTTGGCCTTGGATTTTGGGATTGGGGGTATTGTCATTCTAATGTCATGTATATCTAAAAAGGACTAATAAAAAATAAAAACATATATAAAAAATGGTTTGTATATTAGTCAGCTTTTTCACTGTTGTGACCAAAGACCCGACTAGAACAATTACAGGAGGAACAGTTTCTTTGGGGGCTCATGGTTTCAGAGGTCTTGGTCCATAGATGGCCAACTCCATTCCTTGGGGTGCCAAGTGAAGCAGAATGTCATGGTGGAAGTGTGTGGCAGAAGAAAGCAGCTGGGGATGTGGCTTCAGAAAGGGGAGAAGGGTTGGGGGCAGGGCTCTGCTCAACAAGGACAAAAATCTAAACCCCAAAGTTATACCCCACTGATTCACTTCCTCCAGCCACACATCCTACCTGCCCACAGTTACCACCCAATTAATCCCTATCAAAGAATTAATGCATTGATTAGATTAAACATCTTCTTTTTTAATATTTATATTTTAGTTATAGGTGGACACAATATCCATTTTTTTTAAATTATTTTTATGTGGTACTGAGGATTGAACCCAGTGACTCAAGCATGCTAGGCGAGGGCTCTACCTCTGAGCCACAACCCCAGCCCTAGGTTAAACATCTTATAACCCAGTCATTTCATCCTTAAAATTCTTATATCATCTCACACATGAGCTTTTGGGGAGAGTTCATATCTAAGCCATAACAGTTAATTAAATTACAGTAAACAAAGAGAAATCTGATTTAATTATGATGTAGAATGATCTGCAAAAGGGTTAGTTAAAAAAGAAACTACTAGGTGCAGAACAGTACATAAAGAGTACTACCATTTATGTAAAAGGAGAAGCACTGAGGACAATAGAAGAAAGTGCAAGCTATTTCTTCCATTTGTATAAACATTTCAGAAAGGATTAGGGTCGCCAGATAAAATATAGGACACTCAGTTGACTTTGAATATAAGATAAACAAGGATTGTTTTTGTTTCATTTTTAGTATATGTATCCCATGTAATATTTGGGACAAACTTCTACTAAAAAATATTAATTGTTTATCTGAAATTTAAATTTAATGATCGGGGAAAATAAATTTAATGAGGGGTCCTATGTGTTTATTTGTTAAATCTGACAATATTAGAGAGGATGCATGAAAAACTATGACAATGTTCAGCTCTGGGGTGAAATAAAGGAGTACTCTTGGACATGGAATAATGGAGTACTCATGGGCATATGTGGGACACACCTGGGGTGACTTTCTCTATATATTTTATCCTTTTTGACTAAGCCATGTAACTTTATTAGCTTTTTAAATAATATAAATAAATAAAAATAATTCATGAATAGTTAAAGCTAATATTCATGTAAGTGGTCTATTCAAAAAAATGTTTCATTAGTTGAGCTCTCTTTTATACTGTTTATAGTGAAACCAGACCCAATCTATCACCCTATAATTTGAAAACATAAATGTCTACAATGCAGTGAAAGCTGAAACATTCTGTGATTTTTTTTTTTTTTTTTTGTATTTTCAAAGTGTTCTAACTCCTCCTAGGCTTCTTGTTGCCCCTATTTTACAGTGAAAAAAAAATCAAACATCTGAGGTTTGGGATAGAGAATAAAAGTGTCATAAAGTATTATTCTTGAGAAGGCAGGCTCAGCCAGGTTTTTGAAATCTTCCCAAATCTTCTCAGCCTTTTGACAGGTTCTCAGATAACTCAAATGGCCAGGCAGGCATGTTTGCTGTAGCAAAGCACCAGGTGGGGAAAAATCAAAAGAGAGTGTGACAGGGGACTTGTTAGTGTGGCAGGCCTCATACAGACACCTGGTGGGCGCGCACACGCATGCATGTGCAGATGAGCCAAGGTATCAAAGTAGTTCAAGATTTTCCTGATGGGTAGAAACATAGGTTCTTATTCTAATACAATAAATAGAACATATGGGATGGGGGTGGGGGGAAGGAAAAAATTTTGGTAACTCTGGATTCTCTTTAACAATGTGGTGAAACGAACATAATGAGTTATTGGCTTTTTGACATGAATATTATGTAATTTGTGTTAAAATTAATTCCTCCTTCTTTATTTTTATATAGGAAGGATGATAAAGTTTCAGAGGCAGCCTTCTTAACTGGTTGATAGATAGCATTGAGAGTTTTCTTTGCTTTTTAAGCTTGTGTTTTTCTGTTTTGGTTTTGGGGGTGTTGAGGATTGATCTCAGAGCTTTGGACATGCTGGGCAAGAGTTATTGAACTCCATACCCAGCTCGTAATCTTCAAATATTAGTAGATGGTTTATTTCAGAGGTACAAATGATGTGAATCAGAAGAGATATTTTAAGAAGATACTTCTGAAGATATCATTACTGGAAAAACTGCAGGTCAGCAAAGGCAACCCTTTTTCGTTGTTTGTCATTTTGAAAGCGTAGTTTACAAAAATGTCTCCAACCACAGTCCTAATCAGCTGAGAGAGTCCCGCCCTCCAACCTGATGCCAGCTGGCTCCAGTATCCATGAATTTTTTTTTTTTTTTTTGGCAAATGGTCAACTACAACACACCTTTTAAGCAGCTGGATTAACCTAGCAGCTCTTATGAGAGCCTTTCATCTGTTTTACAGAGATAGAAGGCTGAACTGGAAAACACATACACACTAATTCCTAATCGATGGGATTATATCGTAAAAATGTAACTTTGAAATTTTAAATGAAAGTTGTTAAAAGCGAAAGCTCAAGTTGATAATATTCTTTCATATATATATGTATACATATATATTAAATATTTGGTTATAATTTCATTTGAGACACAGAAAAAAGGCAAGTTACTCTTCTGCAGTGATTCTTCAAAGTAAAAATAAAAATAACAACACAACACAGAATAGACATTTCTATAATAAAACACTGGAATTAGCTTAGCATGCAGTTGTGTTTTTGAGTTCTTTTGCTCTTTTTTTCTGTCTGAGTTTATAATCAAAACAGTATTGGTCTTTCTTAAAGTTTCACAGTCTCCATCGTGATGATATTTGCAATGTTCTAAATGAGAACCATATGCTCTTCCCTAACCTATTTAACAGTGGTAGCCAGATGTTTGAACAAATTATGAAGGACAGCTCTACGAGCTTATCCTAACAGTTAAGCATAATACTGACCACTTAGAGGCTCTCACAATCTGTCCTCGCCTCTGCTAGCAGAAAACCAAGGCAACTTTTAGTAATTTATATGAATGGGACATTAAATGATGAAAAAAATTTTCTGAGAAATAACAACAAAAACCATTTTTAAACATAGGGTTCAGATGAATTATGAAAAACTAGTATCTTTGTTGCAATTATACTAAAATCAAGATGAAATTCACAATTGTTAGCTACAACCATAATTTCTCAGCGGACATTCTTTTGATTCTGCAAGTTTAATAAAGGTTTCCCTAATGTTAAAAGTATATGCTGTCAGAGCTATGCAAAGCAGATAAAACAGATTGGACCTTATCTCTAGTAGCAAATATCTAAGGTCACTAACTTAACTTATAACATAACATATCTATGTCATCATTCCTTTCTAACACATTGAGGACTGAGTTTGCTTACAATCGTAACTAACTGTAACTAGTTTCTTATTACTGATTTAGAGAAAACTTGTATATTTAAGGTATTTTTTACAAACAACAAAAAAGAAAAATACCATTACATAAGTGCTTATAAATGGATCGAGACAAGTGAATTACACCTCCAGAAATGATTTTAGTTAAAAAAAATTATAACTGGCAAAACATTGATCTACTAAAGAACAAAGAGGGATAAGACAATAACCTATTCAATTAAAAATTCTTTAAATGATAATAGATTGTTTAAAGCAAGAACAATATAAGTTTATCATACATTTTATACACACACACACACACACACATATGTATATATATATGTGAAATTAGGAAAGCAAAAATTACATTTAAATAATGAAGTTGCTGAAAAAAATTGAAAATCTGAGAAACTGACAAGAAATAATAGAATCCTAATATTCAGAGGATAGAGAAATTTTTTTAAAAAAAAGAGGAAAGGTATAGAGAATAATGGAACTAATAGAAAACAAATGGGAAGACAGTACTTTAAATCTAATCATATACATATTAAATGTAAATGGTCAAACACTACAATTAAAGAGCAGAGGTTGCCAAACTGGATAAAGAAAGCAAACTCTAAGTATATACTGTTTAAAAGAAACACATCTTAAATATAAGTACATACATTATGCCAAAACATATCATTGAAACAGTAGCCAAAAGAAACATGAGGTAGCCATATAAACCATAATAAGTAGATTTTAGAGTAGGAAATATTGCTATACATAAAGCAATTTTTTAAAGTAAATATGAGTAAAGTTAAAAATTAATTCAAAACACCTGAAAAAACCCAATAAAGCATACAATTTAGCCAGGTATGGTGGCATATGCCTGTAATTCCAGCGACTGAGGAAACTGAGGCAGTAGAGACACAAGTTCAAAGCCAGTCTCAGCAAATTAGTACAACTCTGTCTAAAAACACCAAACAAACAAATAAATAAATAGAGTTGGATGTAGTTCATGGTAAAGCATCCCTGTGTTCAATCCTTAGTACCACCAAACCAAACCAAACCAAGCAAAAACAAGAAAAACAAAAATTTCTGTGCAGAAAATCTGAAATGTAGGTTGATTTTTCATCTATTTTCTATAGTTATAAAATAATAGGCAGAAAATCAGTAAACGCAGAGAAGACTTTACTGTTATCTAACTTGATCTGATCGAGTCAATATTTGTAGAACCATAAAACATCTCATTGACAAGAACAGACCATATATGCTTTTAAGGACATAGGTTCCATTCATGAAGCTAGACTTAATTTCAATATATATGAAAGGATTAAAATCATATAACTTTTAATTCTCATGCTAAGTGAAATAAGCCAAACTCAGAAAATCAAGTATCAAATGTTTTCACTCATATGCAGAAAATAGAAGAAAAAAAGAAATACAAAAGGGATATCAGGGAAATAGAAAGGAGAACAGTAGAATAGAGGAAAGAGATACAAGGATAGGGAGAAAATAGGAAGGTACTGGAGTATAAAATTAACCCAGTTATGCTATATGCGTTCATGAATATATAACAACAAATCTGTTATGTATAATTGTAATGCACAAATTATGAAAAAAATAATAAATAGAAGGGAGACAAGAGAGTAATGGAAGAAGATCTAGAAGAGAGGGGATGGAAAGGGACTGTGCAATGAAGTAAAGCAAATGATGCTCTATGCATATATGACTATATCACAATGAATACCACAATTATGTATAATTAAAATGTACCAGAAAAAATTAAAATCATACAGCTTATGTTCTTTGGTGAAAATAAAGTTAATTTAGAAAAAAATATCTGGAAAATTCAAAATTGTTTGGCAATTAAAAATAAACACATCTAAATTATTCATATACAAAAGAAGAAATCTTAATGGATAGTAGAGAAGATTTTTGAAATAAAAAAAGTAAAAGCAAACCATAACAATATTCTGTGAGATTTTTGCCAAATTATAAAAAAAAAAATTGTACAATATAGCTTAGAGGGAGAATTCTAATGCCTAAATTTGAAGCTTTCACTTTAAGAATGCAGAATAAGCATAAAAGCATAATATGAATTCTTTTATAAAATAATAGGATAAGCATAAAAGAAGAAATTAAAATGGCTAACAAATATATGAAAGGAAATATTCAACACTCTTAGAAATCAGGGAAACGAAAGTCAAAACTATATTGAGATTTCATCTCACTCAAATTAGAGTGGCAGTAACAATGATAATAAATGTTGGTGATGATGTGTGCAAAAAGTACACTCATACATTATGGGTGGAACTGAAAATTAGTACAAGCATCCCGGGCAGCAAAATGGAGATTCCTCAAAAGAGAGGAATGGATCCAGCATAGAACCCAGCAATCCCACTCCTTGGTAATTATCCAAAAGAACTAAAATCAGTATACTGTAGTGATATAGGCACATCACAGGCATATTACAGCATAGTCACAATAGCCAAGGTATGGAACCAGACCAGGTGACTGTCAGCAAATGAATGAGTGAAGAAAATGTGAAATATCTACATAATGGAGTGCTACTCAGTCATGAAGATGAATGAAATTATGGCATTTGCTGGCCAATACATGAAACTGGAGAACATCATGCCAAGTAAAAACAAAGGCAGGTTCAGAAAGCCAAGGGTCAAAATTCTTTTTTTCTCATATGAGGAAGGTAAAGCAAAATAAAGAGAAAAGGGAGTGTATCCCATGTAAATAGAAGGTAGATCAGAGAAGTAGATGGATGAGATTGAAGATGAGGGTGGAGTGATAGAACAAAATCCACCAAATTATTCTGTGTACTTATATGCATATATGCATATGCACACAGTGAATTCCGAATTTTTATATTATAATTTACATAGATAGATAGATAGATAGATAGATAGATAGATAGATAGATATCACCAATTTAAAAGGCAGTGGAGCAGAGGAAGGGGAGCAGGGTGATGGAGGACAGAAAGAGGAAGTATTGGGGACTGAAATGGAGCAAATTATATTCTATGCATGTATAATTATGGCAAAATGAAGGCCAACTATTTTTTTTAAACTTTCTTTTTAGACCTTTTTTTATTGATTTATATGTGGTGCTGAGGATCAAACCTGGGGCACTGCACATGCTAGGCAAGCGCTCTACCGCTAAGGCACAACCCCAGCGCAAGGCCCACTCTTATATGTAACTATGATGAACTAATAAAAACATTTTTTAAAAAATAAAAGCAAAACAACAAAATTTTGTGAAATGTAGCTAAAATCTAATAAAAGTCTGTATCATGCAGCTTAGAGAGAGAGATTGAATATCAAAATTTGAAGCTTTCCCCTTAAGAACCCAGAATAAGCATAATAATATAAACTCAAATAAGTAGAAAGAAGGAAATAGTAAGGATATAAGTAAAAATTGACGTAGTAGAGAACCTTTTTGAAGCCTAAAGCTGTTTCTGGAAATGTCAATAATCAATATAACTGATGAACAAAACATGAACTATGAATCAAATTGTCAGTATAAGATTTGTGCCAATGAATTTTACAAATTGGATGAAATGAAGAAATTATTTAAAAGATACAGATTGTCCAAATTGTCAAAAGAAAAAAAAAATAGAAATCTAAATGGACCTATACCCATTAGAGAAACTAAATTTATAAGTAAAAAATCATATATGAAGAAAATTCCAGACCCAAGTAGTTTCAAAGGCACAGCAGGGAGTTCTAGTAACAATGGTGAAATGGTCATGTAGATAATGATATATCTGCATGTGTGTATGAGTATGTGTGTATCCGAAGTATTTATAGAGACTGCAAAGCTTCCATAAGCAGCCAGAGAGTAAAGGATAAGGTATTCTCAAAAGTCTATGACTGGGAATGATTAGAATCATACGTCTGCAGCTGGCCTGTGTGAGGGTACATAGCAAACTCCACAGTTACCAACACAAGAAATGACAGTGAAGAAGAGCAGCATCAATAGGTCAATGTGTGAGACATGATAGTTCAACACTGGAAAACAACTGGATTTTAGTAGGGGAATCTGTAACCACAGGGAAACTGCATGAGCTAGATTCAAAATATTAGTACAAAATATACCTGAATTCCTGTCAAAATCCAGTGAAGCTCAGAAAAGATGCCCAAGGGCCCAGTGAAAAAGCAAGCCAATAACATAAAGGAATTTGCTCTTGAAAGAAAAAGCTTTATGGGGTAATAATTGTGAGTTTGCTGGTTTTTAACTGAGTACATTCTAATACTATGCACAGCCCAGAGAGCAGACATTTGAAACCTTGCAGGCTTGATATGTCAAAGGACAGAGCCCAAAACCATCACAGCAGCTGCAAATTAACAAGAAAACCACAGAAAGGGTGAGCTCTGAAATATAGGTATGATTTTTCCCCCAAATCCTTTACTGACCACAAAATTAACAAAGGCCTACAGAAAACTTCATGAGGATTAGGCTAAAATATGTCAGCAGTCAGGAGCTGAATAAAAGACCAGAGATATCAATGGTCGCATACTGTTAAGTAGGAAAGAGATGAAGTTTGAAATTTGAATCAAGAATTCTAAGAACTAAAACAATTATCAAAAGAACACAACATATTACAGAGTTGCTACAATGTATTGTCTACATGTCTACTTTCAACCCCAAATTATAAATAATACAGATAAGTCTTACCCAAACTTAATGAGGGAAAGAAAGTCAATAGAAACCATCACCAAGTAGACCTAGACAAAAAATTCAAAGCAATGCCACATATTTAAACATACAAAACCATAAGTGTATATATATATATGTTCAAAATTTAATGAAAAATACCAAATGAAAATGTTATTAATAAGTGAAAGAATAAATCTCAAAGAGGAGTACAATCTTTTAAAAATATTTCTGAAACTAAAATCAATCTGCAAAATAAAATTCATTAGAGGAGATCCATGGCATACTGCAGTGACTAAAGAGACCCAATATTCTAGAAGGCATAAATTGCCCAATTGTGAAGAACTTTTTAAAAAACTGTACAAAAATCACTAATGTTAACATTCCAGAAAATGTTAATTGTGGCTTTAGAAGACAAGCAGAGAAACAGAGGAGAAAAAATTTTATATGATGAATAATGGCAAAAGCTTCCTAAATATGTTTGAAAAAAATAACTTGATATAAAAAGTACAACAGACCCAACTGATATTATAAATGAAGGAAATAATTTCTAACCCCTTCATAATCAAACTGCTAAAAATTTTAGACAGGAAAATATTTTGAAAACAACCAGTAAATAAATATGAAGTGTTAAAAAAATCTCAACCCTGAATTCTACTTCCAATAATAGTATACTTCATGAATAAAGATTTAAGAAAAATATTTTCAGATAAACAAGAGCTAAAAGATTCTTATCAGAAGAGCTGTACTAAAAGAAATGCTAAAAGTTCCTCATGATGAAGGGAAATGATATCACATATAGGAAGAAATAGAGAACAATGGAAGTTGAGATATGTGTTAATGTCAAATAATAAACACAACTCTAGGAATTTTCTATTAGTTTAAAAAAGTTAAAACATAAGTAAAACAAAATAATATGAATAGGTACATACATAATATCTATAAATACAATATATATTTCTACAGAGTGGTGGCTAGTGAAAAAAAGCTATTGTTAGGTATCAATATTTTAATTAAATTAATTTGTTATTAATACTGATTTGTGTGTGTGTGTGTGTGTGTGTGTGTGTGCGCACGCGCGCTGGGGATTGAACCCAGGGCCTTGTACATGTAAGGCAAAGACTCTACCAACTGGGCTATATCTCAGCCCTTAACACTGACTTTGTTTGAAATAAATGAAAGCAGACAGAAATAAATAGCAAATGATACTTCTAAATATAACCAAATACTATTGGAATAAAATATCAGTAACCAAATAACTACTCACTTAAAAAAAGATACTTAAAATTCAGGAACAAAAATGATTGAAAATAGGAGAGCTGGAAAAAGATATGCCATGAAAATATTAGTGAAAATAAAGCAGAGTACACCATACTAATATCAAATCAAGTAAATCTTAGGATAAGGACCAACATGAAGGAATTTATTTAAAATATTGCTTCAGAACAAGAAACTTCACAATGATAACATGTTTCTTATGTCAGCAAGATAAAACAATCATAAATAAATAAAAAATGCACTCACATATATGTGTCAATATGTAGTATAATGATAAATATGCAGGTGCCCCAAATCAGAGCCTTAAAATTAATTAAGCCAAAGAAGCAGAAAGTTAATAAACATAATGGAGAATTTAAAAAACTTTTCCAATAATAAAGCAAAACCAAAAACTATTCATTATGGCTATTGAAAGTATGGAAATCACCAACAATCAACTAAATTGACGTGTCTAGTTAGGTACACCAAAAAACTACAAAATATACATTCTCTTCATGTGCACCAGGAACATATATTAATATAGATTTTATACTGGCCATAAAATAATTCTCAACAAAGTTTCAAAAAGAAAAGAAGAATGAGGGTAAAAACGAAAGGAAGACAGATGCTGGGAAAACGATTGCCTGACTTCAAAAAATTTAAATTAAAATCGACTACAAGAGAAACATCATGAAACTCCAGAAAAATGTAAGCTGATATATATAGCAAATAAAATGAGATTTGAATTTTTTTAAGTGGAAAGGATTAACTGAAAAAGATGACAAAGAGTAATGAAGGGCATTAATGTGCTTACTCTCTTCTTCATTTTGCTGATACTTCTACAGGTATAAAAATCCATCAAAACTCATTTTTCTTGTACAATTTGAATTACCACAGAATATTGCACATAATAATTTAATATGTACCTTTTTTTTATTCCTCAATTAAGTTGAAAAACAAAATGAAATAGAATCACTCAGAGTCTCCTGGTTCCGAAGAGGTATAAATTGGAATTCATACCCCTAAAAGGTCAATCATTGAAAACAGCGGGGGACCCAAATGACTATACCTTATATCTTAGGGATAAACTGGAAATATATGATGTTTACAAACCTTACAATCAACCTTGAGTTATCCTAATCTGTATGAGAAATTAAAGTGATATGCCAGTCAGGAACAAAAGAAATTCAACTCTGGGGAAAATATCATCATCAAGGTGTTTGAAATTTCAAAGTATTCTGCAAAATTATTGGTTATAATAAGAGACAGGAGGTGCCAATTCATGATGAGGAATAGTGCAAACAGAGAGAGTAACACAGCGGACAAACTTGACATTGGAAAATCAGTAGAACAGAAAAGCAGTCCACACTTAGCTGAACCAGAGGCTGCCCAGTAAACTGGTATTTGAACTGTGGTCCATGTTTCTCAGTTGGTGTTGAGAATCCATTGGATATTACGAGTTCACAGGGTAGAAATTCTGTTGCTGAGTTACTTCCACCACCCAGTCAAGTGACAATGCACACACTCAAACTTCAATGATACTTTAACACACACACACACACACACACACAAAAAAAAAAAACCTAAAAAAACAGGGGAGAGAAAAAAAATCCAAACCAATGACCATTTCCCAGTTAGGAATGACAAGGGTTGTGAGATACAGTCTAATTACATGTATAACCTCTTCAGGAAAATCAAGGCAGAAAATTTTCAAAGCCTTGGGAATGAAATGGACATCTAGATATAGGAGATATAGGAAGCATTCAGAATCTGAAATTGTCAAAATAAAAAAATGAATATCTCCATGATACATTATAATTAAAATTGATAACATACAGAACAAGCATAGAATTTTAGAAGTCTCAAGAGAAAAGCATCAGGTCATAATTAAAGGTCAGTCAATCAGAATTTCTCCTTATTTTTCAGGAAAAATTCTAAAAGTCTTGGGAAAAAAATAACTATTAACCAAGATTGCTATATCTAGCAAAGATATCCTCTAGAATCAAAGGAAAAAGAAAAACTTTCCCAGGGAAGCAGAAACTAAACTAATCAATTACTACCAGATTTTATTTTATTTTTTTAAGAGAGATGAGAGAGAGAGAGAGAGAGAGAGAGAGAGAGAGAGAGAGAATTTTTCAATTTTTATTTTTTAGTTTTTGGCGACACAACATCTTTGTTTGTATGTGGTGCTGAGGATCGAACCCAGGCCGCATGCATGCCAGGCCAGCGCACTACCGCTTGAGCCACATCCCCCAGCCCACTACCAGATTTTAAATCTAAGAGAGGGAGAAAGAAAGGGGGGGGGTGCTCCAGAATTCACAAATAGACACATCTCATTTGAAGAATATCTAATCAAATGAGAAATAAATCAGAATTAAACATTAGGAAAAAATCAAAATGGTATGACAGGAATTAATAAACATCTCTGATTATTAATCTGAATTTAAATGGTCTGAAATCTTCAAGCCAAAATTAATCATAAGAGACAGAGTTACTTCATATTAGTAAAGGGAACAAACAAACAAGAAAATATAACAATAGTAAATATGCCCCAAATCATGGTGCATAAATTACATAAAACATACTGCACACATTAAAAACACAGACACAAACACAATAATACTGAGTGATTTAAGCACACTTTTCTCACCAACAATAGATCATTTATACAAAAACTAAGTGAATACTCTTCAGACCTAAAAATATTTAAATCAAATGGATTTAACAGACAGCTAAAGAATAATTCATCCAATAACTGCTGAAAGCACTTTCTTCTCAGCTGCTTATGCAACTTTCCCTAAAATAAAACATATTTTAGGCTACAAAGCAACTCTTAGCAAATACAAAACAAAATAGATATAGTTTCTTCAATCTTATAATAATGGAATAAAACTACAAATTAACATCAAGAAAAACTACAGAAACTATATAACTACATGTAAATTGAACGATACACATTTTAACAATGAGTGGGTGATAGAAGAAATCAAGGGAGAAATTTATAGAATCAAATAAAAATTCATAGAATCAAATAAGAATAGTGACACACCATACCAGGAACCATAGAGATGGTTCAAAGAGCAAAGTTCATACCTATGAGTCCCAAAATAAGAGAATCAAATCCCAAATAAACATTCTAATGATGCATATTGAGACCCTAGGAAAATAAGAATAAACCAACTTTAAAAATGGAAGAAAGAAATAATTAAGATCAGTGTCAAAATTAATGAAATGGAAAAGAAAAAGAAAGCTTAATAAAATGAAAAGTTGGTTCTTTGAAATGAAAAGACTAGATAGAACAGCCAGGAATGGTGGTGCATGCCTGTAATCTCAGTGGTTTGGGAGGCTGAGGCAGGAGGATCATGAATTCAAACCAGCTTCAGCAACTTGGAAAGGTCCTAAGCAACTTAGGGAGACCCTATCTCAAAATAAAATTTAAAAATAAAACAGTGGTTAAGCATCCCAGGGTTCAATCCCTCCTATTAAAAATAGATTGATAAACTCTGAACTATAGTAATCAAAAGAAAAAGAGAGAAAGATAAAATTAATAAAATTAGACAAAAAAAAAAGGATATAGAATCACAGATATCACAGAATCCAGAGGATCATTAGGGATAATTTTGAAAGATTGTACACTCCAATAAGTTGAAAAATCTAGAAACAAATGGATACTTTTCTAGACACATAGGACCTATCGAAACTTAGTTGAGAGGATGTAGAGATCTAAGCAGATCAATAGCAAGCAATGAGATTAAAGCAGTAGTTAAAAAGAAACAAAGAAAATCCCAGCACTAATGATTCTCAGTTGAATTCTGGCAGACATTTAAAGAAGCACTAATGCCTATGAAGTGTTCTGTTATCTTTTTATATGTTTCTCAAATAGATGTCAGTTTAACAGTATAAATAAATGCCTTTTAAAGAAAAGAACTAATACCAATGTTCCTTATGCTATTCTGTGAAAAGGATAGAACACTTACAAATGTATATTATGAAGCCACTTTCACCCCAATACCAAAATGAGATAAGGACACATCAAGGAAATAAAAGTATGGAACAATATCTTTGATAAATATAGGTGCAAAAATCCTTAATAAAATATTAACAATACGCATTCAAAAACACATAAATACGATTGTGCACCCTAATCAAATTAGTTTCACCCCAGGGAATACAATTCAACACATGCATATTAATAAACATATTTCACCACATAAATAGATTTAAGGACAATGCAGAGAAAAACTTTGACAAAATTCAGCACCCAATAATGAGAAAGAAAATGGACAGAAGAAACTATAAATGAATTAATATATATGAATTAATGAATGAGGAAAAGCTGAAAGCATTTCCTCTAAAATTTGGTACAAGCCAAGAATGTCTACTCTCCCAACTCCTATTCAATATAGTATCTGAAATTCTAGTCAGAGCAGGAAGACAAAAGAAGAAAATAAAAAGGATTAAAATAAAAAGGGAAGAAGCCAAATTTTCAGTTTTTAGATGATATGATTCTAAGAAGATCCAAAAAGCTGTTAGAATTAATAAACAAGAAGTTTCTTAATAAACAGAACACTGCTAGAATTAATAAACAAATTTAGCAAAGGAGAAAGTTACAAAAACAACATACAAAAATCATTAGTTTTCCTACACACCAATAACAAATTTAATCAAAACGAAATCAGTGAAACAATACCACAATAGCCTAAAAAATACCTAGGAATAAATTTAATGAAGATTACACAGAACTGAATATTATAGAGCATTGAAGGAAGAAATTGAAAGAGACATTAGACTATGGAAAGAACTTCCATGTTCACAGATAACAGAGATAATATTGTTAAGATGGCTATATTACCAAAAGTGGTACAAAAATTCAATGCAAGCCCCATTAGAATTCTAATGACATTCTTTACAGAATCCGACAAAAAGTCTTAAATTCATTTGAAAGAATAAAAGACCCAGAATAGTCAAAGTAATTTTAAAGGAAAAAAAATGCAACATAATACCAAACCTGAAAATTTTCACAGACCTATAATAACAAAAACGGCGTACATGGTACCGGCATAGAAACAGACACATTGACCATATCCAAATTGTACAATATTTTCATTGGTCCAAAACATTCACTGGTAAACATTTGTAGGAAATTTTCTCTCCTATCCTGACATCTGCTAACCTCTGACCTTCCTCTGAGATGATAATTCTGCTTTTTTATTTTGAGCTTTATGTGAAAAGAGTATAGTATATATTTATATGTGTCTTTTCTGGTTTAGTTAACATATGCTTTTAAAACTGATGCATGTTTTTTGAGGACTATCCGTTCTTGTTACTGTTGACCAGCCCTCCAGTGTATGGCTATGTCAGAATTATGTTTTTTATTACTAGGTAAGGGACATTTGGTTTCTTTTTTTCTTTTCTTTTCTTTCTTTTTTTTTTTGGAAATCATCAATAAAATTATTATAAGTATAATATAAGAATTTTTCATTTAAATTGGGTATATATCTAATGGAACTGTTAGATCATCAGTAAATGAATATTTAAAAATATAAGAAATGGCCTTTCTATCAGCTGAGTACTAGTTATTCAATATCCTCTTTGCCAACATTTGCTATGATCAATCTATTATATTTTAGCCATTTTAGTGGGTTTCTATCCATTATAGCTCTGGTTTGTATTTTTCTAATGACTGATGACATAACTGAGCATCTTTTCTGAGTTTTTTTCTTTGAAAACATTTTTTTGGCTCCAATTGAAAATTTTGATAAGATATTATTAGCAGGTATAAGTACTTTTCTTTTGTGTACTGCCATTGCATTGTGATATTGCTTAAAGTGACATTTCTTCTAATAACATGTTGATAGGTTTCATAGGGTTTTCCATATATATGCTTATGTCATTGGTGAATAAAAGTGGTTTAACTTAGTCCTCTGATACATATATATCTTGAATTTGTTTTCTTTCCTTATTTCACTAATTTCCCTTTTACGAACAGTGAGTGTGAGTGTGAGTGTGAACCATCTTGCCCCATTTATGAGCTTGAGGTGGGGGAGTGTTTTGAATTTCAACACTATATATGATGTTAACTGTTCAGTTTTTCATAGGTATTCTATTAGAGAAATGATCCCTTCTCTCCTGGTTTGCTGATTTTTCTATATATTTTCTGCATTTATTCAGATGACTACATAGTTTAAAAAAAATTTGGCCTGGTACTACATTAATTTGATAAAGTTCTGAATGTTCAACCAGTCTTTCATTCCTGAAATGACTTCTACTGGTCATGCTGAATTATATATTTTAATCACTGCCAGACATAACTGACCATAATTTTGCTAAGAATTTATGTGTCTGAACATATGAAAAATATTGATTTGTAGTTTCTTTCCTTGTGAAGTTGTGTGTGTGTGTGTGTGTGTGTGTGTGTGTGTGTGTGTGTGTATTCTTGACTTCATAAAGAAAATTGCAATGATTGTTTCACTTTGATGTCCTGGAAAAGGTTCTTGTAAAATTGGAATAAATTCTTCTTGAATATTTAGTGGAATTTGTCATGAATCCCTCTAGGCCTATATGGAAACTAGTTTTCTCTGCGAAATTTTTTAAATTGTGTATTTAGCACACTTAAAAAATAAAATTGAATTCATGTGATTTCTTCTACATTGGACTTTGGCATTTGAGAAATTTTTTTAAAAAGTTTCATCTAAGTTGTGTTATTGGCATGAAGCTGTTCATAATATTATCATTATTCTTTCACTATCTGTAGTGATGTCCTTAATTCATTCTTCAAATTTATAATTATTTATTCTCTGAGTATTTTCATGGTCAGTCTGACCATATAGATATCAATTATTTTAAACATTTTCAAAGAACCAGATTTTGGTGTTACTAATATTTCTAGGATTTAAAACATTTTTCTTTAATTTTTATTATTTACTTTCTTTCTGATAATTTTAGGTTTAATTTACTCAACTTTATCCAATTTTTTAAAGTGAAATATCAGCTCACTTGAGACTTTTACCTGTTATAATCTTTAATACTACAATTTCCCCCAAAGCACTGTTAATTTATCAAACATATTTATATATGTGGCGTTTTCATTTTTATTAAACAAAATATTTTTAGATGCACTAATGATTTTGGTGGTCATCATTTATAATGTGTTGCTTAATTTATGAATATGGAAATTAATATGTTGCGTGTTTATATTTTAATTCTTCTGGGATCTGATAATACACTTTGTATAATTGAAATCCTCTTATATGCATTGAGATTAATTTTATAGCCCTGAATATGATCTATTTCTTGAATGCTGTCTGTATATTAATGAAGAATATGAAAGTTGTATTTTCTGTGAACAGAATTTTTTAAATATCATTTTTTACATTGTTTGATGATATCGTTTAAGTTCTCTACATCCTTACTGATTTTCTGTCTAGTGGTTTTAAGATTAGGAGAAAAGTGTATTGAAATATCAGAGTGGCAATGTGATGACACCATTATCCAAAGAACATGTATGAAGACACAAATTGGTGTGAATATACTTTATATACAACCAGAGATATGAAAAATGAGCTCTATATGTGTAATATGAATGGTAATGCATTCTGCTGTCATTTATTAAAAAATCAATATTAAATATTATACATGTTTTTCTATTTATAAAAAAGAAATATCACAGTGTTCTTCTGAATTTGTCAACTTCTTTCATCTCTATCAGTTTGACTTTGTGTATTTCAAAGCAGTTTTATTAAATCCATGTGTATTTTGAACCAATATATCCTTTTAAAGAATAGGACCCCTTGTAATTGAGAAATGTTTGTCTTTATCCCTTGTAATTAATGTTTCTGGTTCTAAAATCTGCTTTTTTTGTTTATTTTCAATGTTTTTTAATTCAGATAATTCAGGAACACAGAATTATCTTATTCCTTGTAAATTTTAACAAAATATATCTCAAGTCTTTTTACATAAGATTTAGAAATTTATATTTTCCTCTAAAATCAACTTCATTCATTTATACTTATTACTGTGTTTGTTATCTTTATTGTTACATTGATTGTTAATTAATGCTATATTTAGGTATATTTTTAGATGTTTGTGGTTTGTCAATTTCATTAGTATTTTGAAGATTTATGATGTATTTTTTAATTTTTTAATTTATATGTGACAGCAGAACTCATTACAATTCTTATTACACATATAAAGCACAATTTTTCATATCTCTGGTTGTATACACAGTATATTCACACCAATTTGTGTCTTCATACCTGTATTTTGGATAATAATGATCATCACATTCCACCATCATTAATAACCCCATGCTCCCTCCCTTCCCCTCTAACCCCTCTACCTTATCTAGGGTTTGTCTATTTCTCCCTTGTTCCCTCTCCCTATCCCACTATGAATCAGCCTCCTTATATCAAAGAAAATATTCGGCATTTGGTTTTGGGGGATTTTTTTTGGGATAACTCACTTAGCATTATCTTTTCTAACTCCATCCATTTACCTGCAAATGCCATGATTTGGCTTTCTCTGATATCAATATAGATACATAAAATTCCTTTGGCTAGTGCCTATGGTATATCTTTACTCAACTCATCACCTTGGTGCATTTTCATGTTTTAATGGGTTTCTTACAGATGGTAATGTGTTTAGGCCATTTACATTAACGGGAATGAACCATTTAATTATGTTTAAAACAATAGACTTCCTTTTTGTTTTGATTTGATTTGGGGTGCTTAGGATGAAACCCTGTACTTCACAAGTGCTAATCAAGCACTCTATTGCTGAGCTGCATTCTAGCTCCATTATGTTTCTTCTATTCCTCACTTTCTTTTAGATTAAACATCATAGATTACTACTGTTTTGGGGAATAATGATTTCATCCTGTTTGGGTATATATACCCAGTAGGGGAATTGGTGGAAAAGAAGGGTACAAAATTCCCAACACATAAAAATTAATGTTTGAAGAGATGAAAAGAAATATTTTGATTTGATTATTATAATTTATTTATATGTATTTATCTGCCATAGCATATCTCATAAAGATGTAAAACTATTATGTCTCAATAAAAAATTAAAATTTAAAATTTAAAAAAAATGGTTTATCTATACTAATGACATTCCTCTGGATTTTATTTTACTCTGGGGATTAAAATATATACCTTTTTACTTATAACTGCATATATCAAATAATATAACACTCATGGCTAGTGTAGAAATCTTATATTCTTTTGGGAGGTATTTTGTGTTACATTTTACTTCTATATATGCTATAAAGCACACAATATATTGTTACTATTTTTGCTTAATATTACAAATTGTCCTTACAGTAAAAATTGTAGCAAAGGTATAAATCCTCATATATTTTTGTGATGACCCCATCTTTCTGGGAGTCTAGTTACACATATCTCAGACAGATTGACATTGTGCCACAGTTCACTAATGCTCTTTATATTACATTTCAATCCTTTTTCTTTGTGTGCTTCATTTTTAAATATTTCTATTTCTATATTATCAAGTTCACTAATATTTAACTCTGTTACCAAACTAACAAACTGCTAGTAATTCAATCAATTGTATTTTATTTGTAATATTTCATTTTCATCTCTACATTTTATGTCTATTTTATGTCTTTCTTTTATCTTTCCATCATATGCTAGTTTTCCTTTGCCTTTATCCTCTTCTCCTCAATTTTCCCCATTCCGAGATGCAGAGCATGATAATAAATATATTATTAATATTTTCATATGTTATTTCCTCTTCTTTGTCATTCTGGACATATTTCTAATGATTATTTTTCCTCCTGGCTATTAGTCTCATTTTCCTTGTTTTACTCAGGTTTGAAAGTTTTTGATCAAATGGAAGGTATTATAAAGTTATATTGTTTCTTGCTGGATTTTGTTGTACTCCCTAAAACAGTGTTGAATATTTTTTTCCAGCATGTAAATAAATTACTTAGAATCAGATTATTCTTTTAGACTTTTTAGGTTTCATTTAGAGCAGACTTTACAACTAATGTAACCAAATTGCTAAGCAGTGACTCTTTTGAGAAGTCTACCCAGTGTGCTATAAATTACAACGTCTTACCACTCCAGTGGAAACATGGAGCAACTCCCAATTTTGCATGAATAATGCTAATTTTTCTATCTGCCATCCCCTCGAGTGGTTCTCTGTGTGGCTACGGGTAGTTTCTCTCATGCCTACACAAATCAATATTCACCAAAACTTCAAGGCTATCTTCAACTTTTTATCTCTGTATGAATCTTTTTCCTTTGGGTGTCTTGTCCTGCAAATGATAGTCTGAGGCCTCCCTGAAATCTGGTTTCACACTCCTCAACTCAGAACAATAAATACTGTTTGAGTTCCCCTTTTACTTATGCAGTCTGAAAACTGCTTCCAGGGATTAGGAAAATAATAAGTACTTAAGTTGTTTCTTTTTTGGTCTAGTTTTATACTTGCTGATGTTGTGAGCGTATGTGTGGTAGGAGAGTTTGCTCCCTACTCTCATACTTTGTCTTCACAGAAACTTGGTAGAATCTTTTCTAAAATAATAAAACTATAATTCTAATAACATAAAACCCTACAATTTGGCCTCTTTATAATTTAGGATAGTATCCATTTACAAATACTTTATTTTTCATCTGTGTTTTTGAAAAGTAACATTATACATTGCTGATGTAGCTAGCAGCCCACCTCACCCCAGGTAATGATACTGATTTGGCACCATGTTTATTTGGAACCAAGAACTAGGTTAAAGTTACAAGCATGCGTCATTATATTCCCATAGACTCGCTTTTACAACTGTGTGCATTGCACAAACAAATTTAACAGAAAGTTCTCATTACAAAAGAAACCTCAAGGAGGTAAAGGAAGGAAAGAAAAGGATGTTAGACAAACTAATAGGGTCCACAAGTAACAGAATTATATAAGACAAAATACAATAAATATGCTTTTCATTTAAAGTGGTTTTCCACATCCTATATGTTTTTATTTTTAATTTGGAGGTGACCAGACCACCCTCTAGTGGGGTAAAAAAGCATGTCAATTAGCCAGACTCCGTGTGTTTTGTTTTAAGAGAGTAGTAACAAAATGTTGTGTAGAATTTTTCTTCCTAATTTTCCTTTAAGAGATTTTACTTCAAATTGAAAAGATTAACAGAACTTAAAAATGCCAAGATTATACATTTTCCCAAAATGTTTTATTCTTATTTAACTTTTGTAGAGTAGATGGAGAGGAATTCATAATCTTATTTAGAAATAATGAACCAGAGGTTTCAATATGCCTATATGGGTCTGTTATACTAATCACCAAATAATGTGATTAGAACTCACAAGAGTGATGTAATTTTTTTGTATCATGGTAACAACAGTTGAAGTTTCTGTAAGACAGGCTACTGAGACTGCTCCTATATCTTTAACACAATCATTTTGCATAATATCCATGTTTTCCATTAGAAAACATTTTCTAAACTTTTTAAATGTGTTATTTTGATAATAGTTACTAAGATCATTGGATAGAAATTTTTAAAAAATATTTCTAATTTATTATATAAGTATTGAATTTTAAAATAAGAAAACCAAATAAAATAGATAAACTCTCTGAAGACAAAATTGCTAAGAATCTTTGAAAAGTTTGCTTTATATGAAAAAAAACCCACAACAACAATCTCACCTTCTTAACTGTATCATTTTTCCAGTAAGTACTAGAAACATCCTACATTGGGGGGGGGGTCCTCAGGAAAATTTGTAAATATCTCTTTGGTTTTTGTGGTATGAATTTATTTAGAAGCTCTATTAACTTTTTTTTTTTTTTTTTTTTTTTTTTTTTTTGCTAAGTCAGTCTCTGGTCCCATTTGTTCATTGTGGGTTTTTGTTTGAGTGGCTAAGATGGATGAAGACCAATACAATTACCTAACTTCTAATTTTATATAATCACCTCAAAAACATATTTTTACACCTATTACCTAAAGGGTAATTAGAGGGAATGGTAATGTGGTTTAGTGGTTAGAGACTTGGCTGGAGAATTAAAGAACCTGGTCTCTTTACTCCCACTCTTTGAGCTGACTATGCCATTGGGTTAACCCTTGAACTCCTATAAATGTAGAGCTTTCAAAAGGAAACCAACACTCTTCCAAAGGTGATGAGGCTAGTGTTTTCTACCCACTGAGTACACTATGTAATTGTCTTGGATAGCTGCAATTTATTTTGAGATTTTACAATCAATGGTAGATTTTGAGGGTAGCTATTAAGAGATCATGAACTGGAGTGAGCGAAAGGTACACTGTCTGGCTGGTCTTGGTTTACTGGTGTATGCCAGTGATTCTAATGGCTTGCTCCAACTTAGAAAACAACACAAGTTCTAAAGAAAGTTGAAAGAATTAGCTTAATTCTACTTTTGACCAAATCCATAATGATCTCTAGATGGTCGTATCCTATTCAATTCAAAAGGCAGAATAATACACATTTTTATTTCTTTCCACTATTTACCTCAAATTCAAATTTAATTAAGAAATTAAATAAAAGAAACAAAAGAGAAGAAGATGATTCACCCAACAGCAAAATTAGGATAAAAGCTAAATATAGATATTTCAAACTTCAAAGTGTTAATTGTTAACAATGCAATTTGAACAAATTGGAGAGCAACCTGTCAACTACTTTTGAACATAGAAAGCAAAATAAGTATAAAAGTTTTTGATAGATGCTACTTTTATTTTCTGAAGAATATTCTAGATTACAGAATTTACACTCATGTAAATTTTAGAAATACTGAACTCCCTGACATGGAATATAAGACAAGAAAAAGACATAAATGAGAACCGGTATATCTAACGAACAAAATTATAGAGGAAACAAACAAACAAACAAGAACTCAAGACATGAAACAAAACGTGAATAGAAAATGACACCGGAGAAAATAAAATTTATAACATTAATTCTTAAACTCAATTTTTAAAATCTCAATTTCAAAATGGGCGATTGGAATAAAATTTCTCTGAGAAAAAGACATAAAAGGGCATAAGCACATAAAAAGATGATCAATGTTATTAGTCATCAGAAAAATGCAATCAAAACCATAGTAAAATATCACACCTACCAGGACAATTAGAATTTAAAAAAGAAGTGTTGATGCAGATGTGGAAAAAACTAGAACCTTCTTACATTGTCTATGGGAATGCTAATTGGTGCAATCATTTTGGAAAACAGTCTAGCAGTTTAATTATATACTTACCATATGACCCAGCAATTTCGTTCTTCAATGTGGATCCAAGAGAGATGAAAACATATATTCCCACAAAATTTGTAAGCAAATGTTCACAGCAATGTTATTCATAATAGCAGGAAGAGTGGAAATGATCCAAATGTCTGTCCAATGATGAAATGCATAAGCAAAATGTGGGGTATTCATTCTATGAATTATTATGCATCCTTTAAAAGTAGTGAGATGGGAAGAAGAGAACAAATGATTAGTCAAAGCACAAAAGATATATAGGACACTGCAATTGTTTTGCATAATAAAGCAGGGTAGATACACATCATTATATATTCATCTAATCCATGGAATGTACATTACAAAAGATGAAACCTATGTAAACTATGAGCTGAGGGTAATAATGAAGTGTCAGTGCAGGTTTATCAATTATAATAAATATACCACCAAATGTAGGATATGGACAGTGGAGAGAGCTGTGTGTATGTGGGAAATCTTTGCAACTTCCTCTCAATGTTGCTATGAACTTAAAACTTTTCTAAAATATGAAGCCTATAAAAAATTAAGAAATAAAATTCTGTTACATGCTACAACACAGATAATCCTTGAAAACATGCTTAGTGAAATAAGTGAGACACAGTAGGACTAATATTGTAGTATTCTAAGTAAGAACATCCTGAGGATCTGCGTGGACTTCAATCTGGTGGGGGACACTTCAAAATCCAGCACACCCTCCACCTCTTTCCTCTGAGACCTCACTTCCTATTATTTTCTTCCTTGGTGGCTTAGTTTTAGCCAAGCTGCTATTTGCTCTCTCTCCATCACAGTAAGCTAGTGTCTGCCTCAAGTCTCACACTGATGTTTTCTACCTCAAATGTTCCTTCCTCAATCCTTGATTGATATGTTAGCTTCTCAGGGAAGATTTGTCTGTTAATTCTAAATTACCATCCTGTCCAGCTCTCCTGATTCTTTTTGTTTTATTATCAGAATTTTCATTTTTGTTAATTTTTTTTTCTCACCACTGGTCAGGAGTCAAAGGTAAACCAAATTGTAAATGTCTTTACTGATCTTCAATGCCGTAAGAGAATATAATGCTAAGTGAATTTAGCTAATCCCCCCAAAACAAATGCGGATGTTTCCTCTGTTTTAAAGATGTTGATTCAAAATGTGGTTAGCAAGGTCATGGGAGGATTAGATAAACTCTAGATAGGCAAAGGAGTGGGAGGGGAAGGGACTGGGCATGGGAGGAGGAAAGATGGTGGAATGAGATGGACATCATTACCCTAAGTACATGTATGAAGACAAGAATGGTGTGATGCTACTTTGTGTACAAGCAGAAATATGAAAAATTGTGCTCTATATGTGTAATATAAATTGTGATACATTCTGCTGTCACATATAACAAATTAAAATTTTTTTAAAAAGCGTTTGTTGAAAGAAAGTTTTTAAATTATAGGAAAGAAAGTTTTTAGAGTTACCATTGGAACAGTAAAAATTATGCAATCATTAAGAAGCCTGCATTTCTTCATGTAGAATGAATAAAATGTTGTATAATCCCAGATGTATCAATATTGTTTCAGATGATTGGTAGCTTCAGAATTCATTCAGAGAAAAAGTCAGATGTTCTGCTTGTTGTCAAGCAATTAGAAAGCTTTAGAGACAGCTACGGTTGCTTCCCTTCTTTCTCCATCATCCTCTCCTATATGACAAGTTCCAGAGCCAGAGAAACTAAACAAAAGCAACCAAGAAAACGCCTGTGAAGACCTGAGGAAGGGATGAGTCAGGTCTCAGGAACGTGTTAATTCCCAGCCAGGAACTTTCAAAGGCAGAATGAATGGCGATTCCATTTCACCATTGCAATGTATCTGATTGCAAAATTATTTAAAAAAAAAAAATTTGAAGAGAAATAGGTTTATAAGATTTATTTTGAGTAATATTTGGTTAAAAAAATAAAGAAAGAAAAAGAAATCTCACTTGCTAGATTTTTATTTTTGTTGATCAGGAACACCATGTTTTTATATAGTCATTTATACATGTATATATGCTTATGAGATGGTGTATTTTATTCACTTTTCTCCACACCGAATTCTTAACTTTTAATACCATTAAAATTTGAAAATATTTGTCTTACTTTGTAGATTCATAAAATAAATGTTGAAACACAACAATTGACCAACAATAGTAAATTAGTAGAAGACAGCTAAATGGTGTAAATGTGGAATTATGGGCAGATTAATGATTCAGCCTGGATTATTAGGATTATTAGGAATGAAATCAATTTTAATAATGTATTTAATAGAGCAACTTAAGTACACAAATATAGTTTATTAAATGGAGCAAACTAAAATTCAAGCAAAAGGACAAGAGTTGGAAAAAATGAACTGGTGTCACATCACTGCTCAGAAGCCTTGAGTGGATTCCAGTTGCACTAGGATGAAATACAAAACAGCTATAATTGCTTATGAGATATTGTGTGATTTGTGCCCTACCTTATTCTCCATTCATAAGTCCTTCCCCTTTGCCCTGTCACTGAATTTTCCTTCCATATCCTTGAATTCATGCAGCATTTTCCTCATCTTGAGGTCTTTTGCAAAGGATGTATCCTCCCTTTAAAGCACTTTCAAATTAAAGATTAAAGATACAAAAACATGGCAAAATAAACCATAACAGCAAACTATATAGGTATAGCCAGATGGTTTGAAATACAACCCTGGGCACTGATCAAATATTAACTCAATTATTTACTTGTGTGTATGTTCCATGCCTCAATATCCTTAGCTGAAAAACTGGATTTTAATAGTCCTGAACTGATAAGGTTATTGTGAGGAATAAATTTTATATTTTATAGAAAGAGCCTAGAATATAACTTATCACAAAATATAAGTGTTTGTTATATATTATTGTTGTTAGTATTAAATGGAAGGATAGTAAGTACTTTTGTGTAATTAAGAGAATGTAGGACGTGAGTGAAGAAAATAGATATACCCTGTTAGATATGTGATTATAGCACATAGTACTTCTGTGGGATTAAGAGAATGCAAAGGCAGGCAAAGAAAATAAATGCAGAGGCTGAGTAAGTAAAAGCTATACTGTATTGATGAGGTTATCTTTCAAGGTACAGAGAATAAAGAAAAATGTGTTTTCTTGATATGAGAGTGTTGACAGGCTTATTACAGAGAGGTCAATGTTTCAGAAAGAAAGGTCAAACTTTCTTTTCAAGCTTGTGAACCAAGTATGTCCTATAGCCATCTTCTCTTTCTGCAAATACCTATATAGTATAAAAAATATATATAAAATCCCACTATAACAAAAACGGAACCACAGAGGCCATAAGAATTTTCCATTGATTGTAATATAAACAAAATTAGTTTGGAAAAAATGATACAGCTGAAACTATGCATGGACAGTTGCAATAAAATCAAGTATGGCACCAGGATATTCCACATCCAGAGGTAACAGACACCAGATGCGAAAGAGGATCTACAGTAGGAGAAATGGTCATACAGTGCAAACATCTGCAGCATTCCTCCTCTCAGTGTTGGCTAGGCTGCAATGACTGAGAGGTTCACCTTTCATGGGACTCAGTGGGACAGAAAGACACATGGCTATTCCCCCCCATGACTGATTATAACTGGGAGGATCTTGGAGAACACACACAGATGACTAGCCACTGCTGTAGTAATTCATTGGGTGTTTCATCGAGAACTTCCCCCACCCTAATGAAAGTAAGCCAGAGCATCATATTTTGCCTTCTTTGCTAGGAGACTGCAATACACTGAGAAGATAAATGAAATAATGCATTTCAGCTTCACAACTGACAATGAAAGTGAGACAAATTCAACACACGAAGAACTTACACCCAAAGAAACAAATTGTGTAGAAGAGATAAAACAAGGCTTTAAAATAATTCTAAAAGACAGAAATAGAAATAAATAAAACAAAGATGAAAAAGTCAGTCAATTTTCTTAGAATGTTGTATAAATGAATAATGAGAGAAAAATGTATGAGAAATAAAGAATAAAACTAGAATTTGCAATATCTAATTAAAAGCAACTTCATTAGGAGTGAATGTACACCATAGAAGGGGATAGCATTTCAAGAAGCAGTAGAAGAATATTTGTAAGAAAGAAAGAGACAAATTTTCAAATTGAAAGACCAATTAAATGCTGAGCTAAATTTATAATTCAAACAAACCAATGTCTTACACAAACACAGGAAATCAGGGGTAAAGATAATATTTAGAATTAATCAGAAGGAAGAAAGAAATCAGTTACAAAACAAGGAGAAACAAGTTTTTCTTTGCGGCACAAGTACTAGAAGACAATAGGGTAATATCTTGCATATTCTGAGTGAAAAAAACCTTGAACACAGAGTTTAAACTGGGACATTTATTTAAAAGATAAAATAAACAATTTTGTACATGTACAGAAAAAAACACTGTATCAACTACAGAGCTTTCCTGAAATACATACTGGGAATGCACTCTAGAAAGAGGAAAACAAAACTTTAGGTAAGAGGATACAAAAAGTAGAGATGGACAAAACAAGGAATAAGTTCATTGATTCAAAATATATTAGATATGCATATGTCCATCATAAAGTAAATCTAGAAATATTATATGTATAATTTTATGTCATTCATCTAAACTGATATTGAAGTACATTTGGCATAAGATTTATCTCTTTACAGTGAACAATTTAATAACATTCAGTTTTTATCCCATAGTTTTGATGTCATCTTTTCATTTTCACCCAAGTATTTTCTAATTTTCTTTGTAATATTTTATTTGACTCATTTGTTGCTTAACCTCCAAATATACTTGAATTTTGATTTTGTAGTAGGTTATCCAGTTTACCTTACAATGTTCTTGAGAAATGTCTTCTAGTTTTACATCCTGAATTCTGAGTTAGGTGAAATAAAGACTGGCATCTTGGGTTAGTTCTTCAGGCAGCCAGCTCCCCAAAAGGGTTAGGACAGAAAAACGCCATTCATTGTGAATAAGGTTTACTATGTTGTGTTCCCCCCAGAGCCACCTATCAGGGCTCCATACTGGGAAGATGCCTGCCAAGATGGACCACAGTGAACCTAGAATGGAGTAAAACAAAGGCAAGGAATAAAAATGACAAAAAGCTCTGTTACTGTGTTTTGATTGCTTTTTACTCCTCGACTCAGAATTCGCTTTGGAGATGTAAATCTTTGACTATTTTGTAGAATTCAGACAAGATTGGTTATAAATGTTTCTGCTTGATTTCTTGATATGTCTGTGGAGGGGCTACCTCTTAGGCCATTTTCATTGATGTCACTCTTCTTCATCCGTGCATTTTTGCATTGTGGGGAAATGGTTAGCTTTGCTGGGTAAATATAAATGTTCATAATTGGGATTAAAGAAAGATAGATAAGTGCAATAGGCCAATAAAATAATAAAAGAGATTAAAACAAGCGGACAAGACTCTGGAGGTTTTAAAATTGATTTCTATAAAATGTTTGAGAAATGTTATTCTGAACACATAAAATATAATGTATTTATTTTATGTGTTTTTTCTAAGATCTTAAAGAATTTTAGAATGTGACCAAGAAAGTTTATTATTGATGTAATAATTATTCAATACAAGAAATTCATCAACACTATTATCTACATTAGAAGAGTAAATGAGAAGAAATCCATCATTCATATACATGTCTAAAAGTCAGCTGACAAAATTCAGTGCTTAAATTTTGTCCCAAAACTTAGCCAACATATTCTACAACAAATAGACATATATATGTAGTGTATTATAACAACATGAAAAAAAAACCTCTGTATCTAATCTGGAGTACATAATCTCCAGGTATCAGAAACAAAGAAGGAATTTGTAGATTACAGTAAGCTAGTGAGCTATAGATGCAGGCATCCTAAAGAATATTTAAGTCTCCGATGTCAGTTATTTATCTGTGCTTGTATAATTGGAATGTTTTCTGGAGAAAATGTTTATGCTACATGAAGAGAAAAATTTGTAACTAGTATCAATTCAACATATTATATTCTAAGTATACAAAACTACAAATGCAAGCTGTAATGCCAAATTTTCAATTCCCAAAGAATAGAGAATGTGCTCTAGAGCAGTAAAGTTTAGAGAAATAGGCAATGAATGAGAGAGGAGGGAGCTGATGAGGATGGCCCATTTCTGTGGGTGAGTTGGGTCTCCAAATGCTCCTGGATAAAAATCTTGATCTTCAGAGTAACGCTATTAGCATTCTTTGGAGGTGAAGCCTAGTAGGAGGTCCTTAGGTCATTGGGTGCATGTCCTCAAAGCAGATTGTGAGACCTCATTCTCTCCCTCTTCCTGTCTTTTCTTTGCTTTCTGGCTCATGATGTAAGTGATTTGCTCTGTCACACATTCCCCAGCATTGTTGTCTACTGTCCTTACCAGAGTCTAAAGCAATGTGGCTGCCTGATCTTGGACTAGAAACTCTAAAACCATAAATTAGACAAACCTTTTCTTTTTAGAAGTAAATTGCCTCATTATAGTAATGTGAAGCTGACTAACTCATATAAAATATTTAAAGTAAAATATTTAAAATCATATGCTCCTGGGAAATAAATCAATGTGATTTGTACTTAAATAAGGCCCTGTGTTACTTTGGCTTCTGGAGGACCAATTTGCAATAGAGTAGGGGAACTCACATTTTCTTGGTGGTTTTTCCACCGTCTGTCCTGCTCAACATGTTTTTTTCACCCACCTCAGACAACCTAATGAGGATTCCTCCACTGTGCTTCATTTCTGCCAGCAGTTCATGTTAACCATTTAATTAAAATAAGTGCCCTCAGAGTTACCTCCCAAACACAGATTCCTAGGCAAAACTAATTACAAAAGACTATAAACAGTATCCATCTCACTTGTTTAAATCATTATCAGAACATTAAAAAGTGCTTGGAAATATTAACCTTGATTTCTTTAATGCTTAAAAAGCAGCCATGTGTTAAAATATTTAATATTTGTTTAATATGTATGTAGACAAGTGAGAGGCAAGACAGCAAAAAAAAAAATGAAGAGAGATGAAGATAGCAATTGACCAAAGTAATTAAAATGTACTGTAAGAGTTACAAAAGCAATTGATGGAGTTCCTTAGTACTGAATAAGAGCACATCAGTGGCTATGTTGGTCTGTGTGAGTTTGAAGACTGCTTTAAATAAGTGTGGTCATGAGAGGCTCCCTTGAGACAAAAGTCTATGTTCAAAGTTTGTAATGCTTTTTCTTTCATTGTGCATAAGTACCACATTTTAGTGTGAGTCTCTTGGTCATTCAGTGTTTAGTGTTGTTATTAAAGGGCCCTAATCATTATCTATGATCTTAGCATAATTCCAACTACAATTCAAATGATGCTTCTGCAGGAGATTATTTTGTTATCTGGAAAAATAAGACTAATTTTCTAGAATACAAATAAATGTTAAAAGAATTTAAAAAGAGTGCAAGAAGAAGCTTTCTACCCAGAATTATAATGCTGTCAACATGCTTTATATACAAATAGAGATATGAAAAATCGTGGTATATATGTGTAATAAGAATTGTAATGCAAAAGAAAATACATGTATAAAGGCATGAATTGGCGTGAACATATTTTATATACAAAGATATGAAAAATTGTGCTCTGAATGTGTGATAAGAATCGTAATGCATTCTGATGTTGTGTATTTAAAAAAATAAAATCAATAAAAAGAAATATGCTATTAAAAAACAAATGCACTATTAAATTACAGGTTCCTAGAGGTTTTCAAGTTATATTTTTATTATAGTTGTCTACTCTGAACAAAAACATACTCTGAATCAGTTTCATCTTTTGGAATTCTTGAGGTTTCTCTCCTTGTTGATTTTCTGAAAATGCTTTAATTTTGGCTTAAGTTGAAGAATATTTTTGCTAGCTATAGAATTCTAGGGTTCTTTTTACAGCATACTACAGAGACACAGCCACATCAATGTTTATAGCAGCACAATTTATAATAGCTAAACTGTCGAACCAACCAACAAACCTAAATGCCCTTCAGTAGATGAATGGATAAAAAAATATGGCTTATATAAACAATGGAATATATTTCAGCAATAAAAGAGAATAAAATCATGGCAGTTGCAGGTAAATGGATGGCACTGGAGAAGATAATGCTAAGTGAAATTAGCCAATCCCAAAAAAGCAAATATCTAATGTTTTCTCTGATATAAGGAGGCTGACTCACAGTAGGGAAAGAACTAGATGAACTCTAGATAGGGAAGAGGAGTGGAAGAGATGGGAGGGGGCAGGGGGTTAGCAATGATTGTGGAATGTGATGGACATCATTATCCAAAGAACATGTATGAAGACACGAATTGGTGTGAACATACTTTATATACAACCAGACATATGAAAAATTGTGCTCTATATGTGTAATATGAATTGTAATGCACTCTACTGGCATTTATTTTTTTAAAAAATCAATTAAAAATAATTCTAAAAAACAAAACAAAACAAACAAACAAAAAGCATCCCAATACTGCTTTAGAAATAACTGAATGGAACTGGAATTCTTGTGAGCTCTCCAAATTTTTGTAATTGTAGTGATTTCCATATTTTCTTTCTTTTTTAATTTTGCCAGGTCATATCACAGGGTTTCCTTAAATAAGGCTTCCACTTGAATTCAGTCAATGACAAACATCAGCAGGAAATCACAAGTACGAGGAAGAAATGAATTTGGGGTATTTATTCTCCTGTCACCCTTTTGTGTGTGTGTGTCCCTGTGTTTTGTAAGTTGGACTGAATGTTCTTCAAAAAATTACATCTGTACTGAACTTGTACAAACCTGTCATTATTCCCTAAACAATACATATGACAGCTATTTCCATAGCATTTACATTGTATTAGGCATCATGAGCGATCTAGAAATGACTCAAAGTCAAGATCAGTGTACTGTCATGTGTAACTAATTAAAACAAATTAAAAAATTATATAAAGTGTATGGGAGGGTTGTATGTAGGTTCTATGTAAATATGTGATGGCAGAAACATAATTCAAGACACTGTGGAGAAAGTTCACATTGTTTTACCAAGCCTTAAGTGAACAGTTTAAGCGTAGAGCATCTTGAATGAGGAGGAAGTCAGGTCACTTGAAGAATGGGACCTTCAGAGCTGGTGTCGCTATTTATGTTCTAAAGCATCCCAGCACCTGTTTTGAAGGTGTCTGCAGCCATTTATTTGCCAGGATGAACTGAGGAAAGGAGGCATCCAGTCTTTCAGGGGGTTTTCATTATGAAACAATGGAACACAAAACTCCTGGAGATCCACTGTCACTATATCTCTCTGGTCAGAGAGAGTGTCTGTCCTAAGTCCATTTATCTCTGAACATAATCCATTCAACATTCATGTCCTCAGGTCTCTGTCCTAATATAATCTAAGAGATGCTTGAACATCCAGATGTTCCATTGAACATCACGGTTGTCCATTCTCTGGATGACATTGTGCTAATTGGACACCAGTGCGGGAAGTTTTTCAAACGTGACTCTATCCATATTGCCTTTTCACTGTCTTCTATAAGGGTGCTATTTTCCCACGTATCCAGATGGCAAACTCTTTGCCTATCTTAAGTCTTTCCTCAAATATTTCTTTTTTTAAAAAAGAGATCTCCCGTGACTACCCTATTTAAAACTCTATGTCATGTTTCATGCATGTAAATTCAGGTTTATGTGGGGATGAGGGATGAAGGAGAAAATATTAAAATGAGATAAGACAGAGGCTTTGTGTAGATTGATGCCAATAGTATAACATAAATTGTGCAATACCATGTAACTAATTATTTGCATCTAAAATCCATAGAAGAAAAATTATTCTAAAAGGACACTATACATCATATTGTGTAAGTTTAGAGTTAATTCTATTTATGCATAGACACCTCTAAAATAAAAGAATTAAAAAGTGCCTACAACCTTCAAGAATATGAAAGTCTTTGGGAAAGGTGAGAGAAAGAAGTAGTAGGAGGTGAAGCTTTGGGTTTATTTATAGGAAATACAGAAAAATCTTAATATCAGTACAGTCTTTTTTAGGAGATGCACAGATGCCTTATATATTTTTCTTTATCTATGCTTCATTGCATGTATATGTATATATATGTACACACACACACACACACACACACAGATACATTTTTTTGTAGTTGCTATGCTAGAGATCATGCTGAGAGTCTCTCAAAAACGAGGCAAATGCTCTACCAATGAGCTACATCTCCAGTCCTACCTTTATTTTTTTTTTAATTAAGTAAGACTATAACACTAGTAGTAACAGAGATAGTGAGGTGCATCTCATGCAAAGCTCATCCTTCATTCCTGGAAATTTGGACTGTATCTTAGGGGAAGAGTCAGGCAGCTGATAAGCATCATAGAATGTTTCCCAAGTGAGCAAGCTGTCAGGAATTTTTCCTTTTGCAAGAATCAGTCTGGCTGTCATGGAAAGGACACATTTAAGAAAGAGAAAAGCAAAGCAGGGAGTTGCACAAGGAGGCAGTAAACAATGAGGACCTGGTGGGAATGCATAGAAAAGACAAGTTGAAAATAGGACCCTCACCTTCTGTTGTATAGTTTACCAAGGCATAATTCACTGTGAGAAATAGAGGTAGAATAATTATATCTGCATCCAGACTAAATCCTGAGTCTAGCTCAATGGGATTCATTTTGCTAAATTAAGTGCCTATTGTCACAGACCAAACTGTGTTAAAATAAGATAATGAGAGTCAAGGAATCTTGCCTTTCACTGTATAAATAAAAGGACTCCTTAGCTGCAGGGGAGGGATGTCTCTAAGTGGTTCCTTTTCATTGCTGCCTAAAGTCTACAAAAATTAATGGTTATGATTTTCTCTCAAAATTGTGATAAAACAATGTGTTCCACTTTCTTAAAGTGTATGCACTGAATTTAACCATCTAGGAAAATAAATCAATATCTACTTAGACAAACACTGAAATCCACAGTTATCATGATATGGGGCTTGATTTATAAACTTCCAAACTAGAATAAAAGTAGAGCAAATTATGCTTATTTAGGAATATCAGAAACAAGCCCAATAAGTCATGGAAAAGTGAAATGAAAGCAGGGTCACATAATTTCAGACCTAGTTTGAGAAACTAAGCAAATAAATGTCATAAATTCTGATGGCATAACAATCATCACATGGAAGATTGTAATGATTATAACACATTAAAAATCTTTATTTCACTTTTCTTGAATTTCTTTTTTCAAAAAGATTGAACATTTAATACATAAAAAGTATGCATTCATGTATATTTTTAACTTTCTCAGAGTGGTGATGCTGTGAATGATTGGTTTACAATCCATGTGTCTATGAAGACCAAAGAGGTTGGTACAGTGTTTTAATTAACCCGCAGGTCACCCAGGCTAAACAGAAGTCCAGAGGAAACTGACAGAGACAAATTGAATCCTTTACACCTCGTTATATTCTGCTAGTGAGAATCAAATGCTTGTGGCTGACATTCTCCCCAGGAACATGTTTCTATATTTCCTTCTCTAAGAAACACTGTGAATCAGTATTTCATTGAACTTTAAGGAAAAAAGAAATAAATATCTTTGAAACATTAATTAACTCCTATGATTCATAACCCCCTTCAGTAGGAGAAAAGAGAAAAGTCACAATTTTTTTAAAAAACAATCTTACTCTTTTTTTCTACGACTCTAAGCATACATGGTGTTTTTAGCATTTGGTGATGAATTAGAAACTCTAGGTCCTAGAACACTGACTCATCTCTACTTGCACCTGAATTCAGAGGAAGAACTAGGAGAAGGACACCAATAATTGATATGCACAAGTCAGTCCTCAGAGCAGCACTACAGGGCCACCTTCCACATGAGCCATGTCCAGGCAAAGACCTTAGGGCCACTTCTCAGGTGCAAGCGGATTCTTAGAGATGATGGCTTTTTGTCTGTGTTCACATCAGCAGTGGTTCCTGGCTGTAGTTTGAAGGTCGTCAATCTGCAGAGTTTTTGGAGTCTTTAGTCAATGCTGCAACCTGCTGTTCCCCTAGGGGAAGCTAAGTTCAATCTCATAGTAAGCCATGTCTTAAAAGTAGGGACTCATGCCTCTACTGGAGTGTTGTAGGATCAAACATGTAGGCAAAAGGACCATGGCACATTCTCAGATGCAAGGGCACCCTTTGTCCCACACACCAGGACCGAGTCAGGGTATTGGCACCCACCCTGGGTGTTTCTAAACTTCTCCCATCTGCTGTACATAAAAGAACACCCTAGTGCCTTCTTTCTCTGTTAAACTCTGTGCTCTAAAGTCTGCCTTGCTTCCAAGCAGTGCTGCATGGATTAGCCACTGAAGCACACCTGTTAGCCATAACGTGTTATTTTTTTCATCTCCTGGATGAACACAACTGGAAGCTTGAATATGGAGTTTGAGATCTTTATTTCATCATCCCTTAGAGGCTTATAACCAGCTTCATAGAAAGGCTGCTAGGCGGTCGTCACTCTTCCCTGCCATAATCCAGCATGTGCCATCTCTGTGCCTTGCATCTACCCTGTATAGCTGGCATCCTAACTGGACTCCTGGATTCCTATGACCCACACCCCACCAGCAATCTGCTAATCCTTTGTTTTTGGAGAAAGGCAAAAGTAGGCGTCCTGGGAACAGGCAAAGGCTCTCTGAACTGCTCCCTCTCTTTTTCAAGGTCTATTCACATAGCAACATATTTGTCCCAGAAATCAAACTGTCTTCATTTTCAGGGAAACAGAACAAAGCCAAACAAAATAACATTAAACTGTTATCTAGACTCCCAACCAAGCATGAAATGGATGTTGAGAAGGAATTCACAGTTGTAGTAATATTGCAAGTACCGGCAATGTTGATTAAACTAAAAATAATAGTTTTCATTGTGAAGCAGTCAACATTATTTTATTTAAGACCCCACTTAAGCTGTCCTTAACCAGAGCAAAGTGCAGCTTGAGCTCACTGGGAATCTATTCCGCAGGACTGCACACCATGGAAGGTGTGCTGACGTCCTGGGCTGGTGCTGTGCACTTGAGCTTTGGAGCAGGAATGTGCACAGCCCTCAGTCCCGCAGGAAGCAGGGGATCTGCAGAAACAGGAATTGAAAGGCAATTATCTGGCACCAGATTGGCACAATCTGTTCATGGGACTTGTTGGTCGGCATGGGGTCAGTGGAGAGAGAGCTGAGCTGGTAAGAGATCCTTCCTCCAGCCTCAGCGGTTCCCAGAGAGACTGAGTGTTTCCTGCCAGCTCTTGGGGCCAGCAGGGCAGAGGACTTTGTCTTTTTTTTTTTTTTAATCCTTTGCACAGATATCAAAGACCTATATTTAATGAAGCAGTGTGCTTTAAAGACATTTATAGTCAGTAATTACTCTCTGTGCCTTCTCCTTGGTATAGTTTATGGGTAATTATTGTATTTGCGAGAGTCAAGTCAGAAGGAAGAAAAATTTAAACTTACAAAAATGGGGCATAGATTAAAGAGAAAGTAGGGATCTAGCAATAGGAATAGACTCCAAACATTTCTGTTTCTATTTTGAAAATATGACTGATACAAGTTGAACATTCACAACCTGAAAATCCAATATCTTTTTGAGCACTGACATGAAGCCACAAGTGGAAAATTCCGCACCTGAACTCATGTGACATATCAGGCAAACTGCAAGCACATTTACACACACACACACACACACACACACACAATTCTATACAATTATGTTTAGGCTATGTTTATAAGACATATATGAAACATAAGTGAACTTGGTGTGTTTAAACTTGGGTACACTACTAAGATATTTAATTTTGAATATGCAACTATTTTAAAATCCAAAATTGCTTCTGTTTCACGGCATTTTGAATAAAGAATATCAACCTGTATTTTAAGAGAGCATACAATATATTTTGCTATCGTGTAATGGTTTTATTCTGGCCCCAAACTTCAAAAGTACTTTAAAAATATGACTCTAGGAAAGATGACAAGGGATATGTTCAGCAACCACAGAAGCTTCGATGGCTTAACTGTTTCTGAAATAATACTAAGCCCGGGTATTAGGTTGCTAGTGCCACTGCAGAAATATACGCTTTAGCTACCTCTTGGCAAAAGAGAGGTAGTGTCTAAGTCTGAAACAAATACACAACAGCTTTGATGTACTTCTATTCACGTAGAGTAGGGCAAATAGAAGACAAGGAAGCAATGACTCAGAGACTGATTTGACCAAATAACCCTTTCATGGAATATAAATTCTTCCTATCTTATATAAAATATAACCAAACAAGGAATAGAAGAAATGAAACACTTCATCAGCATTACATCTGTACTGTATCGCTTTTTCCATCATAATGAATATACTTATGAATTTGAGAGCCTACTATGTATTAGGCAGAATCCATCCCACCATTTATGTATAATAGAAAGGATTCCCATTTTCTAGTTGAGCAACTTGAAGCTTTATATTCATTTAACCTAAACAAACCCACACACAGAATTAAAATGTTAGATATATTGCTGAATCAAAATAAATTTTTGGTTTTTGGCCAAAAAAAGGGTATGCTCTAGTCTCATTTCATGAAGTGGATGGTATGTTTGTGCATGCACTAAAAAAATGTGAACTTTTACTTGTATCTGTTTTGTTTTTCACACCAGATGGTAGAAGGGACTTAAAGAAATGGTAGAAGGGACTTAAAGAATCTTTTGAATGATATTTGTCTGCTGTTTTTCTCTGAAATATCATCAGAGAAAAATTCAGATTAAAAACAATGCAACAAGCCTAAGAGTCAACATGTCATCAAGAGGTTATTCTTCTAAGTGATGGACAGAGGTTGAATAAGAAAGATGGATGAACACTGAGTTTTAGAAAAAAATTAGACTTTTCCTATCTCTGAAGTCAACCCAAGTTGCACTGTTGTCAACTACAAATTTATTTCGGCTTTGTTCATATTTTCCTTTGCTTTGTTTTCTTGCATTCAAACCTTTATCAGATATTTGCCTTGAATCCTTAATAGATTGGGAATAAAAAGGAAATTTAAACTTTTGACATTTAAGTGAAAGTGTTAGGCTTCATACACTAGTGAACTCTAGTTCATGAGGAATAGCCAGCCCGGATCTTGTCTTGAGCAGATACAAGTCACAACCTATCTGCATATCTTCCAGCCAAACAGGTTTATGGTTTTAAATGCCGTGTTCCGTCTGAAGTATTCCGAGGATGACAACTTTTATCAAACCACTGCATTAGTCATGGTTGCTTTCAGAACGAACAAACTGCTTTCCAACATGCAGTTTGGACAGAAAGCAATCTGTTTTCCTCCTTGATACCTTGTGAGATTGTTATTGGCACAAATGTATTCCGAGTTACCAAAGCAAAGAGCAGACATAGATGAGATGTTTACAAGAATTCCAAAATTTGGGGTGGAAATTCTTAGTGCAAATGCCTTTGAAGATAAGAGGAGATGGAAGCCAAATTCTTGACAACTCAGACTCAAACTACTTTCAGAGATGCCATTGAAAGGTTGGATGACCACAGCCATGGCCACAGTGAATTAAAAGCTGCCTAAAAAGCAAATTTAAACCTTCTGAGGCAAAGATTATTCGCCTTTTCCTGCTCTCCACATTCATTTCAAGTTGTTGTATTTTCACTACTACCTTTTGGTTTTATTGTCAATACTAGATTCAGTGTGCCAAATAAGATTCAACTGGACAAATAAGAAGACTTTCTAGCAGAATATCCTGACCTCATCTTGGATTAAGGGCATCTGTAAACAATAGGTAGTAGTACAAATTTATTTCGGCTTTGGCATTAACTAACTGACAGCCTTCTCCTCCCAAACATTTTCTTTGCTAACAATGAAATCAAGGAGATTAGGCAGAATCAGCGATAGACAAGATTCTTTCATTTTCAGTTGAACAATACAGTAAAAATACCACTTGTAATAAATAAGAGACACACTTGTGAAAGCATTTTCTGCAAAGCAGTCTATGAAGGCTTGGAATAAAAGCAAATTTTGATGGAAAAAGAGTAAAAATCTCTGAACTCTTTCTTCCAATGACCCCAATGAACACTCCTCAAGTTCACTGCCTTTCATTTGAGCCTGGCTCATCTTCACAATCATTCCTTAGAGTTTTTCTTACTTAGGGCCTGGGACCATTTTTCTGTTTGATTATTTGCTTTACATATTAAAATATACTTTGGCAATATCTTACCTATTGTGTTTCTTACTTGCTAAGAGTGTCTGGTAAAATGCCTGGCGATATTAATTACAGAGAATAACACATAAGAAAAATAAGTGGTTTTTGAATTTGACATGGAGAGAAATAAAATCAAGTATTTGATAAATTACCAGGGCAAAATCCCAATCATTTTAAATACCAACTGGACGGTGGGACAGATTGCTAGTAGGCAGTTTAGCAGCCCATGATGCCAACTCACTGCCCTAAGTGACAAAAATTCAAGTCATTCCAGACTTATAATAAAATCTCATGTTTATTTGACCCTCTGGATACTATATACAAGGTTTCACATTCTTTTATTAGCTACAGCAGTTCAAATAACACTCATTTTATAAAGAAACAGATTTTTAGAAAAGGAAAAGTTGAATGATTTGCCTATATTCTCTCAATTAGTTTTTCAATGGTTCACATGCTGAAAATTGTCTTTAGAAAATTGGTTTGGTTGTGCTTTCCTCTAGACTAGAATGTTTCTAAATAATCACATAATATTGAAAAGAGCATACTAAAATTTCATACTATGATAATTAAATGATGCCACAATAAAGATTGATATTGAAATTGATATTAAATGTACCATAAACAAAGAGTACATTTTATATGTGACCCAATAAAAGACACAAAACAATACAACAACCACAAAACCAAAAGAATTTCACAGAACAAAATTTTAGTGTTCTTTTTTTGTTTCTTTTCTTTCTTCTTTCTTTCTCTCCTCCTCACCTCCCATCTCCAACATTTTTTTTTTGGTACTATTCCAGTTACTTAATCAATATTTTTTTTCTTTAAAACCCAAAATGCTATATTTTTCTCATAAACTGATGATTTTATAACCCTCCGTGGCGTCCAGACATGCAGATTGAAAGACACACTTTGAACTGTAGATACTCATGTGCCTTTCAGTGGAGCAATCTTGTTCTACTATAAAGTTTTAGAGAAATAAAGCAGTAAGGATGACATTGTGGATATAAGGCTAGTGTCAGACTTTTCTGGGGAGGAATGGTCCTTCTTCTCACAAACAAATCTTACTCCTGTTTTGGATTAAATCCAATCTCTCCCTCATTCTACTGGCCTTTCCTTTTGAAACAATGATGATATTATTTCACAATAATTATTATAAACTTTTGTAAGTTCAGAAAATTTTGTCTTATACAACCAAGAAAAGCATTGAAGAAAGAATAAATGAAGGCAAAATAAAATAAAATTCAGAGAGAAAACTTCCTAACTCATTATATGAGAAACGTGTCACCCTAATACCCAAAACAGACAAAGACATTTCAAGAAAACTAGAGCTCAATAACTCTTGTGAATATAGATGTAAAATTCCAGAACAAAATATTATTAAAATAAATCCAATAATGTATAAAAATAATTATGCACCATGAGCAAGAGGGTTTTATACCAGATATGCAAAATAGACTTAACATTTGAAAATCGATCAAAGTGAGCCATTATATTAACAGACTAAAGAAGAAAATTTACATGATCCTATCAATAGATGTAAAAAAGCATTTGACAAAATTCAATCTACATTCATGATGAAACCTCTCAGCAGAATAGAGAAATTCCTTGACTTCATTAAAAGAATCCACAAAACCCTACAACATCATACTTAATAGTGAAAAAAAAAAATAGAAGCTTTCTGTTAAGATCAGGAAGAAGACAAGAATTCTGTCCCCTTTTGTTTGTTTGTTTGTTTTAACAGCCTGAAATTCTAGCTAATGCAATAAGATAAGCAAAGAAATAAAAGCTATGCCTTTAGGAAGGAAGTCCTAAAACTGTCTTTGTTCACAAATGACATGATTATCTATGTAAAACATATAAAATAATTCAGGAAAACAACAAACAAACAAAAACTTCTGGAACCAATAAGAAACTATAGAAAGATTACTGGACACAAGGCTACTACAAAAAAGTCAATTAATTTTCTAATACCACCAAAGAGTAAGTGGAATTTGAAATTAAAAACACAATACCATTTATCTTAGCACCCCCAAAATAAAATACTTAGGTATAAATTTAGCAAAATGAATAAAAGATTTGAGAATAACTAAAAATTTCAATAAAATAAATCAAATAGATAGGAGGAGCTAATCTGGTAAAGATATGAACTCTTTTAATTCAATGCATAGATTCAATGCAATCCAAATAAAAATCCCTGCAAGATATATTGTAGATCTGAACAAACTGATCCTATAGTTTATATGTGTATTTAAAAGGCTTAAAACTCTATTGTTTTTATCCTTGTGCCTCAGTACATCCGCAAAAGATTGTGAACACCCTACCACCCAGGTGAGCAAGTACACCAATGAAATAAGACTGAGTTCAGCCAAAATTTCCTCCTTTGTCCTTCTCACACTGTGATCTAGTGATTCTCAAAGGCACCAATGAAAGCCCTTCATGTATTTTTCTTGTGCACTATTCCTCCTCCCTAAAAAAAGGATACTTGCCCAAACATCTCTCTCTCTCAGCTCTCCATTTATTTAACTGAATCTTCTCCCTTGAATTTCTGCATGCCTCACTCTGTAGGGCCTGTAAATATAACAAGTCCTTCAATTCCTTATGCATCTGCAGGTTTAATTTCCATGGTTGGGTGGGGTGGTATGTAATTATCGCACAAGAGGAATCCACTCCCCCATTTACAACAAAATATGAGGTGGCAAAAGACCCCAAATAATCAACATAATATTAGAGGAAAGAACAAAGTTGGAAGACAGGCACTGACTGACTTCAAAATTACTATAAATATAATCTAATCAAAATGGGGTGAGTAAAGAAATTGAGTAAGTACACCAGTGAGATAAGACTAGGCTTGGCTAAAATTTTTCAGAAATATATCCAAATAAAGACATGCAACTGATATTTAACAAAGGAGCAATACAATGGAGAAAAGAGAGTCTTCTAAACAAATGAGGATGGAAAACTGGACTTTCAAGGCAAAAACAAAATTAGTGTAGGCACTATCCTTATGGCCTTTACAAAAATTAACTCAAAATGGATCAGAGAACTAATTGTAAAATGCAAAATTATAAACTCCTAGAAGGTAACATTGGAGAAATTTTAGATGACTAAATGCCAAATTTAAAAGCAACAAAAATATTTTTTCAGCAGTAGATAAATGAATAAGCAAATTATAATATGTCCATAAAGTTGAGAATTTTTCGTCACTTAGAGCAAATGAGGAGAATCTTAAATGCATATTATCAAGTGAAAGAGACCAGTTTGAAAATGTTACATACGAATATGTAATATCTTAGAAAAGTAAAACTTCAGAGATAGTAAAAAGATAAGTGATTGGCAGGATTGAGGAGAAAAAAGGGATGAACAGCAGCACAGAGAATTTTGGGGGCAATAAACCTATTTTATATGATTCTATAATAGTGCATAAACATCATTATATATTTATCAACCTGTGAAGTGTATACCACCAAGAGAAGAGCATAATGAAATGTATGGATTTGTGGTGATAATGTTGTTTCAATCTGGGTTCACCACTTGTAATATATATACCACTCTAATACAGAATATTGATAGTGTGGGAGGCAGTACACTGAAGAAGGACCAGGGATATACAGCAATATTATATTTTTATTCAATTTTGCTGTAAACTTTAAAATCCTCTAAAAATAAAGTCTATTTAAAAGGACAAAAAAGTAAATTAGATATAATTGTAGTCATGTGCCACTTAGTGTCAGGGATACAGACTTAGAAATATATCATGTGACTTCATTATCATGTATACATCATAGAGTCTACCCATCCCATAAATGGCATAGCCTATCACACACCTAAGTGATATGGTCAAGCCCTTTGCTCCTAGGCTACAAACATGTACAGCATGTTACTGTGCTGAATGTTGTGGGTAATTGTAACACTATGCTAAGCATTTGTGGATGAAAGCATATCTAAACATAGAAAAAGTATATTAAAATATTGCATAAAAGATTTTTAAAATGGCACACCTCTATGGGACATTTACAGTGAGTAGAACTTACAGACCTGGAAGTTGCTCTGGGTGGGTATTGAATGATTATAGAATGAGTGTGAAGCCTGAGGATACCACTGTATATTATTTCCAGCTTTCAAAATACTGTCCACCTAGGCAGCACAAAAGTTATTTAAAATCCATTTTCTTCAATAATGAACTAGTCTTACCTCACTATAACTTTTTAATAAACTTTTCTAATTTTTAAACTCTTATTATTTATTTGTAAGATCACTTTGTTTAAAACACACATTGTACAGCTACACATAAACATTTTCTCTTTATCTCCTTATTTTATAAGCATTTCTCTATATTCTGCATTTTTATTTTATTGTTTTTCACTTTTTTAACTTTTCTGTTAGAAACTATGATATCAATGCACATCTGATTTATGCCTATAGCTGGGTCAGGATCATTGATATCTCTATATTCCACATCCACCTCCTGTCCTTCTGGAAAGTCTTCAGGGGCAGCAACACTCATGGAGCTGCATCTCCTGTGGGAACAATGCCTTCTTCTGGAATCCTCCTCAAGCACCTACCTGAGGCTGCTTGATAGTGAATTTTATTTCAAGATACAGAGGTGTGCACTCCAAAAATAATGATAAGAAGTGTGCTGTAGTAAGTACATAAAACAGTAATTTAGTCATTTGTTTCCCAGTAACATTACTGCCATCATTACCTACAAAAGTAGGTACCTACAAAATTGTGCTATACCTTTATGCAAGTGACAGTGCAATAGGTTATTTACACCAGCATCACCACAAACAAGTGAGTACTGCGTTGTACCATGATGTAACGATGGCTACAGTATCTCTAGGCCATAGGAATTGTCTAGTTCCTTTATAAACTTATGGGACCATGGCCATGTAGGCAGTCTGTTATTGTAGAGTGATTGTTGTATGGTGTATGAGTGTACAGGAAGAAACTAGCAATATCATATTAATATTAAAAAAATTTTAGTATACCATTTTCAGTTAAAGCACACAAAATACTTTCTATTTATAGTAAAATAATAAAATTGACCAGCTTTATATAGCATATATAAGCTCCTGGACTTAGTGTATTAATAATAAACCTGTTTTTTTGGTAGTATGGGGTTTGAACCCAGCGGCACTCTACCCCCAAGCTACATTTTCAGTCCTTTTTCATTTTTTGATACAGTGTCTTACTAAATTGCCCAAACTGGCATCAAACTTGCAATCCTCCTGCCTTATTCTCCCAAGTAACTGAGATTATAAGCATGTGTAATGGTCCCCAGCTATAATACATTCTTTCCAACTGCCTATAGAGCTTTCATAGAACAAAACAAATAATAACATACTTGTGAATGCACTTTATGTATTAGGGCACAATATAAATCTCACTAATTACTCAAAGAAGAAATAATACACTTCAAGGTCAAGATCACAATTGCATAAATTTTAAAAAATTGACAGAAAGAGGAAGAAGAAAAACACCTGAAAATTTAATAATAATTGACTTGTTAAAAAATTAAAGAAAATGAAAATTTCAAATAAAATAAAAATGCATAATCGTAAGATGATTTAACATCAAAACCTATGAAATACTAGCAAAATGGATTTATTTATGAAAATAATTTATAAGAAAAAATTGAAAAGGAATGAACAATATTTCATCCCAAAAGCCTGAAAAATAGAAATATGTCCAAAAAAAGCAAGAATAAAATTATTAATAAGTATGAAAAAAATGTAAGGTTGATATTCAAAAATTTTCCAACTACCTTGGAAACATCAGAATTTAATACTCTAAAATTACCCTCTACAAACAAATTTATAACACAAAAAATACCCTCTACAAACAAATTTATAACACACACATATAACATTTTTTAAAAAATCATCACAAAAAATGTATTGATACATTGTTACATAAATCTATAACTCAATAATGAAAACCATCTAATGGAGGAAGAGTCTGTAAATTGTCAACAGATAAATATACATAGTTGGTAAGTATTTTAAAATTTGAATACTTTTATATATTAAACATGAAGTTCTTTTGCAGATATTAACTTATTTAGCAAACTTCAAAACAATCCTTTGAATCAGGCACTATTATTTTGCCCATTTTATAGTTCTAGCAATCCCACTACTGGGTATACATCCAAGGGAAATGAAACCAGTATGTCAAAATGACATCTGCACTCCTATGTTCATTGCAGTACTTCTCATTTTAGCCAAGGTATACAAACAATTTATGTGTGCATCAACTGTTGAATGGATAAAGCAAATGTGGTACATTCACATAATGGAATACTATTTATCCACAAAAAAGAATGGAATTCATCTTTTATGACAACATGAATGGAAAATGAAATAATTATTTAAAGTAAAATAAGCCAGGCACATAAATACTACTGATGTCACACACACATGGAATATAAAAATTTGATCTTATAGAAGTTCAAAGTAAAATAGTGGTTTCCAGAGGCTGGGGGAGAGAAAGCAGGAAAGAATGATTGAATGATTGACTCATAAGAACTATGTTACAGTTAGATGGGAACCAGAAGATTTCCTGTGCTTTTGCGTAGTGGAATGACTATAGATAACAATACATTGTATTCATAGTACACTGAATTCAGAGGGGTCTTCTGGGTGGGGGAGAGATACCAGGAATTGAACTCAGGGGCACTAAATCACTGAGCCACATCCCCAGTCCTATTTGTATTTTATTTAGACAGGGTCTCACTGAGTTGCTTAGAACCTTGCTTTCCCGAGGGTGGTTTTGAACTTCTGATCCTGCTGTCTCAGCCTCCTGAGCCATTGGGATTATAGACGTGCACTACCATGCCTGGCTATCTTTTTCTTTCAGTCTTAAAACAGTAATTGTGGAACTAAACACTCATTGAAGTTTTAATTATCTACATAGTACCTTAGCTGACATGCAAAGAAACACATATATGCTTTTTACTTTATGGAAGGCACACTATTAGCACCTACGAAGAATAAAAAAATTAAAGATCCCTTCCATGAAGAAACCTAATAATTTGTTGACAAATAGATGAGCTAAAACATGCACAATAATCACTGCTCTCCAAGGCATAGACAGTTAAGTGCACGAATAAAGTCTAGTATAATCTTAGTGGAATCTACAAAACATTCCAGTTTGGTTTACCATATTTTCCACATTGACATGTTATTCTACAATTAGACTTTATTACACTTGATTTCTGAGAATTTTATAAATGTGTAGGACAATAAATAAATAAGGAAATAATTGAGCTAGGACAAATAAGACTGCAACAGATTTCCCCTGGGATGTATATTTCCACCATTTTTCCTTTTCAAACAGCATTGCAAATTTGATTCCTTTAAACGTGTGTGAAAGGCATAAAATAACAGGTCTGTCCAGATATGATTTTGCTTTTGGAGGGATCTACCTGATTTTTAAAAAACATCTGTGATCTTAAGTCAAGTTCACCAACTATAATCCTAGAGCAAAACTAACAGAGCAAGAATGGCTTCATGCTTCAGCTAGATGCTGATACTTAATGTTCTTCTAAAAATCTTTTTTTTCCTGATAGAAACTCTCCTAAAAAAAATCTAAATATTGTTATTGAATTGCACAAACATAATATTTATATGCTTGAAAACTTAATTCAGGGAAAATAATAAAATAGGCTTAAATGATGAACAATCAACCGAATATTTTAAAATTTTGATCTCAGTTGTTGAAAGATAAAGTAGAGCTGCTACAGATGAAACTGTGACGGGGGAATATGTTGGTTTTGATGTGACAATTTTCCAGTTCAAACAGGGCTCTTCTTTATTCCTTGTTCTTTCAATCTTTGTCAGTCAGTACCATTCCTCTCTCAAAAGCTTATCTCTAGAAAGAGATTCATTTATTTCATTATTGTATTTAACAGACATGTCAACCAATTTTCATGCTATCCATCATGGGGGATGCAAACTTGAACAAGGCATGGTGTCTTCTAGAACCTCATTGCCACCTAGGAAAACATCTGCATCCAGCTGGCATGCCACAGTGGGTTAGACACAGTGCAAATTCAATGTTGTTGGAAGAATTGTTTCTGGGAAAACCAGGAAGGCATCATAGTGGAATGTACACTTTTGAAAATCTCAAAGAATATACAATTGTGCTTTGATGAGCAAACACCTCAGAAATCAAGGAACACATATGTTCTTAATATAAGTATACAGGATTATTAGTCCATATGGAAAGAATGGCAGAGTCAAAAAAAAAAGGATTTTGGTAGAGATTTTTAGAAATATAAAACTAAATATAAGAAATTAAGACAAATATGTTGAACATTTGAGTTTTGGTTTTAGATTCATGGGACAGAAGAACTGTGGTGGTTTGGAAGAACCACCACAGCTCTCTTAAGAGCAAATTAGTGCTATGAAGGCTATGTTTTGGAAGGTTAATAACATAACTCTGTAAAATGGATCAGAGTAAGAAAAGTCATTTAGATGGCTACTGAGACATCTGGTACAGGGAGGGAAAAATTAGATCCCAGCAGCTGTGGCAACACAAAAGTAAAGAAGGCTTAGCGAGAGAAAGAAGGGTGGACAGAATTTAACACTGCTCAAATTCTTTTCCAATTGCTACTTCATAATATCCCTATTCATAGCTCTGAGTCATCTTTCATCTTCTTCATTGTATGCAATTTTGTTTGAAATAGTCTTCAATATTTTCAGTGCTAGTCCACCGAGGATACTCATTCTTCTCTCCCTTTACCCCTAATTGGGCATCTTACTTTAATTAAATTGTATTTTCATCCTTCTATCAAAGTCTCTGAGTCATTACCTCCGCTTCCCACTTCCCAGAATTCTTCTGTTCTTTTAAAATTTGTAGATACCTCTCCCCAAATACATCCCCTTCCTTCAAGTTCTGCAACATTATTCTTCCCTTCCTTAGATGTGCTTGCAATTGTATTTGCCCATGTCTATTATTGCTATGTATTTATTCTTTTTCTCTTTAACCAATTAGTATTGAAATCTTATGAAAATAGGGAAATTTGAATAATTAATAAATGAACAAGCTACTTTGTGCTTATCTACTATGTGGGATCAATACATCTTTAACTGATAAGTGGAAAACTGTACTGGAAATAGATCAGGTTAGTATACAAAACACCATGTATTATTTGTCATTTTAGATTGAGAAATGTTGTCTTTCTCCGTTTAGTTCAAGCTGTACTTTTTTGGGTAATGCATTCCTAAAAGTGTGTCTCAAGCCAGAAATTTGAACTATATATTTAGAAATCAAATGGGGGTTTATTTCACAAAGATCTAAAATAGATTAGAAAAACCCCTACTTTAGCATTCTACTTTTAGATTATAATATTCAGAGATGGATTTATAGATTTCTTGTATAGTCTTTAACTTCATTCTTTCAATTGAATACTGAAACACTACCTGAATTCTGATGAGTACCCAACTATGAATAAGTAGTTTTGCTTTTGATACACCTGAAAATGTCTTTATATTGGTGTGATCTGAGTCTGCTGTGAATATTACTGCTCAATGTTATCTTATAAAACAATATTAAAGAATGAGGCAATAAAACTTTTGTGCAGTGGCCATTTTGATTCAGATATTGCAATTGTGCTTAAACCATATGATTGCCTACTAAACAGCAGAATCAAGCTAATTTTGAGAAAGAATAGTCTTAAAATTTTACAGTAGTTCAATTTATGTATTCAAGAAAGTGTTTTAATGCTATAAATATATAATAACAAAAGTTCAGATTGTTTAAAATTCAACATAAAAAAAAATCCTTTGACCTAAAATCAAAAAGAAGGAAGGAAGAAAGAAAGAGGACACACTTTATCTTGGAAAAATATGTTATCTGTGACTCAAAGAATAATGGAACTCCAAAGGACTTTAGCAATCATCTCTCACATAAAGCCCTGTCTTGAGAATAAAGAAAAAAAGGCCCAGAGAGGTTAAATGATTGACACTTCATAATGCATGCAATGGTTATGGGTTACAATAAATGAGAAGAAAAGAATGTTAGCTACTTCTTTATACTACTTAACATTGGACTTTTGAACATCAAAGTTTGATTTTAAAAAATGATGGTAAAATACACATATAATTAATTATTTTAATTGATTTTTTTTCCAAAATTGATCTTAAGAATTCATGTTTTGGGCCAGGCATAGTGGTGCACGACTGTAATCCCAGTGGCTCTGGAGGTTGAGACAAGAAGATTGCAAGCTCAAGACCAGCCTCAGCAAATTAGCAAGGTCCTAAGCAACTTAGTGACACCCTGTCTCAAAATAAAAATAATTTTAAAAGAAGACTGGGGATGTAGCTCAGTGCTAAAGTGCCCTGGGTTAAATCTTTCATACCAAAAAGAATTCATATTTTGAATGAAGAATTCATGTTTTCTCTGCCTCAATGTGTAAGAGACTGAACCTGGAATATGGGCACCATGTTTCACTCCATGCTCCACTGTCACGAACAGTGGGAGCTGGGGAGGACTCAATCAGCATTCACCAGATGAGTAAAGATGTAACTAAGTGTAGGACGGGAGAGTAGGAAAAGCAAAATTTGGAAACAGTTTTGAAGCTGATAATTCAAATCCTGAGACAAATTTTTACCCCAGTAAATATAATTGTACTTCTCAGTAAAACATGGCATTAATTTGGGCTACATACATACTATTGGTCAATCTCAAGAGCCATTTTTTATCCCTCTGATACTAAAAAATGTGAATTTTCTGTGTCTTCATTCATAGTTGAATAAATAATGTTTAGCTCATGTTCACCATATTATCTCAAGACCTCTAAGGAATGAAATATCAATGCAACTGGTCTTTCAAGAATATAAAGCATTTCCTTTAAACAATTATCTCTTTATCCATCATTCAAAATATTTTTTTGAGTTTAAAAGGTGTTTATTTTCTTAAATGTATTATTTGTAGGTGATTATAAATTGCAGCATTTATCTTTCTCCTGAAGCCCTTTAACTAATTTCCCACTTTGTTTGCCCACTTGTTTCTAGCTCCCAATCTACAGGACTATTTAAGTATGCAAGACATGGCCCCAAAATGTAATTTGGTTTTATTGTGGGTACTTGTCACAGTTAGATTGGTTTAGTAAATTTTCCTTTCCTCCTTCAAAAAAAAAACCTCCAGCATAAAGTAATTTTGTTGTTGTTGTTCTTGTTGGTCTAAGTATCTTCTGCCTTGGAAGAATGACATTCAGAAGAACATGGGTTAATGATGTAAAATATAGTACAAAGATTCAAGATTCTGTTCGAATGCTGCGTTTAAAGCTATGAAAAGACTAAGCCAGATTTGAACATGAACACAGTATAAGGAATGCTGTACCACATGTAACAAATTGCAGGTTGGGTCCCTTTTAATTTAGTATGACCTATTTATCTGCTATTGGACAAAAATCTAATTAAGTTGCTTTGGGATTTAGTTGTATCTTGAGCTTTTGATACGTTGAAAACACAGTTTTGAACTGATAAATGCCATTAAAATTAATCTATTTAGAACGAGGAAATCAAAGAATTTGCAATTTGTATTTTTAAAAATATTTTAAGCTGTGAACAGTTGTTACATTTCATTGGTTTGGAAAGTTCTTTAAAGACATTGTGTTTCTTCTTTCATGATCAAATATTTTTTTACAAATATATAAAGTTTCTCACAAACTTCTGAAGTTTTCTGATTTTATTTTGAAAAAAGGTTTTGTTTAGTTCTTTTGTTTATTCTACTAGTCAAGTTCAATTGTCTTGATGTTCATTTCCTGTTTCTTCTTTATTTCATTGTCTTTTCCATTCTTTCCTTTCATTTTAAATATATATAGGTGAATTTTAAATTTATGTATGAATACACACATTCATAATTTTTTTTACAATTCTTGCCTCCTATTATTGTTAAGTACACTTGATTTTTAGAATAGTTTATATTTGGGGAAAAATTGAGGAAATAGTACACAGATCCCCTAGTGTCCTTTACCCAGTCTCCCCTATTATTGAAATCTCACCTTAGTGTGGTGTGTTTGTTACAATTAAGGAATCAAAATTGATAGAATGTTATTAATTGAAGTCCATAGTTTATTCAGATTTCCTTGGTGTTTTATTTGGGGGGGTGGTAAGTGGCAGGGGTTTGTTTCATTGTTGTTGTTGTGTTTCGTACTGGGAATTGAACCTAAAGATGCTTTACGAATGAGCCACATCCCTAGCCCTTTTTATTATTATTACTATTATTTTTTATTTTGACCTGGAACTTGTGGTCTTATACTCCCAAGTTGCTGGAATTATAGGCATGTGCTACTGCATCTGCTTATATTGTATTATTTTTAATTGATGACATTTTTTGTTCTCAGATCATATCCAGGAAACTACATTTAATAATCATGTCTTATAAGGCTACTCTGGACTATGATAGTGTTTCAGACTTTTCTTATTTTTGGAGACCTTGACATTTTTGTCAAGGAATACTGGGCAGATCTTCAGAAGAATATCCCTCAGTTGAGGTTCACTTAATTTTTTTTTTTGCATAAATAGATGGGTACTATGATATTTGGGATAGAAAACCACAGAGGTGAAGAGACCATGTTGATGACACCACATAAAGGGAAGATGCCGTCAACATGATTTAGCACTGTTGATGTTGCTGTGTTGATCACCTGGCTGGGGTAATGCTTGTCATGTTTCTCCATTGGGAAGCTACTCTTTGATACCCTTTCTGTGAAAGTCATTCTGCCCAGTTCAGTCTCAAGGATGGGAATTATGCTCTTCCTAGAGGGTAAAGTGTATTTTTGTAAAATACTTGGAATTTTTTCTGCAGTGGAAATCATCTTTTCCCCTCCATTTATATATTTATTAAAATATTTGTTTATATACGTATGGACTTGAGATATTCATTCTATACTTTGAGCTAAAATCCAATACGACTTTATATATTTTCTTGCTCAAATTGCCCCTGCCTGGCCCTTTGGGAGCTCTTTCAGTTTGTTCCTGTGTTCCTTTGATATACTTCCATCAATGTAGAAGTCTTTGTTTGGTTTGGTTTTGTTTTTAGCATCTGCTTACTTTATAGCTTTGCAAGTTTCTCCATATTTTTCTTATGTATGTCCTGCTCTAATTATAGAATCAGACATTCCTCCAGGATCTCTGACTCTCCAATATCCCTGATTCCTTTTATTGGATATGGGTATTAGAAACCATGATGTGGGTGTCAGATAAGCTCATTGCTACTGGGGTATTGTCATTTATATGCCTTATTGACTGATAGGAGAAGGAAATACATACGTGTATACTAATTTGGGTATATACACATATTTACAAATACTTGCATGGCTAAACTGAGCCCACATCCATTATTACATGGATTATTGCAACCTTCCACCCTGCTCATTTATACATTCCTTTTGTTTCTTTTTTTTTTTTCATTTCCATTTTTACCCCAAATACAGATTGCAGAATCACATCAGTTACACATTCACAATGTTTACATAATACCATATTAGTGACTGTTGTATTCTGCTGACTTTCCTATCCCCTACTATCCCCCCTCCCCTCCCCTCTCATCTTCTCTCTCTACCTCATCTGTTGTTGTTCCGTTCTCTCCCTTCCCCCCCTTTCCCCTCACAACCTTGTATATGTGATTTCGTATAAAAATGAGGGTTTCCTTCCGATTCCATGCAATTTCCCTTCTCTCTCCCTTTCCCTCCCATCACTCGTCTCAGTTTAATGTTAATATTTTCCTCATGCTCTTTCCCTCTGTTCAGTTCTTAGTTGCTCTCCTTAAATCAAAGAAGACATTTGGCATTTGTTTTTTAAGGATTGGCTAGCTTCACTTAGCATAATCTGCTCTAATGCCATCCATTTCCCTGCAAATTCAATGATTTTGTCATTTTTTAGTGCTGCATAATACTCCATTGTGTATAGATGCCACATTTTTTTTATCCATTCATCTATTGAAGGGCATCTAGGTTGGTTCCACAGTCTGGCTATTGTGAATTGTGCTGTTATGAATATGGATGTGGCAGTATCCCTATAGCATGCTCTTTTAAGGTCCTCAGGGAATAGTCCAAGGAGGGCGATAGCTGGGTCAAATGGTGGTTCCATTCCCAGCTTTCCCAGGAATCTACATACTGCTTTCCATATTGGCCGCACCATTTTGCAGTCCCACCAGCAATGTACAAGTGTACCCTTTACCCCACATCCTCGCCAGCACTTATTGTTGTTTGACTTCCTAATGGCTGCCAATCTTACTGGAGTGAGATGGTATCTTAGGGTGGTTTTGATTTGCATTTCTCTGACTGCTAGAGAAGGTGAGCATTTTTTCTTGTACTTATTAATTGACTGTATGTCTTCTTCTGAGAAGTGTCTGTTCAGGTCCTTGGCCCATTTGTTGATTGGGTTATTTGTTATCTTATTGTTTAATTTTTTGAGTTCTTTGTATATTCTGGAAATTAGGGCTCTATCTGAAGTGTGAGGAGTAAAGATTTGTTCCCAGGATGTAGGCTCCCTATTTACTTCTCTTATTGTTTCTCTTGCTGAGAAAAAAACTTTTTAGTTTAAGTAAGTCCCATTTGTTTATTCTTGTTATTAACTCTTGGGCTATGGGCGTCCTATTAAGGAATTTGGAGCCTGACCCCACAATATGTAGATCGGAGCCAACTTTTTCTTCTATCAGGTGCAGGGTCTCTGCTTTGATATCAAGCTCCTTGATCCATTTTGAGTTAACTTTTGTGCATGGCGAGAGAAAGGGATTCAGTTTCATTTTGTTGCATATGGATTTCCAATTTTCCCAGCACCATTTGTTGAAGATGCTATCCTTTCTCCATTGCATGTTTTTAGCCCCTTTATCAAATATAAGAAATTTGTAATTTTGTGGATTGGTTTCTGTGTCCTCTATTCTGTACCATTGATCCACCTGCCTGTTTTGGTACCAGTACCACGCTGTTTTTGTTACTATTGCTTTGTATTACAGTTTGAACTCTGGTATCGCTATACCTCCAGATTCACACTTCCTGCTTAGTATTGTTTTTGCTATTCTGGGTCTTTTGTTATTCCATATGAATTTCATGATCGCTTTATCTATTTCTACAAGAAATGCCATTGGGATTTTGATTGGCATTGCATTAAACCTGTAGAGAAGTTTGGGTAATATCGCCATTTTGATAATGTTAGTTCTGCCTATCCATGAACAGGGTACCTTTTTCCATCTTCTAAGATCTTCTTCTATCTCTCTCTTTAGGATTCTGTAGTTTTCATTGTATAAATCTTTCACCTCTTTTGTTAGGTTGATTCCCAAGTATCTTATTTTCTTTGAGGATATTGTGAATGGGGTGGTTTTCCTCATTTCCATTTCAGAAGTTTTGTTGCTGATATACAGGAATGCCTTTGATTTATGCATGTTGATTTTATATCCTGCCACTTTGCTGAATTCATTTATTAACTCTAGCAGTTTCTTTGTAGACCCTTTTGGGTCTGTTAAGTATATTATCATGTCATCCGCAAATAGCGATAATTTAAGTTCTTCTTTTCCTATTTTTATGCCTTTAATTTCTTTTGTCTGTCTAATTGCTCTGGCTAGTATTTCAAGAACTAAGTTGAATAGAAGTGGTGAAAGAGGGCATCCCTGTCTAGTTCCAGATTTTAGAGGGAATGCCTTCAGTTTTTCTCCATTTAGAATGATGTTATCCTGAGGCTTAGCATATATAGCTTTTACAATGTTGAGGTAAGTTCCTGTTATCCCTAGTTTTTCTAGTGTTTTGAACATAAAGGGATGCTGTACTTTGTCAAATGCTTTTTCTGCATCTATTGAGATGATCATATGGTTCTTATCTTTAAGTATTAATGTGGTGAATAACATTTATTGATTTCCGTATATTGAACTAGCCTTGCATCCCAGGGATGAATCCTACTTGATCATGGTGCACAATTTTTTTGATATGCTTTTGTATTCAATTCACCAGGATTTTATTGAGAATTTTTGCATCTAAGTTCATTAGAGATATTGGTCTATAGTTTTCTTTCTTTGAAGTGTCTTTGTCTGGTTTTGGGATCAGGGTTATGTTGGCCTCATAGAATGAATTTGGAAGAGCTCCTTCTTTTTCTATTTCTTGAAATAGCTTGAAAAGTATTGGTATTAATTCTTCTTTGAAGGTTTTGTAAAATTCTGCTGTATACCAATCCGGTCCTGGGCTTTTCTTAGTTGGTAGTCTTTTGATGGCCTCTTCAATTTCTTCTTTTGTTATTGGTCTGTTTAAATCGTGTGTGTCTTCCTGACTCAATCTGGGCAGATCATATGACTTAAGAAATTTATCGATATCTTCACTATCTTCTATTTTATTGGAATATAGAGTTTCAAAATACTTTTTAATTATCTTCTGTATTTCTGTAGTGTCTGTTGTGATATTGCCTTTTTCATCCCGTATGTTAGTAATTTGCGTTCTCTCTCTTCTTCTCTTCGTTAGCGTGGCTAAGGGTCTGTCGATCTTATTTATTTTTTCAAAGAACCAACTTTTAGTTTTATCAATTTTTTCAATGGTTTTTTTTGTTTCAATTTCGTTGATTTCCGCTCTGATTTTAATTATTTCTTGTCTTCTGCTATATTTGCTGTTGTTTTGCTCTTCCTTTTCTAAGGTTTTAAGATGTAGTGTGAGTTCATTTATTTGTTGGTTTTTTCTTTTTTTGAGGAATGAACTCCAGGAAATGAATTTCCCTCTTAAAACTGCTTTCATTGTGTCCCATAGATTCCGGTATGTTGTGTCTGTATTGTCGTTTATCTCTAGGAATTTTTTGATTTCCTCCTTTATATCTTCTGTAACCCATTGATCATTCAGTAACATATTGTTCATTTTCCAGGTGATGCAGGATTTTTCCTTCCTTCTTTTATCATTAATTTCCAGTTTCATTCCATTATGGTCAGATATGGTGCATGGTATTATCTCCACACCTTTATATTTACTGAGAGTCACCCTATGGCATAATATATGGTCTATCTTTGAGTAGGATCCATGTGCTGCTGAGAAGAATGTGTATCCACTTGATGATGGTTGATATATTCTATATATGTCGGTTAAGTCTAGGTTATTGATTGTGTTATTGAGTTTTATAGCTTCTTTGTTCAGCTTTTGTCTAGAGGATCTATCCAATGGCGAGAGTGGTGTGTTGAAGTCCCCCATAATTATTGTGTTGTGGTCTATTTGACTCTTGAACTTGAGGAGAGTTTGTTTTATGAACATTGCAGCACCATTGTTTGGTGCATATAAATTGATAATTGTTATGTCTTGATGGTGGATGGTTCCTTTTCACAGTATATAGTGTCCTTCTTTATCCCTTTTGATTACCTTAGGTTTGAAGTTGACTTTATTCGATATGAGAATGGCCACTCCTGCTTGCTTCCGATGGCCATATGAGTGGTATGATTTTTCCCAACCTTTCACCTTCAGTCTGTGAATGTCTTTTCCTATCATATGAGTCTCCTGAAGGCAGCATATTGTTGGATTTGTTTTTTTAATCCAGGTTACTAGCCTATGTCTCTTGATGGGTGAATTTAAGCCATTAACATTTAAGGTTACAATTGAAATATGGTTTGTACTTCCAGTCATGTTTATTTATTTATTTATTTTAGATTGGCTAGTTTTCCCTCTATGGTTATTTTTCTTCCCCTTTACTGAGATACCTCCCACTGTTCGTTTTGGGCGCTATTTTTCAGTTCCTCTTCTTGTAATATTTTGCTCAAAATGCTTTGCAGTGCTGGTTTTCTGGCTGCGAATTCTTTTAGCTTTTGTTTATCGTGAAATATTTTAATTTCATTGTCAAATCTGAAGCTTAGTTTTGCTGGATACAGTATTCTTGGTTGGAATCCATTATTTTTCAGTGTTTGAAATACGTTGTTCCAGGATCTTCTCGCTTTCAAAGTCTGTGATGAAAAATCAGTCGTTAACCTAATTAGTTTACCCCTAAATGTAATCTGCCTCCTTTCTCTCATAGCTTTTAGTATTCTCTCCTTGTCCTGTATGTTAGCTATCTTCATGATTATGTGTCTTGGAGTTGGTCTATTATGGTTTTGGATGTTTGGGGTCCTGTAAGCTTCCAGGATTTGGCAATCCATTCCATCTTTCATCTCTGGGAAGTTTTCTAGTATTATCTCCCTTAGTAAGCCATCCATTCCTTTGGACTGATTCTCTGTGCCTTCTTCTATCCCAATGACTCTCAAATTTGGTCTTTTGATAAGATCCCATATCTCTTGGAGAGATTGCTCGTGAGATTTCAGCATCTTTTCTGTGTTAACTATATTCTTTTCAAGTTGATAAACTTTGTCTTCATTATCTGATGTTCTGACTTCTACTTGATCTAGTCTGTTTGTAATATTCTCATTAGCGCTTTTAATCTGATTTACGGTTTCTTGCATTTCTATGATTACAACTTGATTTTTTTTAACACCTCTATCTCCTGATAAAGCTCATTCTTTACTGATTGAATTTGTGTGGTTAGTTCCTCTTCAAAATATACTTTCAATGCTTGGATTTGCTGTCTCATGTCTTCTCTAATATTCCATTCCATCTGAATTAGGTATGCCTTGATTTCTTTCCCTGTCCATGTTTCTGTTTCTGCTATGTCCTCCTGTATATTTAGATTGTCCTGCATTGTTTGTAACCCTTTTTTCCCTTGTTTTTTCATATTGTTCACGTTGCTTTCCAGCTCTGTTGGACTGCTTTGTAACTGCTTTCTCCTATACATTTGTTTTGGCTTTGTATATCTCTGTTGTCTCTCTTTTATGTTGGGAGATTATGCCTAGAAATGTTGGGCTTTGTTGTGCTTTAAAGCAGATTCATTCAATTCATATAAGGCTTCTAGGTTCTGTATGCATATAATGATTTGCTGTTTGTTCTTAGGTCTATATGTTTAGGTTGGGTGCTCTGGTGGTACGATGGTTAGTATGTCTTGGCTACTTTAGAAGATTGCTCCACTGAAGGTGGATACTACCGGGCAATTGGATCAGGGTGTTGTTAGTAGCTGGGTATTTGGGAGTCTTATAGACAGCCTCGCAATATTCACCTATTTGCATTTAGACAATTACACGCAATGGTAGATGTAATGCTTGGGATGAGAATTGGGGGGTAGGGGAATGAAGGTGCTGTTAAAAAGAAAAAAGGATGGAGGGAGAGATAGATTAGAGGAGAATGAAAAGGACAAAAAAACTTGAAATGGGATAGAAAGAGAGAAGGAGTAGGGGGGAAAGGATCAGGGAGAGAATAAGGAGAGAGAAAAAAAATATCGGCAGCAGCAACCACAACAACAACAACAACAAAAAAAAAAAAAATTAAAGTCTTGGAGATCCACCTTCTTCTCTTCCAGTAGGCGGAGCTGTGCCCTCCAAGCGGAGCATCTGCTCTGTACCTGCCGAGAGCTATCTCTGTAGGGCGTCTCCTGGGAGTCTCTCAGACTTGTCAGTCCCGAGCCATTTCACTTCTCCAGCTCTTAACCCCCTTCCTCCTGTCAGCCTGCCAGCCAGGTCCTGTTCCCCAGAAGTGATTCTCCAGAGGTCTAGTTACACTTGAGCCCCACCGCGTATCCCTTTTAGGCCCCAGTGCTGTGGTAAACTGGTGGCTAAGACCCTGATGGTCACCGCTGGTGATATGGGGGCCTTGGGGTCTGGGATCCCCTCTGCTTCTCTACGGAAACGACCCCTGAGAAGTCAATGAGGTTTCCTGGCTGCCTGTATCAGTATGGGAAGTCACGCACCTGCTAAAGTGGATTCTGCTGGGAAGGAATTCCGCCGGCCGAACTCCGATGACGTCACCTCTCTGCTATGGCGGGCCCCAGGCTCCTTGCCGGAGTGTCCGAGGGGAGGGGTGGAACTGGTTCGGCCCGGTTCACCTCAGCTCCTGACTCGTGGGGGCTTGGCTAAAGACTTCTTCCTGCCAAGCTGTGTCTTGGCATCTAGCAGGATCCAGTCACTTTGGCTGCGGGCAGGTGGACAGATCTGCAGCTGTGCCCACGGTGCACAGACTGTGGAAGGTGAATCTGGAACTCCGCGTCTAGTGGCAGGGTCCCACTCGTCCGGGTCACACAGACGCTTTAAAAAAATCCTAGTAGCTCCCAGGCGGTCTCTCTTCAATGGAATTTTGCTAGGAGAATCTCCGTTGGTAGGATCCAAGAGTAATCCTTGCGACTTTATGCACCCCATCACTGGGAGTGCATTGAAAGTGCAGCCTCTCTGCCCGCCGCCATGTTGGATCCCCCTATACATTCCTTTTGTAACAGTGATAAACCTGATTACTTCCACCAGTCTCCATACCTTTACTTACTCTTTCAATTTCAGTATACATATATAACAGCATCGAGATGGTTAATCTTCATCTTCGTGGGATACAAAATTATCAACCTGAGCATAGCGCTTTTTTGCAGTTCCTTTTGACTTTACTCTTACAGACAACTCTCATTTTTAGAATGACTTAGGTCAGCATTTTCTCTCTTCCCTAACTTATTATTTTTCATTTGTATAATATAATTAGATGGTGTTGTCAGAGAATACATTCATTCCTACAGTCCCCTGACCATCTAAATAATATATATAGTATGTAAATATATATATACACACACACACACACACACACACATACATACATTAAGTTTCCCCTGTGCTATAAAGTTTTGTGTATATTGACAAATGCATAATACTATGTATCCATCTTTGAAATATCATACAGAATTGTTTGACCACTGAAAACCATCCTGGGCTTTTCCCTCCCTATCTTCTGGAAGCCTAGGCAGTCTTGATTTTTCAACTGTCCATAATGTAATGTAACTGGAAACATATATACGTAAACATTTTAGGCTGGCTTCTTTCATTAAGAAATATTCACTTTTTCCATGTGTTGCCATGGTTTAATAGCTCGTTTCTTTTTAGTGCTGAATATTATTCCATAAGCATGACAGAAAATTTATTAATTCATTATTGAAGAGCATCTTGGTTGGTTCTAGTTTTTGACACTAAAGAATGGAGTTGATATAAATATTTATGTTCAGGTTTTCATGTGCATGTAGATTCCAAATTGGTTGGATAAATACTTAGGAAATGCATTGCTAGATCATTTGGTAAAGATATATTTAGCTTTGTGAAAAAAAACAAAACTATCAAACTGTCATCTGAAATAATTGTAGCATTTTGCATTACACCAGTGAGGAATGACAGTTCTTGTTACTCTCTGTATCCTCCCTATCATTTGGTATTTTCAGTTTATTCAATTTTAGACATTTTAATAAGTGTGTAGTATTAGCTTTATATTGCTAGAATTTGCAATTTCCTAATGATAAATGACTTTGAGCATCTTTTCATAGGATTGCTTTCCATCTTTATATCTTCTTGGGTGGATGGGTGGAATGTGCATTCAGATATTTTGCCTATTTTCTTTTTAGTGGGTTGCTTTCATTGTTATTGTTGACAGTTGAGAGTTATTTTTAATTTTGGATACAAGTCTTTTATCAGACATATGTTTTGCAAATATTTTCTTCCATTTTGTGGCTTATTGTGTTTCTTCTGCTCATGTTTTTAATGGAGTATTATTTTTTTTTTTAGTTTTAATAGTTCAATTTAGCATTTTTTTCTTTTCTGATTCTACTTTGGTATTGCGTTTAAAATTTATCAATAGCACCCCAGAGAGGCTGGACCCATACCATGCAGCCCCCTGGCCTGGAGAGTAACACCATACTGGGATTCCTATTCACCAACATGTGGCTCTACCCGAACCACCTCCATTTTGGGACATGGCAGACACTACCATAGTCCTCTCCACACAGTAATCTCCACCATGGGACATCCGACAGGGCCAAGAGGCAGCTGCCCATTGGATCACCACATGCCACACTGCATCATCACCAAACAGGGTACCCAGTGCTATTGTAGAGCCCATCCTTCCAGCCCCATCTCAGAAGGAAGTTGCCTCCATCTTGGGACAACTCCACCAACATCTTGGTTTATCTCTGCTTCTGCCTCTGCCATCTTTAGCCAGGGCAGCTTCCACCTTGGGACACTGACAGGGGCCTGGAAACCCAAACCAAGGTACCTATAGACTTGATGCTACTGCCACCAGCAACTAGAGATATGGCAGCGTCCATCTAGAGACAACAACCAGGACCTGGGAAACCATCACCAAGTCCTTGTGAGCCTGGTTGCATCAGAGGTGTCTCTACGAGGTGTGCTAACAGAGACCATCCTGTTGCAGAGGTATAGGGAACCTTGCATGAGGTTTCCTCTCTCTCTTTTTTCTCCTGCTAACAGCCAAAGGGTAATCTTTAGATCACCCTTTCACTAGTTCTATAATCTAATATCTCTATATTCCTATATAGGTACCTTCCTACCTCATATACATCACAGCCTATTCTCTTCTCTGTCCACCATTAGAAACTGTAAACCATTGTGCAAACCTACTGGCTATATGATAGAAGATAACCAGAATCATCATTTCTGTTTATAGCAACAAAACTGTAAATGTCAAAATAGAAGCTAATTGATTTACGGCTGCATATTGGTTGCATTGGGTACTATAAAGATTGATATCCCCCTTAAAAGTGAGCTATTGGTAATCTGCAGAGACAGTACAGGTTATAGGGTAGAATCTGCAATACCTCAATCTACAATACAAGAAAGGAAGACACGTACACAACACGGGGAAAAATAAAAGGGAGAAAAGTGCCCCAAACAAACCAAGATACTACAACAAGAGATTCCATCAACAGTGCAGTAGATGAAATGTTAGAGAAGGAGTTCAAGATGTGCATAATTAAAATGATCTGTGAATTAAAGAATGACCTAAGTGAGCAAATACAGGCAAAAATTAATCATTCCAACAAAGAGGTAAGAGAGCAAATACAAGCAACCACTGATCACACCAAGAAGAGATAAGAGAGCAAATGCAGATAGCAAAAGATTACTCCAAGAAAGAGATAGAGATTATGAAAACAAATGATTAGAAATCCTAGAAATGAAGGAAACAATAAACAACAACAACAAAAAAAAACTCAGTAGAAAGCATCAACAACCGTTGGAAGACAGAACCTCAGACAATGAAGACAAAATATACAATCTTGAAAATAAAATTGACCACACAGTTAAGATGGTAATCAACCATGAACAGAACATCCAAGAATTATGGAATAACATAAAAGACCAAATATAAGATTTATCGGGATAGAGAAAGGCACAGAGATTCAAAACAAAAGAATGTATAATCTCTTCAATGAGAAAATATCAGAAAATTTCCCAAGCATGGAGAATGAATTGAAAAACCAAATACATGAGGCTTACAGGACATAAAATGTACAAAAGTACAACAGATCTACATCAAGATACATTATAATGAAAATGCCTAGGAGCCGCCTCCCGTGCCTGCAAGGTGGGCAGACCTGCGACCTAACAGTGGAGCAGGCCCAGCGGCCCGCCGGCGCGGTAGACACATCACCCCAATTGAAGGAAGGGCCCAGCTGCCGCCCACAAGGTAGGAAGACCACGTGTCCCGGAGAAGGGACCTGGTAGCACGCCGGCCTAGTTGAAAGATCACCCCAATTGAAGGAGGGGCACAGCCGCCGCCTTCGCCTGCAAGGTAGGCAGACCTGCAAACTGGAGAACAGGCCCAGAAGCCTGCCAGCGTGGTAGACAGATCATCCCTATTGGAGGAGGGGCCCAGCCGTTTCCCGCAAGGTAGGCAGACCACGCGACCTGGAGAAGGGGCCCAGCGGCCCCGCCAGCGAGATCGATCACCCCAATTGGAGGAGGAGCATAGCTGCCGCCTGCCCCTGCAAGGGAGACTTTGCAACTATACAAGAGCAATAGAAATATATAACACAACAGTTTCACCAAGCAGAAAGAAACGCGATCAGTATGAAAAGACAAGGAAAGAAAGGACCACAAGCAATGCAGGTCAACTCAACTTTAGAAGAGGTAATAGCTGCAGCAGATGGAATGTCAGATAAAGAATTCAGGATTTACATGCTTCAGATGATCTGGAGTCTCCAGGAATACATTAGACAGCAAAATCAGACAATGAAAGATCACTTCAACAATGAATTACATAAACAAATCCAAGAAGCAAAAGATCAACTATATAGGGAGATAGAAGTTATAAAAAACAAACAAACAGAAATCCTAGAAATGCAGGAAGCAATAAACCAACTTAAAAACTCAACTGAGAATACTACCAGCAGAGTAGAATACTTAGAAGATAGAACATCAGACAATGAAGACAAAGTATTTCAACTTGAAAAGAACATAGACAGCTCAGCGAGACTGTTAAGAACCATGAGCAGAACATCCAAGAAATTTGGGATAACATAAAGAGACCAAACTTAAGAGTCATTGGGATACAGGAAGGTATAGAGGTCAAAACCAAAGGAATGAGCAATCTGTTCAATGAAATAATATGAGAAAAATTCCCAGACTTGAAGAATGAGACAGATTGCCAAATCCTAGAAGCCTACAGGACACCGAATATGCAAAATCATTAGAGATCCACACCTAGACACATTATAATGAAGATGCCCAACATACAGAATAAGGAGAGAATTTTAAAAGCTTCAAGAGAAAGGAACCAGATTACATTTAGGGGTAAACCAATCAGGATAACAGCTGATCTTTCAACACAGACTTTGAAAGCTAGAAGATCCTGGAACAACATATTTCAAATGCTGAAAGAAAATGGGTTCCAACCAAGAATTGTGTACCCAGTGAAATTAAGCTTCAGGATGGAAGATGAAATTAAAACCTTCCACAATAAACAAAAGTTAAAAGAATTTGCAGCTAGAAAACCATCTCTTCAAAACATCCTCGGCAAAATATTACAGGAAGAGGAAATGGAAAATAACAATGAAAACCAACAGTGGAAGGTAGTACAGTAAAGGGAAAAATAATCAAAGAGGAAAAACAAACCATGTTAAGTAACATAAATAAACAAATATGGCTGGAAGAACAATCCATATCTCAATAATAACCCTAAATGTTAATGGCCTAAACTCATCAATTACGAGACACAGGCTAGTAGAATGGATCAAAAAAAAAAACATCCAACAATATGCTGCCTACAGGAGATGCATTTGAGAGGAAAAGACATACATAGACTGAAGGTGAAAGGTTGGAAAAAATCATATCACTCATATGGACTTCGGAAACAAGCAGGAGTGTCCATACTCATATCAAATAAAATAGATTTCAAGCTAAAGTTAATCAAAAGGGATAAAGAGGAACACTACATACTCCTCAAGGGAACCATACACCAACAAGACATAACAATCATAAATATATATGCTCCAAACAATGGTGCAGCTATGTTCATCAAACAAACTCTTCTCAAGTTCAAGAGTCTAATAGACCACCATACAATAATTATGGGAGACTTTAACACACCTCTCTCACCACTGGACAGATCTTCCAAACAAAAGTTGAATAAAGAAACTATAGAACTCAATAATACAATTAATACCTAGACTTAATTGACATATATAGACTATACCACCCAACATCAAGCAGTTACACTTTTTCCTCAGCAGCACATGGATCCTTCTCAAAAATAGATCATATATTATGTCACAGGCAACTCTTAAACATTATAAAGGAGTAGAGATAATACCATGCATCTTATCTGATCATAATGGAATGAAACTGGAAATCAACGATAAAAGAAGTAAGGAAAAATCATGCATCCTTGGAGAATGAACAATAGGTTACTGAATGATCAAAGGGTTATAGAAGACATCAAGGAGGAAATTAAAAAATCCTTAGAGATAAATGAAAACACAGACACATCATATCGAAATCTATGGGACACAATGAAAGCAGTTCTAAGAGGAAAATTCATTGCCTGGAGTTCATTCCTTAAAAAAAAACAAAACAAACAAACATACAAAAAAACAAATAAATGATCTCACACTTCATCTCAAAATCCTAGAAAAAGAAGAGCAAATCAACAGCAAAAGAAGTAGAAGGCAAGAAATAATTAAAATCAGAGCTGAAATTAATAAAATTGAAACAAAAGAAACAATTGAAAAAATTGACAAAACTAAAAGTTGGTTCTTTGAAAAAATAAATAAGATTTACAGACCCTTAGCCATGCTAACAAAGAGAAGAAGAGAGAGAACTCAAATTACTAGCATACAGGATGAAAAAGGCAATATCACAACAGACACTTCAGAAATACAGAAGATAATTAGAAATTATTTTGAATCCTTATACTCCAATAAAATAGAAGATAGTGAAGGCATAATAAATTTCTTAAGACATATGATCTACGAAGATTGAGTCAGAAGGATATAGACAACCTAAACAGACCAATATCAATCGAGGAAATACAAGAAGCCATCAAAAGACTACCAACTAAGAAATGCCCTGGACCAGATGGGTATACAGCAGAGTTTTACAAAACCTTTAAAGAAGAACTAATACCAATACTTTTCAAGCTATTCCAGGAAATAGAGAAAGAGGGAGAACTTCCAAATTCATTCTATGAGGCCAACATCACCCTGATTTCTAAACCAGACAAAGACACTTCAAAGAAAGAAAACTACAGACCAATATCTCTAATGAATCTAGATGCAAAAATCCTCAATAAAATTCTGGCGAATTGGATACAAAAACATTCCAAAAAAAAAAAAAAATTGTGCACCATGATCAAGTAGAATTCATCCCTGGGATGCAAGGCTGGTTCAATATATGGAAATCAATAAATGTTATTAACCACATCAATATACTTAAAGATAAGAACCATATGATCATCTCAATAGATGCAGAAAAAGCATTTGACAAAGTACGGCATCCCTTCATGTTCAAAACTCTCGAAAAACTAGGAATAACAGGAACATACCTCAATATTGTAAAAGCAATCTATGCTAAGCCTCAGGCTACCATCATTCTGAATGGAGAAAAATTGAAGGCATTCCCTCTAAAATCTGGAACAAGACAGGGATGCCCTCTCTCACCACTTCTGTTCAACATAGTTCTCGAAACACTGGCCAGAGCAATTAGACAGATGAAAGAAATTAAAGGCATAAAAATAGGAAAAGAAGAACTCAAATTATCACTATTTGCAGATGACATGATTCTATACCTAGCAGACCCAAAAGAGTCTACAAAGAAACTATTAGAGCTAATAAATGAATTCAGCAAAGTGGCAGGATATAAAATCAACACGCATAAATCAAAGGCATTCCTGTATATCAGCGACAAATCCTCTGAAATGGAAATGAGGACAACCACTTCATTCACAATATCCTCAAAAAAAATAAAATACTTGGGAATCAACCTAACAAAAGAGGTGAAAGACTTATACAATGAAAACTACAGAACCCTAAAGAGAAAAATAGAAGAAGATCTTATAAGATGGAAAAATATACCCTGTTCATGGATAGGCAGAACCAACATCATAAAAATGGTGATATTACCAAAAGTTCTCTATAGGTTTAATGCAATGCCAATCAAAATCCCAAGGGCATTTCTTGTAGAAATAGAGAAAGCAATCATGAAATTCATATGGAAAAATAAAAGACCCAGAATAGCAAAAACAACTCTAAGCAGGAAGTGTGAATCAGGTGGTGAGGCGATACCAGATTTCAAACTGTACTACAAAGCAATAGTAACAAAACAGCATGGTACTGGTACCAAAACAGGCGGGTGGACCAATGGTACAGAATAGAGGACACAGAAACCAATCCACAAAATTACAACTATCTTATATTTGATAAAGGGGCTAAAAGCATGCAATGGAGAAAGGATAGCATTTTCAACAAATGGTGCTGGGAAAACTGGAAATCCATATGCAACAAAATAAAACTGAATCCCTTTCTCTCGCCATGCACCAAAGTTAACTCAAAATGGATCAAGGAGCTTGATATCAAATCAGAGACATGGCGTCTGATAGCAGAAAAAGTTGGCTATGATCTACATACTGTGGGGTCCGGCTCCAAATTCCTCAATAGGACACCCAGAGCACAAGAGTTAATATCTAGAATCAACAAATGGGACTTACTCAAACTAAAAAGTTTTTTCTCAGCAAAAGAAACAATAAGAGAGGTAAATAGGGAGCTTACATCCTGGGAACAAATCTTTACTCCTCACACTTCAGATAGAGCCCCAATATCCAGAGTATACAAAGAACTCAAAAAAATTAAACAATAAGATACAAATAACCCAATCCATAAATGGGCCAAGGACCTGAACTGACACTTCTCAGAGGAGGACATAAAATCAATCAACAAGTACATGAAAAATTGCTCACCATCTCTAGCAGTCAGAGAAATGCAAATCAAAACCACCCTAAGATACCATTTCACTCCAGTAAGATTGGCAGCCATTATAAAGTCAAACAACAACAAGTGCTGTTGAGGATGTGGGGAAAAGTGTAGACTTGTACATTGCTGGTGGGACTGCAAATTGGTGCGGCCAATTTGGAAAGCAGTATGGAGATTTCTTGGAAAGCTAGGAATAGAACCACCATTTCACCCAGCTATTCCCCTTCTTGGTCTATTCCCTAAAGACCTAAAAAGAGCATACTACAGGGATACTACTACATCGATGTTCATAGCAGTACAATTCACAATAGCAAGACTGTGGAACCAACCTAGATGCCCTTCAATAGATGAATGGATAAAAAAATGTGGCATTTATACACAATGGAGTATTACTCTGCATTAAAAAATGACAAAATCATAGAATTTGCAGGGAAATGGATGGCATTAGAGCAGATTATGCTAAGTGAAGCTAGCCAATCCCTAAAAAACAAATACCAAATGTCTTCTTTGATATAAGGAGAATAACTAAGAACAGAGTAGGGACGAAGAGCATGAAAAGAAGATTAACATTAAACAGGGATGAGAGGTGGGAGGGAAAGGGAGAGAGAAGGGAAATTGCATGGAAATGGAAGGAGACCCTCAGGGTTATACAAAATTACATATAAGAGGAAGTGAGGGGAAAGGGAAAAAAAACAAGGGGGAGAAATGAATTACAGTAGATGGGGTAGAGAGAGAAGAGGGGATGGGAGGGGAGGGAAGGGGGGGTAGTAGAGGATAGGAAAGGCAGCAGAATACAACAGACACTAGTATGGCAATATGTAAATCAGTGGATGTGTATACGATGTGATTCTGCAATCTACATATGGGGTAAAAATGGGAGTTCATAACCCACTTGAATCAAAGTGTGAAGTATGATATGTCAAGAACTATGTAATGTTTTGAACAACCAACAATAAAAAAAATAAAAAATAAAATAAAATGTAACTGCCGTTAAAAAAAAGAAAGTAAAAACATGTGGGGATGTAGCTCAGTGGTGAAGCACCCCTGGTTCAACCACAGTACCATACTTAATTAATTAATTAAAATATGATTAACTGGTTTATTTGAGCCTCTTATCACTAAAGTTTCCATTTAACTTTTTGTAAATAAAGATTTTTTTCTAAATAAAAAAAAAAGAAAATGCCTAGCATAAGGATTATGATAAAATTTTAAAGGCTACATTAGAAAGGAATCACATTACATATAGGGGAAGACCAATTTGGATGTCAGCAGATTTTTCAACCCAGACCCTTAAAGCCAGGAGAATCTGGAACAACATATAAAAACTCTGAAATTAATGGGCGCCAACCAAGAATCTTATATCCAGCAAAATTAAGCTTCAGATTTGATGATGAAATAAAAACCTTCCATGATAAGAAAAAGTTAAAAAATATATATAGCAAGAAAGCCTGCACTACAGGAACATTCTTGACAAAATATTCCATGAGGAGAAAATGAAAAGAAACAATGAAAACATGTAAAATAAACAACTTCACTAAAGGAAAGGCCTATCAAAGGAGAATCCAAGTCAAATTAAAAAACAAAAATAAACCAAAATGACAATGAATACAAACCATGTCTGAATAATAACCCTGAATATAAATGACATGAACTCCTCAATTAAAAGACATAGACTGGCAGATTGGATTTTAAGAGAAAAAATAAAAAGACCCAACAATACGCTGCCTTCAAGAGATTCATCTCACAGGAAGACATTCACAGATTGAAGGTGAAAGGATGGGAAAAGTGTCACTCCCATGGACTGCTTAAACAAGCAGAGGTATCCATTCTCATATCACATGAAGTGGACTTCAAACCAAAGCTAGTGAAAGGGATAAAGAAGGTCATTTCATACTACTTAAGAGAATCATACATCAACAAGACATAACAATCATAAATATCTATGCCCCAAACAATAGGGCATCTATGTATATCAAACAAACCCTTCTCAACTTCAAGAATCAAATAGACTATAACACAATAATACAGGATTACTTTAACACAACTTCTCACCACTGGATATATCTTCCCAACAAAAACTAAAGAATGAAACTATAGAACTCAATAAAACAATCAATAATTTAGATTAAACACACATATATAGAATATTCCATCCATCAACAAGCAAATATACTTTTTTCTCAGCAGCACATGGATCCTTCTCCAAAATAGACCATATTTTATGCCACAAAGTAAGTCTTAGAAAATTCAAAGAAATAGAGATACTGCCATGCATTCTATATAATCATAATGGAATGAAATTAGAAATCAATGATAAAATAAACAATAGGTTCTACTTCAACACCTGGAGATTAAATAATCCATATTGAATGATCCATGGATAAAGAAGGAAGGTGATAAAAAATTCTTAGAGGTAAGTGAAATCTCCAATAAAGCCTATCAAAATCTCTGGTACACTATAAAGGCAATACTAAGAGGACAGTTCATTGCATTAGGCTTATTCATTAAAATAAGAAAAAGTCAACAACAAATGACCTGACATTACATCTCAAAGCCCTAGAAAAAGAGGAACAAACCAACACCAAAACAAGCAGAATACCATAAATAATTAAAATTTGGCCGAAATCAATGAAATTGAAACAAAAGAAATAATTCAAAAAAATGACAAAATAAAAAGCTGGTTCTTTGAATAAATAAATAAAATTGACAACTGCTTAGCCATTCTAATGAAAAGAGGAGAAAGAAAGCTCAAATTAATAAAATTAGTGAGGAAAAAGGAAATATCCAACAGACACTATTAAAATACAGATGACAATTCGAAACTATTTTGAAAATTTATTCTCCATTAAAATAGAAAACCTTGAAGACATTGGAAAATTTCTCTAGGCATTTGACCTACCCAAAAATACAACTTAAACAAGTCAATTTCAAGCAAGGAAATAGAAATGCCATCAAAAGACTGCCAATCAAGAAAACCCCAGGAGAAGACAGATTCTCAGCTGAGTTCTACAAGACCTACAAAGAAGAATTAATACCAATACTCCTCACGTTATTCTATGAAATAGAAAAGGAGGAAATGCCTCCAAACTCATTCTACAAGACTAGAATCAACCTAATAACAAAACCAGACAGAGTTACATCAAAGAAAGATTTCAGACCAGTATCCCTGATGAACATAGATGCAAAAATTCTCAATAAAATTTTGGCAAATTGCACACAAAAACATTTAAAAAAAATAGTACATCATGATCAAGTGGGGTTCATTCCAGGAATGCAAGGTTGGTTCAACATACAGAAATCAATAAATATAATCCATCACATCAATAGTCCCAAAGATAAGAATCACATGATTATACCCATGATACAGAGAAAATATTTGACAAAATATAACACCCTTTCCTGTTCAGAACACTAAAAAAATCTAGGGATATTAGCAACATACCTCAAAATTGTAAAAGGTATCTTTGCTAAATCCAAGGCCAACATCATCCTAAATGAAGAAAAATTGGAAGCATTCTCTATAGAAATGGGAATAAGACAGGGATGCCCCTTTCACCATTTCTATTCAATTAAAAAACTCTAGCCAGTGCAATTAGATAGATGAAAGAAATTAAAAGGATGTGAATAGAAAAAGAAGAACTCAAACTATCATTATTTGCTGATGACATAATTGCATACATAGAGGATCTAATGAATTCCACCAGAAAACTTCTGGAATTAATGAATGAATTCACCAAAGTAGCAGGATATAAAATCAATACCCATAAATTAAATGCATTTCTATACATCAGTGATAAGTCCTCTGAAATAAAAATTATGAAAACTGTTCCATTCACAATAGCCTCAAAAAAAAGAAAAAAAAAACCCTTGGGCCTTGGGAATCAATGTAACAAGAGAGGTAAAAGACCTCTACAATGAAAACTACAGAACACTAAAAAGGAAATTGAAGAAGACCTTAGAAAACATAAAGATCTCCCATGTTCTTGGATAAGCAGAATCAATATTTTCAATATGGCCATACTACCCAAAGTGCTATACAGATTCAATGCAATTTCAATTGAAATCCCAATGTCATTCCTTATAGAAATACAAAATGCAATCATGAAATTTACTTGGAAAAATAAGAGACTCAGAATAGCTAAAGCAATCCTTATCAAGAAGAATGAAGCAGAAGGCATCACAATACCAGAACTTAAACTATACTACAAAGTGATAGTAACAAAAACAACATGGTATTGGCACCAAAGGAGACATGTACAGAATAGAAGACACAGAGACAAACCCACATAAATACAATTATCTCATACTAGAAAAAGCCGCCAAAAACATACATTGGAGAAAAGATAGCCTCTTCTAAAAATGGTGCTGGGTAAACTGGAAATCCATATGCAGAAAAATGAAACTAAACCCCTGTCTCTCACCATGCACAAAATTCAACTCAAAGTGGATAAAGGACCTAGGAATTAGGCCAGAGACCCTTTGCCTAATAGAAGAAAAAGTAAGCCCCAGTCTTCATTATGTCAGATTAGGCCCCTAACTGCCTCAACAAGACTCCTAAAGTGCAAGAAATAAAATAAAAATTCAACAAATGGGATCAACTGAAACCGAAAAGCTTCTCAGCAAAAGAAACGTTCAATGAGGCGAAGACAGAGCCTACATTTTGGGAGCAAATTTTTGCCACATACATGTCAATAGAGCACTAATCTCCAGGATATATAAAGAACAACAAAAAAAAAAACTTAACACCCCCAAAATAAACAACCCAATCAATAAATGGGCTAAGGAACTGAACAGACACTTCTTAGAAGAAGATACACAATCAATCAACAAATTGATTGTTCAAATTCTCTAGTAATTAGAGAAATGCAAATCAAAACTACTCTGAAATTTTATCTCAAACCAGTCAGAATGACAGTTATCAAGAATAAAAACAACAATATGTGTTGGCAATATGTGGGGGGAAAGGTAAACTCATACATTGCTGGTGGGGCTACAAATTGGTGCAACCAATTTGAAAAGTTGTATGGAGATTCCTTAGAAAACTTGGAATGGAACCACCATTTGACCCAGCTATCCCACTCCTCAATCTTTACCCAAAGGAAAAACAGCATACTATAATAACACAGCCACATCAATGTTTATAGCAGCACAATTTATGACTGTTAAATTGTGGAAGCAAACTAGATGCCCTTCAATAGGTGAATTGATAAAGAAACTGTGGTATATATATATACAATGGAATATTACTCTGAATTAAAAGAGAATAAAATTATAGCATTTTTAGGAAAATGGATGGAGTTGGAGAATATCATGCTAAGCGAAATAAGCCAATCTCAAAAAAACAGGAGCCGAATATTTTCTCTGATAAGTGGATGCTAATCCATATGGGGAAGTGCATGGGATAAGTGAAGGAACTTTGGATGGGGCAAAGGGATAGGAAAGTCGGTAGAATGATACAAGGCATCATTACCCTAGGTACATGTATGATTGCACGAATGGTGTGACTCTACTTATGCACCACCAGAGAAGTGAAAAATTCTGCTCCATTTGTATACAATGAATTGAAGAATTTTCTACTGTCATGTGTAACTGATTAGAATTAATAAATTTTTAAAAATTATTAACAAGCCCAAAGTCACTGACATTTTTCCTGTTACCTTCTAGAAGTTTTGCGGTTTTAAATTTCACATTCAGGTTTGTTTTCATTTTTAGTTACCTTTTAGGAAAAATATAAGATCTGTTTCTGGATTCTTTGTTTTATTTTTCTTCTGCCTATGCATATACAATTGTTTCTGCAAATCTGAGTCTGTTTGTCTTTCTTTAGGTTAAGCTGGTTGACTTCCACAAAGTAACTTGCTAGTTTTGTATTTGAGATTGTTGAATCTGTAATTCAAATGGAAAGAACTGACATCTCAACAATACTGAATCTTCATGTCTATTCAGAGTTCCTCTCCATCTTCAATCATTTCTTACATTAGAATTTTGTAGTCTTTTTCCAATAGCTGCATTTGGCTAGATTTGTATTTCATCTTTTTTATTTTTTAACAATGATATAAATTGTATTGTGTTTCAAGTTCCAATTGTTCCTTACTGGCACATAGGATATCAATGGACATTTGTACATCAACCTAAGCCCTGCAAACTTGCTATTGTTGCATATTAGTTCCAGCATTTATTGTTTGGTTTTTTCTGTTAATTATTTGGGACTTTCTTTATACATCTTCTACAATAGAGCTTTCTGCTCTATTTTTAAATTTATGTTTTGTGATTGCTCCAGACATATATTATTATTCTTTCTCTAATTCCCTAAGATGGATTATTCCCTAAAGCTAAATCCCTAAGATCTAGATTATATATTTTAGATATTTTACCTTTTATTATAATTTCTTTTAAAATTATATTGAGATATATTTGAAAAGTAATAAATCCAGATATTTAAGCTATGGAATTTAATAATCTTATATACATTTACTTTTTAAAATAATCACACCAATAAAATCAATTCACATAAATATCATCTCACCATTTTTTCTAATTCATTTAAAACTAAACAATATCCCTCTTAGCAATATTTTCACTACCTCCCACATGTTTTGATAAGTTGTATTTTAATTTTCACTTTATTCAATTTATTTTAGATTTCTCTTGAGATTTATTTTATTCAAGTGACATTTAGAAATTTGTTGTTTCATATCCTCATAATTGAGGATTTTCCAGATCTTATTCTATTCTTGATTTCTAGCTTAATTTTACTTTGACCAGAAAACATATTCTGTATGATTTGTACTCCCATAAATGAGTTAAGACATGTTTAAATCTTGTTTCATGTGCTACATTACCTTGAAAAGAATGTGTATTATGCTGTTGTTGGAAGGAGAATTTTATAAATGTCAATTAGATTGGGTTGATTGTAATGCTGCTCAGGTCAACCATAACCTACTGATTTCCTGCCTGCTTGAAATTAGTTGATGAGAAAAGGTTGTTATCACCTCTGTCGACAATAGTGGATGGATCTATGAATCCTTTCAGTTCTATTCATTTTCACTTTATGCATTTTTTATTTTCTGTTGTTTGGTGCATATCCATTAAGGATTTTCTTTTTGGAGAATTGACCTTTTAATCATTATGGAATCTTTTATTTTTTTTCACCAGATACTTTTCTTTTGTCAGAATGGTTCTTTGTTTCAAATTAATCAAGATATGCCAACTTTTATTTGATTAATATTAGCATGATGCATCTTTCTCCACCTCTTTAATTTTAACATGTTTCTTTTAGTTAAAGAGGATTTCATGTAGACAACTTGCAGGTCTTCATTTAAAATCCACAGTAACAACCTGCCTTTAATGTACTTATCATGATTATTGATATAGTTGGATTAACATCTGCCATGTTTGCAACTCTATTATATTTACTGCTCTTCATTGTTTATTTCTCTGGTTTTAGTTTAGAATTTTATGTAAGCCCATCTGTTTTTTTCTTTGCTGTCAACATATCAGAATGTGTCTTTTAAACAAAATCTTAGGGATTGTCACAAAGTTTGCAATACACATTTTTAACTAATTGAAGTTTACTTTCCAATGGTTCCATACTGGAGCATGGACATCGCAGGTGCCTTCTAGCAGAGCATTCACAGGACTCTCTTCCACCACTTATACAATTACTGTCATTAATTTAACACATGCTGTAGTCACACATGCACTGTTATTAATAGCAAATAATTATCTATTAGAATAATTAAGAATAGATATCAAAAGATTCTATTTTGCCTTCATTTATTTATTTTCCAGTGCTTTTATTAGAATGTATTGGTAATGAATTCACTCCATTTCTTTTCTTCTGAGAAAGTCTTCACACTTCCTTTATTTTTGAAGTTTAATCTCTGTGGTTATGGGAATTATCACTTGGTAGGCTTTTCTCCTCTCCTTTCAATACTTTAAATATTTCACTCCACTCTTCTTGTTTGCATAGTTCCTGATGAGACATGTGCTATGTCTCTATATTTTTCCTCTGCAGATAATACTTTCCCTTTCCCTTCTTTCAAAGTTTTTCCTTTGTCTTTGGCATTGGTCAGTTTGAATATGGCATACCTAGATGTTCTCTGAGCTTCATGGTCTATCGTTTGCTATGTTGTTAAGCTTGGAGAATTGTCAACCATTATTGCCTCAAATATTTCTCCTGCTCTTTTTTTCTCCTTTCAGTATTCCAATTCTGTCTATGTCACACCTTTCAAAATATGTCCCACAGCCCTTGGATATTAGGTTCTGTGTTTTCATGATTCTACTGATATTCTTTTGGATATATCTAATGGCATTGCTTCAAGGTCCCTTAGTCTTTCCTCAGTCCATCAAAGTCATTCTTTATTCTGTTGCAGTGGTTTGATTTCTAGCATTTTCTTTAGATTCTTTCTTAGAGCTTTCATCTCTCTTTTTACATTGATGGTCTGTTCTTGCCTATTGTCTAACTCTATTAAAACTATTAGCATATTAATTATTGCTATTTTTAAATTCTGGTCTGAAAATTCTAAAATCTCCTCCATTTCTGAGCCTGGCTCTGATGCTTGCTTTTGGGGGGGAGATATGTCATATGATGACATATATATTTATACATATTTTAAATATACATGAATAGATTTATATATACTTGTGTGTGTATATATATATATATATTGAAAGCTCTACATAGTGTACTGAACAGGGATATTTAGGTTGATGTGACTAGGAGTTAAGCTGGGTTTACTATTCACCATAGCTGTAGATGTCAGAAACTAATATTTCCTTTGGTGTCTGTGCTTTGTTTCCATGGTTGTCTTTGGGTTTCCTCGGGGACTTATCATTACATAAAGACTGATTCTTCAGCTTTAATCCATTCATATGGGGAAGCTCTGTTAATATGGTGGTAAGGAGTGTGAGATGGAATGCATTCTATAATCTTAATGGCTTTATTTCAGTCTTTTTGTGCCTCTCAGCTGGGATTTTCACAAGCATTTTCTTCATTTTTCCCTCCCCTTCTTAGGTGAGATGGGACCATTATAGTGTGGAGGAGATGGATAATACTTCCTATGTGAAACAAGGCTCTGGAAACTCTCACAGGAAAGAAAGCCTTTGTCATGGAGAATACCCTGGGTATATTTCAAAGTAGTTAGCTTTCTCCTCCTCCTATCAAAGACACAGTTGGTTTTTCTTGGATCCCATCAAGAGAACCTACTGCCCTTCCTTCAGTTAAAATCCATGCAAATATGGAGGGCTCTCCAGGACTTAAGAACTCAGGAGTTCCTCACTGTGGACCACATCCAGGTTCAGTCTCCAGCAAATTTTCAAGCTACCATCTCAATATGCAGAACAGTTCAGTGGCTTCTGCTCCAGGTAAGCTGATCTTAGCTGTGTTTCTTTGAATTTGCCTCACCCTTCAGATTTCAGTCATGGTTTGCTCTGCAATCTTGATTCTCTGATGAGTCAAAGAAAAGTCATTTAGTTTTCTTTTCTTCAACTTTCTTCTTGTCTTAGGATGAGAGTGATAATTTCCAAGTACTTCGGATGTGGAAACCGGAAGTCCTTTGCATTTTTTAAAAAATATAGCATATTTATAAGCACTGACACTGTGGTTAACATCTGGTTGCTAGATTAAAATTTTGTGGTTAGGAAAATATTTTTTAAAGTACAAGGCTGAGAGATCAATCCATAAAACTTTGCACACATGAACAAGTGTTCCATGGATAAAAATCCCTTTAGCAATTGGGAGGGTGGTGATCATAAATCCCTTTTCTTACAGGCAATTTTACTATTTCAACAGATGAACACACAGTTAAAAACAAATTTATCATCTGAACAAACCATTTTCCCACTCATTGAGCTAAGATGTTGTTGTATTTTCTTATAAAGACATTTATCTTCTAAGGAATAAAACTGGAACTAATTATAGGCAAGTAAACCACTTACTTGGAGGTCAAAATTTAAGGGACAACAACCAAAAAAAAATCAACATAAATGATATTTAAAACAATATTTAAAATAGAAATTATTGAAAAATATTCATGATGAAAACAATATCAAAATTTATTTAAATAATGACAGAATCAGAAACAAACCCATGCAGGGCCATATTGAAGTACAAAGCATAAGGGGTAATATTGATTGTTGAACTATTTTTTTAGTGTTTTCTTAAATTTTATACCCCAGCAGGTATCTCTCTCTCATCTCAGCCCTGGAACAAAATGCCCAGTCATCAGACATTCCCATGTACATAATCAGACATTCCCATGTACATAAGCACTTTTACATGTACATAACAGAGACGGGAAAATCGAGGTATGTCAGATACAGAATCACTATCATCCATACATAGCTTAAAGTTATTATCACTGAAATTCAGTATAACTAAGTGAAAAACTATTTCTAGTTCCTTTTTGCCATCAAAACATGAAGCTATTTGTGTTATAATGATATGCTATGTGTATTTGTCTCTTTCTGGCACACATATACACACTTACAAATATAAGAAATAAGCTAGGTGCAGTGGCCCATGCCTGTAATTCTAGCAGTTTGAGAGACTGAGGCAGGAGGATTGCAATTTCAAAGCCAGCTTCAGCAACTTAGTTAATTTAGTGAGACCCTATCTCTAAATATAATATTTAAAAAATGGCTGGGGATGTGGTTCAATCCCCAGTGCATGAGTGTGTGTGTGTGTGTGTGTGTGTGTGTGTGTGTGTGTGTGTATTCAGTAAGCAGAGATTGAACATTGACAACATTCCTATCCAAAGGAATCTCTTTGATTGACTTTTCTTTGAGGCTTCTGTTCTACACATGACTTTGAATTCCCTCCATATCTACTGTTTTCTCAAGTTTTACCTGTTTTTATGCATATGTCTTCATGTTTAAAAAACTGCAAATTCTTAAGATTAACAAAACGATGTTTAAATACATACAGCAAAATACTTACTATGGTCAAGAAAATTAACATATTCTTGTCTTCAAAAGCTCCCATTTCAACCCCTCTCCCTTTTTAGAGTAAAAGTCCCTGAAATCTGCTTATTTTAGCATGATCTCTGCTTACTCCCTCTCTTCAAAATTAATAAGGCTTAAATTCGTGTTCAAGTACAGTTTTTATTTATATGAGAAAAGCTTCTTTTAAGTATCATATATATATATATATAAGTATATATGTAAGTATATATATTTTATATATACACTCATGTTGTATATATAATGTGAAATATTCAAATACATAACATATATTTTAAAATGTGTTATATCAGAGAGACTCTGTCTCATCTCTGGAACATTCCCTCTTTTCTCTGATCTCATTATATGTGATCAAAATCCATTTGAAAGTGACCATTGCTGCTTAATGGGTGGTAGTGGTAAGAAGTGAACAGCTGTTTCCCCATGGAGCTAGTCAGGGGGCCAGCACACATCTAAAGCACCAGGAACCCACCCAATAGTCCTGTGAAGCACAGGTGTTGAGAAACAAGACAACTACAAAGAATAGTTCTCCTCTAAGTGAGCCCAGATGAGCATCAGAATGATTTAGGACTTGATATTCTTCAGAGTTTTAATCTTCATAAAGATTTTAAGAGCAATGTAGAAATGGGATCAGAATTAACTGAATTTTATAAGTAGATAAAGTATATTGAGTACTTCTAACCTCAGATATTAAATCATAGATAACATACTCAAAAATATATGTGAAATTTAAATTGTAATTTTTCAAATCAGATGGTTAAGGCTGAGTGTGAAACCCAGGAGAAAAAAAAAAATAGTCTTGCGGATTTCAGTACTCAAACCTATTGATTTCACTTTTTATGTAAAACATTCTTTTATCTCTTTCTCTCATGTTTTGCTAATGTCTTGTAAATAGTATGCTAGTTTTCTACTCAAAAGTGTATATCTTAGTCCAAATTTTGCCATTTTGAACAAAGGAAGAAGTCCTGCATACATGTTAGATGATTTAGACATATGAACAACAGAATATAAAAGAAAAATTCACCCTCATCATGTACACAGGGCAAGGAACAAAAACATCTATCTCCAATATTAAAATTCCATATTTAATAGTTTCTTTATTAAAAAAAAACTCTAAACATGCTACTTTTATTTTTCACTGTAAAATTTCTAAAAATGACCTAAAGACAAAAATAAGACTAGGAGAAGAGCAAAAAGGGGCAGGGCCTGAGGCCTAGAATAAAATGAATAAATGCAAGACAGAATCAAGTCCAGAGTGGAGGCTTTTTCACTTCATAAATTACCATCTTGATGTACATTCAATACCAGCACGTTCAATGCACAGTAATGCAAAGAATTTTTGTGGGTGGAAAAGGCTGAAAGAAGAGATCAAGCAACAGTGTCAGTAGCTCTGGATCATTTGATAATGGTCCCAGATTTCAAGCAGATACTTAAATACATTCTTCACATAACTTAGAGTACCCGGGTGTTACATCTCACAGAAATGGTAGACTCATTTTGCTGTTTTGATTTCTAAGTGCAATTCTGAAAGAACTTTCTAAGTAAAATGTTGGCAGAGAAACAATCCCATCACTAAATGTCCCTGTCATTTCGTCTTTTATGTGATTGGTTGCAGATGTTGCTTCAAAAAAATCCTTCAGTATCTTTGTCTGTCCACCTATTTTCAGGGCACACTCAGCCACAACGGGGATAAATATCAAACATGCCTCTCAGCTCTTATGATCCAGGTTTACATACACATTTTCTTGTCTCAACATATGGGTGCTCATTTTGTAAAAGAATCTTCCAAGTGCTTTCAGATTATGAAATAAAGCAATGATGAATTAGCTGGGTAGCTTTATTAAATGTGAGTTTACACTTTGACTAATACATTCTATAGAAGATGTACAATAGCTACCAGATATAGACAAGTCTGAGACAAAGCTCAAAATATAGTTGAACTGGGAAAGTCTACATATCATTTAATCATATGTTCAATAAAAATGAAGGTCAGAACAACTGAATGTTTTCAAAAGTAAAGGAGCAGCTAGGACTAATAGTAAAAAATGAATCGTGGGTTACCTGACAAGTTACATTTAAGCCTATTACAGCAATCCCCCTCACCCACAGGGTAGATGCCTAAAACCTCATATAGTAACCAACTCCATATATACTACGTTTTTTCCCTACACATATGTACCAATGATGAAGGTTAATTTTAAAAATAGGCAAAGAATAACAATAAAATAGAAGAATTATAACAGTATGTTGTAATAAAATTATTTAAAACTCATGAATTGTGTATTTCTGGAATGTTCCATCTAATATTTTGTGACCACAGTGAGTGAGCTCTGTGTGACTGAAGCCATGAAAGGTGGAACTATGGCTAAAAGAGGATGAGTGCACCTACATGGCAGTTTGTAAGAAGAGCGTTTGTATTCTTTATAATGTGATAAAAAATGGTTTCATTTTCATTATTGTGATACAATTAAGAGTTATTCAAAAAAGGAAGTTATTCAAAAAATCAACGTACTACTACCCTCTTAACTGTAAATAATATTTGTACTGCCATAGTAATATGAAGGATTCATTTAACAATAACAAAAAAGAATGATATTAATATATTGGGGAAATAAGAGTGATATTTGTGAATTTATGGCTAGAGGGAAATTGTATCAAAGAGATTAATTCTCAACCTCAGTATCAAGAAAACAATAAATATCATCTGAAATTTAAAAATCAAAAAATAGCTGTCCAAATAATTTACCTGGGAATGTGGAGGTAAATTACATTAGAAACTACTAAAAGATATGAAAGAGCAGAAGTACAATTGAGAGAATGGCCAAAGGATTATTGTGTTTCTTGGAAAATGGTGTTTTAAATTTTTTTATATTATAGTACTTTTTGAATATATATACATTATTGCTTTGATAACATTAAACACTTACAAAGAGTTTGTAAGAAATTAAGACCTATTTTTAAAAAGAACACTTTTTATGTAGGAAGGGAAGACTGCTTCAATATCTTTCTAAGGGCAATATAGAAAAGTGAGAATTTGTTTAACTAAAACTATAACTTCTTGCCAAAATATTATGACATCAGTCTGCAATTCTGCTTTCCCAATCAATAAGACTATTTTTATTCTTATGCAATCTCATATACAACCATCACATAGTGGCCAAAACTGAAGGCTCTATTTAGGTATGAATCCTGATATGTTAATTTGAAAATGTAAACTAATCTTTTATAAAAACACACATCACTGCATTGTTTGAGTATTAACTATTCAATACAAGGTGGTCAGCATGGTACCAGACACACATTCAATTTCAACAATGCTGATTTTTCCTGGGTTCATAGTTACAAACACAGTGTAGATATATTTGTGTGTGATTCCACTGAATTCATAAGTCACTTTCAATCTTCCAACAAGGTAGATATTATTCCACCAAACTTCTGTGTTCTACTAACTCCTAGTCATTCTTCAGGAAAGCCTGTGCCCTTGCATAAATTCAATTGCTTCCTTTCCATTTTATTCTCCATAGCATATTTGATATTTTCTTAATAGTACTTAGTGGAGCACAAAATGAATATTTTTTGCATATTTTTCAGTATCCTTTTGTGTCTGATAGTAAACTTTAAACTCTTATGGACAGGACTTATTTCTATCCCAATCTTTATTAGCTCTGAGCAGTGTTTGACACAACATAGATGTTAGTAAAATAAGTGGTTCCAGTGATGTTCACGTGATGATTATTATGGCTGCTTAACTTGCCAGTGGGTTACTGAGCTACTTCTTTCTGAACTGTCATCTTTCTGTTGGAAACCTTCCAACTTTCCATTATATTTCCACTTATCCTTTGAGCTATAATAAATACTTTGAGAACAGATATTTTTCTTGTTTTGGATTATAAATATTTAATAAATGAGATGTGACTACTTGTGTCTAGATTTTCCATTCCTGTTCTGTGCCATATCCCCATAGTCACACACTCAAATGGACAATCAACATATATTTGAATCTAAAAGTGAATTCAGGAATGAATGAAGGAAAGAACTAAGACCAGTCAAGATGTTAGGTGATATTAAGTTTAATTATGCTTTAGAACTTTTTGCTGTTTTTCTTCCTCATTCTCTCTAGTGGTCAAGTATTTTGCATGCTCACTGCCTCACCTTTGGAGAGCAAAGTGAAATACTCATATTTTCCTTTGTTTTACCTATTGTAAATTCTTCCTAAATGCCCACATACATCCTTCCTAAGTGTGATTTGATACCTTCCTACTGAAAGCTGATTTAGTAAAAACATTTCAAAAATTTTCTTTTGTGAGTCACTTTGTTGGAGAATCCCTCCTTGATTATTTAATCCTGATCTACACATCTCCTCTAATCATCATTATCCTCATGATTATTGTCGGCACATAAATACACTGAATGCTTGTGAGTATGATGTTATGCAAGTATTCTACATGCAGCATCATGTTTAATCATATACAAGTATCTATTTCCTTATTACAAAAACCAAAATCCTTAACTGCAAAAGGCCAAATGTACAAGTTATTTATCTTTGACCCACTTTCAGTTTTATTTCCTCTGGTAGATAACATGTATAATATATCCTGTTTTACTACAATTGAGCCTTAGAACCTAGAAGCAGTTGAATCCCAGGTCAAGAAGTATGGAATTTTAGGTTGGGGTGTCTCCAAAGCCTAGTGTGCTATCTTTTCTTCTGTTCATTTCCACCTCTCAGCCATAAGCTTTGTGAACTCATATACCATCCCTTATTTTTAGGTGCACAATTAACATATATCACAAGGCCCAGGAGGTAGAAGTCATTTATTGAATAGGTCAAATTTATTTCTACTAACCATTATGAATGGGATCCATCTAAAGTCTTAAAAGCAACTCTTGCCCAAGTCAAGTTAGATTTTCTTACTGCATCTCTTTTTTATTTCACAGAAAGAAATTCCAGTTATTCAGACACAGCTTTTTATTTCCTCCTAATTTTTCTATGAACTCCTCTCCCGTATGTCAAAGTCATCAAACAAAAATATTGAGACACATCTCCTTGCAGAAGGGTTTTATTTGGGAATAAACAAAGAGATTTCAATCCTATTCACACATGCATTCACAAATACACAGCCAAAGGAAGCCTCTGGTATGTCCAAGGAACAAACAAAGGTTGAGAATTTTATTGAGGAAAAGTTTTTTAAAAATTTTTTTGTAGGATAATTTGAAAGAAAGTTCATTGGCACTTTTTTTTGCAAAAGCCAGCCAGCTCTGATTGACCATTGGTTGTGGTTACTATGTTAACTGTTCTTAAAAATCACAGCAGGCTGTTTCATCAGTTGGGTTTGAAAAATTGTTCTGAGCAAGTGATTTTGTATTAGTGGCTGCTGACTGTCTTGTAGGGTTCATGTATTAAAACTGTAGTTTGGAAAAAAAAAAGTCTTGTGATAGTTCCTGACATCAGGAAAAATTACGCATGATAGCCTTCCGTCTATGGCCTTGTCCAGCTCTATTTTGCTGGGGCTTGACACAGGTGACTCCATTTTGAAGTCAACAACTTTCCCACACACTGCAATGAATATGAAACACCTCTTAAAATTGAACAGGGGCTGTTTGAAGAGGTAAGGAATATAAAAGGATTGTGAAACATTCACATGGTAGTTTCCTAGAATTCTGGGTCTCAAAGAAAAAAAAAAGCTTTATTAAAATTTTTTAATACTAAAGCCCAAATGTCAGCTGGAATCATCCTAACCCATAAGATTTATCTAAGGTTGGATCCAAGCCCTATCACATTGTCTTCAGGGTTCTCTCTAGACTTTTGAAATACCTAGTGCTTGGGTTTTTTGACTCATGTTTCTATTTCTTGATAAGAGGCTGATCTAAGTAGACTTTATAGAAGATCTGGGTGAAAAGAGTCAGAGATGAATTTTACTGTAACATTTAAACACTAATGTAACTTTGTAGTCATATTTGTTCCTTTATAAAAAGTTCCTTTACCATTTCTCACAAGGTAAGTGCCAGGCTCCTATCCTGGGCTCAGCCAAGTCTACTCTCACTCCTTTCTTTCTAGGTTCATTCCCACTTCAAACAGCCTCTTGTGTCCCTGACCCCTGGTCATTGTCCTTGGCGTCTTGATGTCTCCACCTGCTCAACTGTCAAACCAGGCTACGACTCATCAAGATATTCTCTAAACAGAGGAGTTTCTTTCATTTTAGTCTCCAAAATGCCTCTTTACTCCCCTGCCACACAACTGTCCAGCCCTCAGCCCGGTTGCCACCTATTTATTCACAAAGCTGGTCTGCAGACCTCTGCTCTGCACAGAGGTGGGAACTTCTGCAACTTTTGCATTAGGAAAACCAGAAATATCATTTATTGTTTTCTCAAATCACAGCTGAATTGCCAGTGTAATTTCTTTTCCATGTTGTGAGAAACACTGAAATCCAGTATTAGGTGGTTGTTGTTTTTCCAACATGGAACAGCAACATCATTGCTCTTTACTGAATTATGCATCTAGATGCTGTCAATCAATTAGCTTTTACATACAGGTGGTCATATACACATGACAAATTTATATACACAAATCTGCATATTTCTATAGGTGATATAAATGAACTTTTATATTTACATATTATAATTACTATGCTTATATACAAATGAAATAATATAATTATCAAAATTCATTGATCACATATACATAAAATATATAAAGTATGTATATCAAAGGTATTTATAAATATGTGCACATATTCACTATATATTAAATTTTATGTGCAAATATATACATATTTGCACAATAAATATCTATTTTACTCTATTACATAGTAAGATATGTATTTAATCTGCCTCTTTCCTCCAGTTTATCTCTTGGATGGGGTGCCTTAAGGGCAGAGTCTTCATCTCTTCTAATGATACATGATTTTATTTTAGCTTCTGTTTCCAAAGTCATGTAAGGAAAGGGTAAAAAGCTCTGGAGTTTGTCAAAATCATACATTCAACTGAGAACTAAAACTCGGATGTGAAGTTGTACCATGTACACATGGAAACTTTGATTTGGTTTGCACATTGTAGAAAGTTGTCTTCCCATCCTTGAATAGTGAGAAAGCAGACTTGTCTTGTAATGTACTTCAAGGTCTCTTTGCCCCAGAAATTGATGACAAACACACATACATATATTTAAGGTGTTTCTTGGCTGTAGCAGACTATGTACCTGAAGAATCTGACACTATAATTTTTCCATTTTTCATCCTTTTGAAAGTCTTAATATCATTGCTGTAAATGTGATTGTTCAAAGCCATAAATTTCTCACTTAATCCTTTTTAAATCCCTCTGACATGTGACTAGGAGTTGGAAATACATAAATGTTAAATTTTATGTTTTTTTCCATGTTACCATAGCCTTCTATTCTATTATAAACTGTCATCTGTTACCCAATCAAAGGAAAATGGGTAATAAAAGCTTATGGTAGTCCAAGGAACATTCCTTTTTGCATGAATTTACCAACTCTAATAGGATGCAAGCTGATGGATGAAACTTGGGAGTTTTCAAAAATGATAGTACACAGTGGGTAAAGAGATGTCCCAACTCCATCTCTTTATTTCTCCCTAATTTCATTATAAAAACTCTCTTATTTACAACCTCAGTTTGGGTGAACTCTTTTATTGGAAATATTTACCTTGTCATTCCTAATATATTTTCTTCTGAATGTTTCATAATTTCAAACTCAAACTCAGTCTCCATGACTTTTTATATGAAAGGAAGATAGGGTATATTTTATTCAAAATAGCAGAATTTTTTCATAACAGAGAAGATTGACTGATATACTGGTTTCTGCAAAACTATTTTACACTAGCTGCCTTTTAATGTGGTTAAATATTAGCTGACCAACAAATCAGTAATAGAGGAGTTCTCAATGTTTCCTTTGGGTTCTGGCAAAGTGGGAAGAATCAGACTTTGAAGCTTGGAAGATTTCCATAACAGTGCCAGCCCCATCTTTTATGAAAATTAGGGTAATTACTTCCTATATTTCTTACCTTGCTTTCTCATTAGCAAAATTGCAATAATCACACCTGCTACTGGGGTTTCTTCTGATGTTAAGAGGCTCAAAAAAATGAGGTCTTCATGTATCTTTGATACTGCTAGTATCAACTAGGAATAGTACCTGTGCTTTCCAAACTAAATTAAAATCAGTATTTTCATATTTTCCAGGGATCCTTAAAGAAGCAGTTGATTTCATGATGTGGATGGAGAAATTTCAAGATGAACCAGGAGCATACTGTGGCCAAAGAAAGTAAGGTAGTGCTCAAGAGAAGATATTAAGGAGCATGTTACAAAGGTACAGAGAACAACCTGAAAGAGCTCTCAGTGGCCAAAGCTGGAATTATTTGAGCAATAAAGTAAATACATTTCTGGATTACTGTCAAGAGAATAAATATCTACAAGTGCAACATACTGATAAAAGTGAATTATTGGATTAATCAATGCACGCATAAACACACACACACACACACACACACACACAGAGAATTTCAATTGGTAATGTAGAAGGCATTTGGGAAATACAAGTTCAAATGCAATATTGAACACCACAATATGAACTGTTGCAGACAAGATCCACCAAAGGTCATAAACAACAATCTGAGAAAATACTAATATAATCTCAAGTATCTTCCTCAAGATATTAAGTAATAAGAAATAGAAAAAGGTACATTCATAATGGAAAACTCCATATATACCATCTTAACAGAGTAATCATGTCAATGTTCATGTCACTGCTAATAAAACTTCTCAGCATAATCTACTCAGTAAAATGCTCTGAGAAAGGCACATCACTTCTGTTATCTTCTTGTCAAAATAAAACAAAACAACCTCATAAATTCAATTTAATAATGAAAAAATACAGGGAAACCCCAAATTAGAAGACATCCTAATAAATTAATTGATTTATGCCCCTTGAAAAACAAAGGAAGACTGAGGAGATGATAGAGACAAATTAATTTTGTGTCAGTTCCTGCCTTGCACCCTGGAACAGAAAGAAGATATTGGTGGAAAGATGAAGGGGATATCTAATACAATTTTTGGTTTAGTTGATAATATAGAATCAATGGTAATATCTTAGTTTTTATAATTATGTTGTGGTTATGTAAGACATTAAAATTACAGAAAGCTGAATGAAGAGTGTGTGCAACATGTCTGTAAATCTAACTTTATTTTTTAAAAAATCGTAATACTATCTGTCAGGTTCAAGTTATTATTTTATTTGGTAACGTATCCAGCAGTAACAATAAAGGTGACATATTTCTAATTATATTATTTCTCATTCTGCATAATATTGAGGCTAACTCTGTGACATTTTATATGCCTTTTTGCAAAGCTAAATACTATTGCTATTCAACTGAATTTTAATTTTTTTGTTAGATAGCTTGAACTCTAAGTGACAGGATAATTTGGAGAGAAGCAATTTCATATGAAATCATGAATCTAGAGATGATATCTAGAAATTTTCTGCAAATTTCTGTTCAAAATGTGTGATGAGAGCAAAGAGTTTTAGGATCAAACCAACCATCAAGCTTCATTAATCATTCTTCTCTTCATACTCTCTCTGTAAGTTTTTTAGCTGTTTGAGGAATGAAGAAGTATTGATTTCCTTTCAGAATAACCATAGTATTAAAATTAAAGTAGGTGAGAACAACTGCTTCACTTATAATTTCCAAATAATCAAAAGACAAATAAAATTATTGCAAGGATCAGAAATATAATGTAGGGAATGAGACATGGGCATTGATTACAGGTCTATTGATTGCAACATGATGTGGAAATATATTACATATTTTTTTTCCCTTTCCCCTCACAAACTCTTATATGTAATTTTGTGTGACAATGAGGGTCTCCTTCCATTTCCATACAGTTTCCCTTCTCTCTTCCTCTCTCCCACCCCACTCGTCTCTGTTAAATGTTAATCTTTTCCTCATGCTCTTCTTCCCTGTTCTGATCTTAGTTGCTCTCATTATATCAAAGAAGACATTTGGCATTTGTTTTTTAAGGATTGGCTAGCTTCACTTAGCATTATCTGCTCTAATGTCATCCATTTCCCTGCAAAATCCATGATTTTGTCGTTTTTTAGTGCTGCTTAATACTCCATTGTGTATAGATGCCACAGTTTTTTAATCCATTCATCTATTGAAGGACATCTAGGTTGATTCCAAAGTCTAGCTATTGTGAATTGTGCTGCTATGATCATTGAAGTGGCAGTATCCCTATAGTATGCTCTTTTGAGGTCCTCAGGGAATAGACCGAGAAGGGCAATAGCTGGGTCAAATGGTGGTTCCATTCCCAGCTTTCCTAGGTATCTCCAACTGCTTTCCATATTGGCCGCACCATTTTGCAGTCCCACCAGCAATGTACAAGTGTACCCTTTTCCCCACATCCTCGCCAGCACTTGTTGTTACTTGACTTCATAATGGCTGCCAATCTTACTGGAGTGAGATGGTATCTTAGGGTGGTTTTGATTTGCAGTTCTCTGACTGCTAGAGATGGTGAGCATTTTTTCATATACTTATTGATTGATTGTATGCCCTCCTCTGAGAAGTGTCTGTTCAGGTCCTTGGCCCATTTGTTGATAGGGTTGTTTGTTATCATATTGTTTAGTTTTTTGAGTTCTTTGTATATTCTGGATATTAGGGCTCTATCTGAAGTGTGAGGAGTAAAAATTTGTTCCCAGGATGTAGGTTCCCTGTTTACCTCTCTTATTGTTTCTCTTGCTGAGAAAAAACTTTTTAGTTTAAGTAAGTCCCATTTGTTTATTCTTGTATTTAACTCTTGGGCTATGGGCGTCCTATTAAGGAATTTGGAGCCTGACCCCACAATATATAGATCGGAGCCAACTTTTTCTTCTATCAGGTGCAGAGTCTCTGGTTTGATATCTAGCTCCTTGATCCATTTTGAATTAACTTTTGTGCATGGCGAGAGAAAGGGGTTCAGCTTCATTTTATTGCATATGGATTTCCAGTTTTCCCAGCACCATTTGTTGAAGATGCTATCCTTTCTCCATTGCATGCTTTTAGCGCCTTTATCAAATATAAGGAAGTTGTAATTTTGAGGATTGGTCTCTGTGTCCTCTATTCTGTACCATTGGTCCACCTGCCTGTTTTGGTACCAGTACCATGCTGTTTTTGTTACTATTGCTCTGTAATATAGTTTGAAATCTGGTATCGCTATACCGCCTGATTCACACTTCCTGCTTAGAATTGCTTTTGCTATTCTGGGTCTTTTGTTTTTCCATATGAATTTCATGATAGCTTTATCTATTTCTACAAGAAATGTCGTTGGGATTTTGATTGGCATTGCGTTGAATCTGTAGAGAACTTTGGGTAATATTACCATTTTGATGATGTTGGTTCTGCCTATCCATGAACAGGGTACATTTTTCCATCTTCTAAGATCTTCTTCTATCTCTCTCTTTAGGGTTCTGTAGTTTTCATTGTATAAATCTTTCACCTCTTTTGTTAGGTTGATTCCCAATGAGAGGGAAGGGGAGGGGGGATAGTAGGGGATAGGAAAGGTAGCAGAATACAACAGTCATTAATATGGTATTATGTAAAAATGTGCATGTGTAACCGATGTGATTCTGCAACTTGTATATGGGGTAAAAATGGGAGTTCATAACCCACTTGAATCAAATGTATGGAAGATGATATGTCATGAGCTTTGTAATGTTTTGAACAACCAATAAAAAAATAAATAAATAAAATTTAAAAAAATAAAAAATAAAAAAAATTAAAAAACAAAAAAAGAAAAAAGAAAGATCTCAAATTCAAAGCCAGCCTCAGCAACTTAGTGAGATCCTGTCTCAAAATAAATAAAAAATAAAAAATAAAAGGGGATGTGGCTCAGTGGTTAAGCAACCTTGGATCCATCATACTTTAGGAAAACAAGTTTTACAAATCCCAAAAGGAGATTAAAAAGTTACCCATAATTTTATCAATTGAGGACAACTATCAATATTGTGATTAAATAATATTTTTATTCCTTTAGATTTTCTCCCTTTTCATTTCTAACATTTTAAATGAAAACGGGGCAATACCATAATGTGCTTTTGTAGTTTCCTGTATTTATTTATATAAAATATGACTATTTTTCAGGGTTAGTAATAAATTAAACTTTTACTATATAAATTTTGATAGCTTTTCAACTTAAATTGAAAATAATAAACAAATTCTAATCTGTTTGTATATAAAAAAAGAAATATATTACATATATTTTTATCAAAATTAAACATTTGAAAAACTTTTTCTGCTAAGTTATTCCACCATCTTGTCTCAATTGAATTTCCATGTTTCAATACTATAAAATTAAAAAAAAATAAACTTTGACTCTTTACCAGACTCAATCAAATATGATTTATGGTTTGTAGTGATAAAAAAAATTAGCCATGACACTTTCTTTGATGCTCTTTGTGGTTCTGAGTATTTGAAAATGCATGGCATTTCTAATGAGAGTCAAAAAAATACATGTGTAGTTGTGGAAATACTCACTTTAATGTTAATGATATTTATAATTACTGTTAATGCCCACAGATCTCTCATTCTGGCTTCTCAGAAGCAGTATCATTTGATTGGAGATGAATTTTGATAAACCCTGATAACCTCATTTTCTGGTCTAGACCCATAACAATAGGAAAGTCTATGATGAAATTGGAGTTTTGTGTAAGATGCCATATAAAGGAATTTATGATAATTTCAATAATATTTTTTATAAAATGTGAATTATTTGAATCTCTAGGAAATGACAAATTGCACTTTACCTCAGACTTGTCTTTATGGATAATTAAAGGAAACTTCTTGGTAAAGCTCCACTCCTTAACTCTTTCCAAACAAGAGACATGGTTCTGATGGCCTGTCCTTTAATTTCAGTGATCTGTGTTCCTGCTTAAACATTAATTGCAATGATTTTGATCTTGGCAGTAAGCCAGCACAAACTCCAGCAGGTACTCATGGGCCTGGTCCCCACACATGCACATGGCCCATTGTCTGCTAAGTGTCACTGTAATTGGCCACTAGACCCAGGTTCATCTTCCCTGTCTGAAGTGTCAAAATACGGTGGATTGTTACCACTTATAGTATCAAGATTCCCATGCCAATATGTGCTAGGTACCTGGATTCTCCCTTCTGAGTCACCTGTTGAATGGGTAGAAACACTGCCAGTCACAGGTGGGGATGGTTGAAACAGTAGCTGTCCTGAATGAGCCAGAGAAGGGAGACCAAGTGTGCCTTGGGACCACCATGGTGGAGAGCAGACAGCTGAATCACAGCCCTGGGGAGACAAGGGATGATACCTGGAGTAAACTGAGGCCCCAAGTTTCCACCTTCATGCTCCAATGTGCCATTGGAATTCATTTACAAAATATAGATTTAAAAATAAAATCATTAAAGTTTTAAGATGTCAGAGTCAGTGGTGCGGTGACCTTCTGCGTGCAGGACCCCCTGCATCTGCACTGGTTACCCATGAAGAAGCTCTGATTCCATTCTATGGGATGGTCTTTATTTTCACATTAGTAATAAAAAAAGGTATTTGACTCTGCAGGGCGGATCCAACTTGTTGATGTGGAGTTGGGATTCAACTCATTCTGCCTGTGGCAAAGCTGCCTCAAGCACCCAACAATGAACGTGGTGACAATGGGGAAGGCATCTGAATACGTCAAAACATGACAACTTATAGACACACAAGGGAAGATGTGAGTCCACAGGAGGATATCATTAGGGGCAAGTCACACCAAGGACTTGAAGAGGAAAGGAAAGGGGGAAAAATAATACTTACATTTGGGGTTCCTAAGCACAAGTGGTAGATGGACCTACCACAAGCAAATTGTAAAATAAGCTGGAGGGAATAGACAGTTGTCTAAGGGGATCTCAAACCTCTGGCATGAAACAAATAGATAAAAAGGAGGGGAACTGAGATTATAATAAAGGTCACGGAAAGCCCTTAGAGAACCATGATCCAAGAGGTGTTTTCTGAGGAAATAAAGTAAACCATGACCAAAGGCACTGGATTCAGATTGTGTGAGAGGCAGTGGAACATTCTAGAAATCTAAATGTGATTAAAAGATTGTCAAGGACAGACAGTTTCTGAAGCCACTGCAAGAAAAGTATCAGTAATAGATAATATTTGGAATTGAAGCGGAGAGCATGTCCCATTCAGGGAAGAGTGGGTGAGGTATCTGAAGGACTTCGTATTCTTTTACCAAAAAAAAAAAAAAATTCTGAATTGTATTCATTCAGGTTTAGCTTCCACACTGTCCTGACTAATACTGACACGAGCAAAGTAATTTTTTTTCATGATGTTGTGTCTTCTGCTTGCTAAATAAATCTGAATCATTTCTGCAACAGGGCACTCAACTTTCTAACCAACACTCCCTTAGAGATAATGAGAGCGGAAGAGAGTGAAGATTCAGGCTGTGCTATATTACTAGGTGCAAGAATTCCTTTGTCTCCCAGAGATGGGAGCATATCATTACTTCTTGTGGGGCAGACTATTTTTGGTGTGTCTGTAAGGAAACCACTTATCCAGCAATTACTGACACCACTAAGTGGCCTAATCCGAATAGCCTAAAGATCCACAGCCTCTGTTTTCACCCCATGTCCATCCATCCAAGCATAGAGGGACAATATCTAACAGAAAAAAAACTTGATTGTGGCTGAAACCAAAATCATTTTCTCATGACATTTGTCTTCAGGTTCTTTTTTTCCAGTCAAGTTTGGGGGTACTTGCTAACAAAGCTTTCTATATTATTGACAATCAAGTCATAATTTTACTTGGCTAAAATAAATCAATGTACTTCAACTACTCTTCCAAAGATACTCATTCTCAAAGGAAGCTATCTATATGCTTGGGAGTCAAGTTGACTTCACATTAGGTGCATTCTACCAAGCATAGTAGATGTCCCCTGTAATGAAACTGTGTCTTTCCAAGAGTTATCCAGCATGATTGGGCGCCCTACCTCTCCTAGGAATGGAGGAGGTCCTGTTCACAGGCAGATATCCATAAGGAAGGGCTGGAGGAGCTGACCAGAGTAGCCTCAAATATCTCTTATGAGACAGTCAAATTTAGGCACTGCTCCTTAAAAAGTTTAATTCATCATCTACATGCAGATGATAGATAGCAGGTAAGTAGGTAGAAATGTAGACAGGGAAGACAAGAAACATAAATAAACTAATATAAACATATGGTTTTAAAATTTTTGAATGCAGTTTTCAAAAAGTGAAATTTGAATTTGTTTCCTGGGCCTGCCACAACATAAGGTACCACTGACTAGGTACCTTAAGTAATAGAAATTTATTTTCTCATGGTTCTGGGGCCTAGAAGTTCAAGGTCAAGGTGCCAGGAGGAGCAGGGTTGGTTTCTTCTGAGGCCTCTCTCCTTGGCTTGTAGATAGCTGCCTTCTCGCCGTGTCCTCACACGTTCTTTCTCTCTAAGTGTCTCGGTCCTTGTTTCTTCTTTTTATAAGGACACCAGTCAGATTGGATTAGACCCACTCGGATGAACTCATTTTACCTTGCCTCTTTTTTTTTAGAGCATTATAATTAGAAATAGTATTTGGGTTCATTTTGACAAAACAATGTATGTAAGGAATTTGATTTCAATTCCCATTCCCCTCCCTCCCCTTTCCTTTCCCTCCTTCCTCCCCTTGTTCCTCTTTTCACTCTTCTATCAATTTTCCTTTCACTTCTTTCTTTCTTATTTGTATTTTATTTTGATAGGCAGGCAGGTAGGTAGAAATATAGACAAGAAAACCAAGAAACAAAATAAACTAATATAAACATATATGTTGGTTTCAAAACTTTTTAAGGCAGCTTTCAGAGGGTGAAATGGAGTTTAATATTATTTATTATTTAAATAAATAATATTAATATTTAATATTATTGTATCATATATATATATATGCAGGTGAAATTCTTTTTGGTGCATTTATATATGTATATTACAACTATTATTTATTTCATTGCATATTCTACCCCTTTCCTTTCTTTCCTCCGTCTTTCTCATTGTCCGTCTTCTGTTCTACTGATCTATCTTATATCTCTATGATATCCAGTCTTCTTTCCTGCCACATTCATTTTTTATTTTTCTCTAGTTTCCACATATGAGAGAAAACACGTGGCTCTTGATGTTCTGAGTCTGGCTCATTTCACATAACACGATTTTCTCCATTTTCATACATTTACCAGCAAATACTTTACTTCTTTAAAGGTATTATCTCCACATGCAGTCGCATTCTGAGATATTTGGCTTAGGATTTCAACCTATGAACTTTGAGGGTCACAATTAAGCCCAGGAGAGTTAATATCTCAAATAGTAACTTGACGTTGTAACATAATTTCTGATGTAAGTTTAGGAGTCAATTTGGATTATGGTGTGCACAGCTTAGCAGTGAGTTTCAAAAATATGATCTGACTTTTGCACAGTATCTTTTAGAGAAAAGACACTCATTTTTTTCCTTCATCCAATCTGATAACTAATTTAATACTCAGTATATACAAAACACTAGTAACTGTGCTATATTATTAAAGGGTTCCAAGATGTCTTAAAATAAAATCTTCCTTTCTTTCAAGCACTAATTAATAACGAATGAGAACACATGTTATTCTATGAAAAATGACAAATATAAGCAGCACTTAGAACAGTTAAGGGCCTATCATGGATATTCACTATATATTGAATAAATATTACATGCATGAAATTATTTTACAGAATCTATTTTTTATTTGATGATGGTAGAATTTAAACTGATACTATACTATAGAAAATGTCTTTGTGATATTTTTCTAGTGACAACTTAACACTAAACAACAGAAGAAATTCAAATGGCCAACAAATTTATGAAAATATGCACAACTTTGTTAGCCATCAGAAAAATAAAAGTCAAAATCACTTGAATAACCATTCTCACTAGGATGATACATCTCATGGCTATTATGAAAGAGACAAAAAGTAACAGATGCTAGTGAAATGTGGACAAAGGGAACTTTCATACACTGTTGGAAGGAATGTTAATTGGTACAGCACTCTAGAAAACAGTATGAAGTTTCCTAAAGAAAGTATAAATGAATCTGCCATAAGATCAGGTTATCCCACTTCTGGGTATAATGAAATAATATCAACATTTCAAAGAGACATCTCCATGCCCATATTTGTCACTGCATTATGCACAATATATAAAATAAAAAGTCAACCTGTCCACTCATTAGTGGATGCATGAATGAAGAAAATGTAGTGTATATACCTAATGGAATATTATTGGGTCATAAAATAGAATAATATCCTATCATTCACAGCAAAATGGATAAGATTAGAGGACATTATGTTAAATGAAATAAGCCAGACACAGAAGACAAGTAGCATGTTATTTCCCACATGTTATTGTTTTTAAAAACTCAATTAGAATATACAATAGTGGATAATAGAGGATAGAAGGAGTTGGCAATGTGTGTGTGTGTGTGGGGGGGGATAATGGGGAATTGGATAATGGATACTCCACAGAGGGAGGTAATAAGTTCCAGTGTTGTAAATTACAGTGGGGTGACTGTAATTTAAAATAAACTATTTTATATTTTATGAATAATTAAAAGAAAGGAGCTCAAAGGCTTCTCATAGCAAATAATGATAAGGAGATAGAATCCTTAATTATTATGATTTGATTAATAAATGTTGTATTATCCATGTATCTAAATATCATAACCTACTCCATGAATATGTGCAATTTTTAAATATTAATCAAATTATTAAAAAATTCAAGGAAATGGAAATATTAACTGCCTTTGATCATTTACACACTATATATTTATATTAAATGATTACATTGTATTCCATAAATTTGTACAAATTGAAATACTCTTTAAAATGACTAAAGACAGAACATACCTTACATTGATTGAAGGTAAAAAAAAAAATTAAAGTTAACAGCTAAGAACCACCTGTGATTAGTCATTTCAGTTCCTCATTGAAGGAAAATTTTGAGAATTCCTTGAAAAAAATAGTTATGGGGAATTGATAAGGAAACTAAGAGGCAAAGTATTATAAGATAATATCCCATGTTTTTAAATGTCCAGTAACCTGATTATCTGCCAATCCTTTATTAGATTAATGTGTTTCCTTGGTCATAGTTTAGAGAACTTTTTCCCCTTTGAGACAAGAATTCTGCAACTTTCATGGAACATCTTTAAAAAAAATTCTTTTTCCCCCTGTGGAAGTGGGTCTGAGTCAAAAAAACAATTCTGTTCTTTTTTTCCCCCTTCAAATGTTATGGAAAATACTCTTTCTGGATGGGTAGCCAACGTATCACACTTTAATCCTTCTGGAACTTCATGTGTGCCAAGAAACAGCCCTTTAAACACAGCTGCTAATCGTGACCCAGATGGGTCAACTTCGAGCTGGTGTCACACACCCATTGCTACCATTTCTAAAAGCTTCAAGCTAACACTTAGGCTTGCAAAGTATTTTCGAAGATGCTTAGTATTAATAATGATGGAGTCATAAATAATTCCTGCACGAAGCTCTTCAGTTTTCATCAGTATTTTTTACTTAACACAAAGGCATTTTCAAAGGAAGCTCTATTACTGTCAGCAGAACAATGCAAAGCTGCGGTAGGTCTGTTTGAGACAAGATTTTACAGCTATGTCATAAAACATATCTGAGTAAAAACACATGGTTTCTTGATCATTAAGATTTTTTCCAATTCAATGGGCCAAACTTCACAATACAGCAGAATTTCATTTTTGCTTTGATACCTGTAATGAATGGCCAAATAATCCCAGGCAGCCATGAATATTAACAAAAAATTATCCATTCCCTAAGACTAGTGCATGTTCACTGAAGGTTACAAAAAAACCTCTTTTTCTGATTGCTTCATTTTCCTGATTTTTTTTTTCAAAAAGAAAACATGCACATAGATTCAGGTTGAGATCTGTTCAATTGCTTACTGCAGCTTCTCTCTATGAATAGTCAGTACTTAATTCCTGTCCCAAACCACTATTTTTCTTTTTAGTTATACATGACAATAGGATTTATTTTGACATAATTATAAAAATATAGAATATGATTTGTTCTAATTCAGTCCGTAGTATGTCTCCTTTCCTTCTCTTCCTCCCCTCATTCTTCCTTTCCCTTTGCTCTACTGATCTTTGTACTATTTACTTGTAGTTTTTTTTTTTTTCATTAGTGTCTTGTGGTATTGAGACAATACCCTGAACATGAATCAGATAGAAAGATAAATGCAAGAAACTTCAGGTTGGGAAAAACACTAGCCAAAATTATTTCCTAAAAGTTCTTATTGTATTCCATTGCAGGGAAAGCTATTTTCCCCCATGAGGACTTTGGAAAGAATCTAGCAAATGTTCAATACACAATACAACATTATTAACTATAAGTCTCCTGGTGTACATCAACTCTCTAGACTTATGTATGCTACATAAATGCTGGTGGGAACACTTTGACCCGCATCTCCCCACTTCTCTCCCCATCGCTGGCAATCAATTTTGTCCTCCCTGGTGTTTTTTTTTGCATTCAACTTTTTTTTTCTTTTTAGATTTCTCATATAAGTGAGGTCATATACTATTTTTCTTTCTATATCAAAACATCATGTTGTATACAACTTAAATTTATTTTTAAAAATTATCTAGTCAAATGTAACATACACTTACATTTCAGATTTCAGACGAATGGCCTGAGCTTAATTTGGGATAAAGAGTACACTATGCACTTAGCAACCATGCTTTCCTCTTTAGGGTGTCCCCACTAATTTATTGTGAAAAATAGTTACTGTGACAAATGAGCCAGCACCAGCCATGCCATATTTTTGGCTCCACACACAGGAGGTTGAACTATCTGAGCTGCACACTCTGCAGTTCACTATTTCCCCTCACCCAGTACTGGACTCTGGATGCGCCAGCATGCCACTATAGAGGGACACATGTTCTGTGTGTTTTTGATCCCTGAGCAGAGTCCTGCTAACATCCACCTCTGCCCATACTCTAGCTTCGGTTTCAGAGTTTCAGATTCCGAGAAGTAGTGGGAATAAACCATAAGATGGAATCATTCTGTAAGTCCTGTAAGCCAAGTGTTGTTTTTTTTTTTTTTTTTTTTTTTTAATGCTCCTTGGCTTATCCCAGGTTCTTAAGTTACATTCACTCCTGGTGTGCTTTTCTGGCCATGGGTGGCCTGGGTAAGTCACCCCCAGCTCCAGCTCTGCTGCACACACTGGCCTCCAACAGAGCTGTCCTCCTCTCAGCTCCTGGCTGTGGTTTAGGGAGGTGGAGAGCTCCTTCCTGGTCGCAGGGAACAAACAGAACCTCTTGGGATTTCAGAACATTAAACACATTCCTACGTTGGAACTCAGATTCTGTGATCTACTCACATTTCACCAAAGAAGCCAATCAAGTAGTATGATAACTTTTGTGTACACACCTATTCACAGCAAGGAAGAGTAATTAACAAATCACTCTTTATCTTTTAAGCAAATAAGCTTCTTAAATAAGAAACGTGCTACAGTTTCATTATTAATCATTAGTAACAAAAGCTGATTTTGGATTCTAGCAGTATATTAGGAATCTGTATGGCCAAAGTCATAACTAGAATGAGCATATAAATATTTTTATACATATAAATTTATACATGTAAATATGTATAAATGCATACATTCTAGCACAAATAATTTATATGCTCATTCTAGTTATGACTTTGGCCATACTTAGCAAGTAATATTTATCTTTGTGATTAAAATAGTAGGTATTGATATATATAGGGATCTGGAGTTGTATTGTACACACTGTTCTAAGTGCTTTGCATGAACTACACGATGGTCTAGAGAATGATGTGACTATTCTATGGTAACAAGCTGTTCACCCTGGGTTTGACCTTAAGTCTGTTTCTACAACCCAAACTAATGCAATACATACAAAATCCATGAAACAGTAACTGCTCAAAGTCTGTTTGCTACTAATAATGTAATTTATAGTTAAGGGAAAAAATGCTATTATATTTAGGAAACTATTTTGATCAGTATTTATGTGAAGAAACAGAATATTTACCCTATCTCAATAACACAAATGGATATTAGTCATGTTTTCTGATATAATTTTTTTACCCCTCCTCCCAGGTTTATTGGCTTCCCAATTTTTAATGCTTTTCTGAAATTGTGAAGCTCTAAGTCAAAGAGTAAAACATTTTAAATTATAAGAATTTAAAGAAAAACCAAAGTGAGTTATTTACTAAAGCTAAGTGGGCAATAGAATAGTCTCATAAATAAATACCCTCAGAGCTTTTAACTCTTTAAAATAACTTTGACAGTGGATTTTTCAATATTAATATCAGTACTGTAGTTTTACTGATTATATGTGATTCATTGAAATACACATCACTATGTGGAATTTTCATTAATCAGCCAGGTATTTAAATGCAGTAGGAAGAATCTCTAAAATGCCTAATAGAGGAAAAAGGTTTTCACCAATTGCAACAATCACAAACTTCAGACATGACAGTGCTGGATTTGGATTTGGATTTCCCATTATAAACGTATTCCTGGAAAGGTTTACACAATCCCAAGTTTCCATTTTCTCACCTTTGAAGGATGACTGCATAGGTTATATGAGATGATGTATTTAAAGCAACAGGAGTGTCTGACGTATACAATGCCTCCAATAAGCAGTAGTGTTAAATTATCCTTGCACACTTGGGGATTAGGACGTTTTCTATGGGCAAAGACACAGCAAGGACTTGCCTTTGTTCCTGGCATTCATTGGGTTAGAGACAAAGCTTCTCACCCCTCTTCCATGGTGTTAGGGGCTGGGGAAGTTGTGCAAGAAGGGCACGGATGCTATTCACGAGCTGGTGCAGTCATTAGGAGAATAGTGATGGTCAGAGAGAATGAGAGTGGTGTGGAAGCTGCCAGGGTGCCAAACAGCACAGGCTGTGCAGTCCATGGGGTGCCCAGAAGTGTGAGGTCAGCAGTCCCTGCTTCAGGGTCTCTGAGCCCCCTCCCACCATCTTCATCCTCTGCCAGGACACGCACACATGGAGTTTAGTATGCATACATTCTAGCACAATCTAGGGAGAGTTAAGCCGTGGGTATAAAGAGAGAACACAAGTTGTCCCCTCAGTCCTCACTGTGCACCACTGCCCTCTGGGCAGGCAGCTTTGCGGACAGGTTGAGAAAAAGAGAATGCACTTGAGAAAAGATGGGCAAAGTCTTATGGGAGTTAAAAAAAAATAGATATATGGCAGGAAGAAGAGGAAAAAAAAAAAACAGAGGAAGTGTCTTCTAGAGAGGATCTGACCTCAGTCCCTCCACCTGGGCTGCTCCACAGTCTTTGCCACAACTGTCTTTGTCTCTGAAACTGAGTGAATTACCCTCCTGCTTTTAAATTCCACTAAGAAATCTACATTACACTGTAGCCCCACTCTCATAAGGAACTTTCTTCGTAATGAACAAACTCTTAAACTGCTCATCAGTTCACTTTTGCTTCTTCCGGTAGTTTACCAGATGTGTCTTGTGACCCCTATGGCAGAGAAAACAAATATTTCGCTGTAAATACAAAGACTGGTGAGAGATTGTCCTGTTCATATGGAAGCTGTCAGTCCAGCATGGAAGCCAGAGTCAAAGATCAAAGGAGCATGCAAGTGGAATATGCAAGGATTATTATGAAAGTGGGTGACAGGTGTCCCAGAGCCAGTTCAAGGTGGTCAGGGTGCAATTTTTAAATTTTTTTTTTAAATAAAGATAAAAATGTGATGGGAGGAAAGCAGAGAGACAACTTACAACACTCTATTTCTTTTTCATTTGGTGTGAACGATTATAATATACTTGATGGACTTAACAGAAGGAAGGAAAGTACAGAGAAGACAAACACAGCTTGTCCAAAGTGACACATGGCCATGTGCTTCACAGATACAGAAATCCCAAATCTGGTCATGGCCATAGGGCATTGCCCGCAATAAACAGATCCTTAAAAGAACTTCAAACACTTCTCTGCATATCATTCCCTTCCCAATTAAAAAATGGCATTTACTTGACAGATGCCATAGCCTGGTTAGGTGCCATGTGCCCTGGCTCTGGAGCTGAGCAGATGCAGGGCCTCCTAAGGGCTCTGCTCCACCCGGCCTTTTAGCCACGCGGCACTTAACCACACAGAGAACTTGTGAGGCCGTGAAAGGAAGTGGACTTTTCAGCCCAAACCCAGTGCTGTAAGTTTGCCGTCTCTCTTATTATTAGTCTGTTGTAGCACACTAGATAAGTAGAATCAGAGCCTACTTTCTAATGTTTCGAATAGTTTCATCACTGTGTATTCGAATACAGACCCCAGAAAACAATCAAGACAAGTAGGACAAGTGAGAAGTTGTTGTAGGCCTGTTTTGCTTTGTCTGTGAAATTTCTTTTGGTCTCCCCCAAACCAACAAACCATACCCAAACACTTAACTACATGTATATGTGTGTACACATATGTCTGCATATACATATATATGCTCAGACACATATATATTCACACACACAATATGTATATAAAAATCATAATACTTGGGTCTTTTATTTCTAAATGCAAAAAGTCAATGTTATTGGGAAACATTCTTGCATTCGTTTTCAACAATGTGCTCCAAAATTTTTGAAGCGTACAGAATTAATGATTTCTGCAAATGAAGAAATGAAGGCTTAGACTTAAGGATGTGTCTCTACCAAAACACTCTACAGTAGGGGTAGGAATAGAATTAATGAATTCTTACTCTGTAGCTCATCTGCTTATGCCTCTGGGTTCTGCCAAGTCATAAAAAGCAAAGGAAAGAACCCATACTCTTCTATACATAGGTGTACTTTTTAATTTCTCTTGGGTCTTAGGCAAAGTCAGTTCTGTTCGAGGTTCCTGGGTGATGATGATCACCTAAATTCAGAGTCAGCCCTTCAGAAGACACAATGTTATTTCCATGGAGAAATCCATCTTGCGATGTGTGACATTTTTGTTTCCATTACAAAGACGACAGCTCATGGCTATGAAAATGGCTGAAGAGACATTTTAATAGTGTTGTGTGAGCTCCTGATAATGGTGCTATTAATCTTAGCGTCACTCAGACTAGAGTGGACTCTAGCAGGTCATCTGCTGCGTCCTGAGTGCTTGATTTAATTATTTTTGAGCCATCCCTGATTAGATGGGAGGCAGTGCAATAGCAGATGACACCCAAGGTGGCCCTAGGCCATAAATAACAGCCCGCTCCTTCTGTCTCCCAGCTCCTCAGCTCTCCATCAGCTCCTTGGCCTCTGCTGCAGAAGAGACGGGCCGAGCCCTGCTGAGTGTGCAACCATGAGAAAGGAGATGGAGTGGGTGCAAAGGATATCAAGCTTGTCATGAGCGACTAAAGAGGAAAGGCATTTGTACTCAATGTTCTCTTTCAGTCCTTGGAATTTTTCATCAATTTTTCAGTCACCCTGAATCTGTTCTGGAATTCGAGAAACTTAATAATGATGCCATGGAAAGGAATTATTACAGATGTCAACATGATCCCTTTGAAACAATCCTTTACATTTTACAAAAATACCTTCCTTTGAAGAAGAGATGCCCATAAGGGCCTATTGGCTCCTACTGACCTACATATTTTTGATTTCCTAATACTTCAAGCCCACTTTTGGCAATCCACCAGGAATTTGGGGTAGGAAAGTTTTGAGTTAGATACTTTCATAGAATAAATTTTATCTGACAAGTCAAGCACTCACTTTTATTGCCATGTCTCATTTTCCCAGCCACATATACTACAGATTCAGAGGGCCCACCCTGCCCCCAGTCCACAGTCTTGGTTAGTACATGGGATTTCTATAAAATTTTCTTTTAATGAGTTCAAATTAGACCGTGTTTTGAATTATATTTTGCATAGAAATGTTTCATATTTTCAATTAATGCCTACAAACTTATATGAGACAGATATCATTAGTAAGAACAATTATAAACAAAACTTTATATTATTCAAATGTTATCCATCATGTTAACCGGTTTTATAAGATGCTACTTTATCATTTTTTTCTTCTTGTGATGTAAATATAGTTACTATGAAGAGATGGAGAGCCCAAGGTGTTTTAATTAGTTCACCAATGAAATGATCTATGCATCTGTCTCAGTTTTTTGTTTTGTTTTTTATAGTCTTGCTTCAGGAAAAAAAACAGCTCCTAGACCATTCTTTATCCCAACAAAGAGTAGAGTTCACACTGCCTGCCATAAAGCTTTCACCCTTCAATACTAAAGAGAACTGGAAATTTTATATGGTCTGAGATCAGACAATCAGGGATGTGCCATATAGGATATTGAGTTAAAATGGCAAATTAAAACCATTGACTGTCTTAAATTAAAGCTAAAAACTTTGCCCAGAAATTCCTTTGACTCTTCAGCAACTTCTCCGTGTCTTATTTCTCTCTCTGAACTCCTTCTGCTCCAGAGTAAGAAAGGAGGAGAGTTACATCACTGGGTGTAACCATAGGATATAACTATCTAATGTTCATTCATCTAATAAGGAAAGCTTATTGATCTTTTGGCCTGAACTGACCACTATATAGATGCTCCTACATTTATTGTATGGCCACATTTCAACAAACTGTGGGTAAGTTGAAAATATAAAAATTAAAAATGCTCACAATATACCTGACCTCCCAAACACCCTAGCTTAGCAACAAAGCATGCTGTAGAGTTTGTGATATTCCCCCTTGAGATGTTGGAACTGGATCAGACCTGAAGTGGCCACTACTGTCCAGCATTACCAGAGAGGATCAGCTCTCATATTGCTGGGGGCAGAGAGGACTTAAAAAAAATTCACACTCTGAAGTATGGCTTCTCTTGAATGCTTACTGCTTTTTACATCACTGTAAAGTATAAAAACCATAAGTCAAACCATGGTAATTCAGGACTGTCTTTATTTCATATGCAAGCATGAACACAGCCCAGACATTGTTCAGTTATCTGTCTTAACTTTTCTGCATTTTTTTTTTTTTTGGTGCTGGGGAACTTGCACATGCTAGGCATATTTTACCACTGCTCTGTACTTCTAGTCCTCTGTGCCTCACTTTCCCCATTTGTCAAACAGGTGACCTACCAGTGCTATGAAAGAAGATAGGCTCTACTTTCCAAAGAATCATAAATTCAGTATTAATCCTTTTATAGTTCCCTGTATGGTGTTTTAAAATTTTCTTATGGGCTTTCACGTAACAGATCTCATTTATCTTCGTGCAAGCTTTGTAAAATAGTAATCATTAACTCTACTCAAGAACTGGGAAAACTGAAGCCAAAGGGGGATCATAAATTAGCCCAACATCCCCACCAGTGTCCCTCCCTACATGACAGAGCTCCTAGACAACTGTCTTGCAGAAGGCCACAAAATGACAATAATATGTTAAAATCAGCAACCATCAGATTATAGCCAAGAGTCCTATTTTTGTCCACAGTAGACACTTTTTCATAGGATCCCTGTATTGCTTGGTCAAATAAAATATTTTTTTTTAAAAAAAGTATAAACCCTCTGATGCCAGAAATCCCAAGTTTAGCAACATTCCTAGGACAACATTGAGATTTTTTTCTTACAGTATTTATCAAAAGTATATAGAGAGACATACAAGTTGAAGCATATTTAGTCTACAGTGCTTCAGAGTGCAGGATTTTATCAGCTTCGTTGTTGAAAGGAAAAAGCTGGATAGGAAGAGAGATCTGGAGTCTGGGGAAAAGAGAGGCAGCGTGAAGAGAAGAAAAACAGAAACCAAACGCTCAGCTCTGCAGCATCTTGGTCTCCTTCACTTTTCCGCCTCGGGGGAAGGCCCAGCCGACTACTGATTATGGCCTGGGCGGCCTAGAACCAGAGGGAAGTGAGCAGCAGAACACATCCAGACAGCATACCAGACATAGTCCTCAGGACTTATCATCTGACCCAACTCACTTGGTCGAACCTAATTTACACGTGTATTAATCAAAGCCGAGTAGCTGCCCCTGCTGGTTGTTTTGATGCACCTATCTTTGGCTCTAGATTGAGGCTGATACTTGCAGGATGGCACCAAAGGAAGCCTGAGCTTCTCTATTTTTGTTTGTTAAATTTCAATGAGGTGCTAAAAATGCAGTTTAATTATAAGCACTTACATTCCAGTGATGTTAGTGCTTTTGATTCTGAGGGACATGTTAGGCCAGGCTGAAGGTCCTGGAGTGACTCCCATTCCATAGGAACTTGTGCGCTCAGCACACAGGCATGTTGCGGGGGAGGGGGGGGGGCTTTTAGGTAATGTCTAGGAATAGCTGGCTTCAGCAAAGCAGAGGACTAGAAATTTCCAGAAAGGTGAGGAGTCATGATCCAATAGACATGACATAGGGTAGTCTGTGTGTGAATTCTCTTCTGCTATTTTCAACTAGTTTCACAGAAAAGTTCAAAGGACAGATCCGTTCTTAAAGAATTAAATAGATTCCAAATTTCCAAATTACGTATGGAAATTCTTTCTCTATATAACGAACAAAGGATTATTTGATTTCTTTTACATGAAGTTTTTTTTAAAAAATTACTTTTTAATACCTCAAAACTGAGCAGGTTTGTTGTAGAAAAACAAATGAACTACAGAAACCATCCATAAGTTATTACTTTCTAGACATGCATTATTTATATTCTTAGCATACATTTTTATCTAACATAGAGGGAACATTTTTGTTATATGTCTTATTCTTTATTTTAATTAATTATCGATATGCCAATTTACCAGGATATCACAACTAAATTTTAAAACTATTAAATATGGAAAATTTTGGATCATTAAACCAAATTGTTTAAGTAGATTAAAGCTATTACAAGTATAGTAGTGTATTCAAGGCTTAATGATACTGAAAAATTAATTCCTAAAAATAACAACATCTGTTATGGTTTAGATGTGGTGTCCCTTAAAAGCTCATGTGTAAGACAATGCAAGAAAGTTCAGAGCAGAAATAATTGGGTTGTGAGAGTCCTTACCCAATCAGTGGATTAATCCCCTGATAGGGATTAAATGAAAAATAACTAAGTGGTAGGATGTAGCTGGAGGAGGTGGGCATTGGGGATGTGGCTTTGGGGTATACATTTGTATGTGGTGAGTACATTATCTCTCTCTCTGCTTCTGGATCACCATGTGACCTGTTTCTCTTTGCCACACTCTTCCATCATGATGTCCTTCCTGCTTTACCTTGAGTCCCGAGGAATGGAACCAGCCATTTATGGACCAAGACCTCTGAAACTATGAGCCCTTAAGTAAACCTTTCCTCCAATTGTCCTGGTTGGGTCCTTTAATCACAGTAGTAAAAAACCTGACTAAAACAACATCCTAAAATTTATAAGGCTCTATATTAGCTACGTGTTACAAAATTAGGCTGTACAAAATTTGTAGTGGGTAATAATTACTAAAATGTGCTATAAATGAGTGTCGTTTTACTTGCCACCTTGTTAACATTCTAAGTGATCATATTTTGGCATTGTAAATTACATGGGAAAAACTAATTTTTAAACAAATTACATATTTTTTAACTGAAATTATATAGTTTTATTCTCCAAATTGCTTATTTACTCCCTTTTATGTTTTCCACTAGATATCTAACATTTTCTAATTTATTAAAAAGGACTCTTTTTATATTCTTTATATTCCTTTAGTCACATACATTTTTCCTTTGAATTTTGTGATGGTGAATTTAGAGTGACAGAGGTGAAAATATACATAAAGTAACATACAGAAATATTTTTGAGAATACTATCTTTGATAAAATGTTTACAAAGGTTTTTCCAGCTCCAAAAATGTAGAAAAATTTTCTCACAAATGAACTACATATAAAATTTCACTCAGTAAGAGATAAAAGCCTTAAATTTTAAAAGTTTTGTATATTTATCAATTGCCTCCATGTAATTTACTAAATATGCTGTATTTCTCTTGCCCCAGGTTTGCTAATCCTTATAATACATTAATTCTCTACATACAGTTTATTTTTTCAGAACATTTTTTATTCCAGTTGAACTCTGAGATCATCTAGTAATTCTGAATAACTTTGCAATTTTGACTAGGATTTTGTTCAATACATAGATTTATTCTGAAGTATTTACAGGATGTTTCTTTATTTAACTTTTCTTTTATATCTCTTAAGTGTGGTTTTTATGGCAGTATGCATATTTCTAATCTACTCACAAACTTTCTGTTAAATGCATTCCTAATTTTCAGAGCAAATTAAATGCTAAGAAAGATAGTATATAATTACATGTCTATTTAATTTGTAGATAGGATCATTCTGATTAGTTTTGACAGATTTTAATTGCTTTGTGAATCCAAATAGATGAAAATAATGACCAATTTGCTCTCACTTTTTCTTTTTGATTTTGTTATTAATGACAGTAAGAAATTTTTTTTAAATTTCAAACTATTATATTTTACCACTTAATATAAGCTTGACATTTTAGGTATTCTCTATTTGGTTAAGAAAGCATATCTTTTTATTCTTACCAAGTTCTGATCAGATTGTACAGTCATCTTCACTAAGTGTCTTTGGTAAATTTCTTTAGGGAATTTAGCAGATGTTTATTGTGCTTTATATTGTCTCCTTCTAAATTTTCACATTAGAGTCCATCAAGGTTTAGCTCAGCATACTATTATCTCAAGACAAACTGTTGCCCAGTTTTTGTTGAAAATAGTTCTGCAGTTCATTTCAGTCTAAGGGAATGTGAGCACTGTTTGGCTGACTTTTGTATAGGTACTTTCTCTCTATAGCATTTCTATAGTCTTTCCTTTCTTAGAATGTTAAGCCGTAACTGTCACTGGAGCTGCCACCTCAAAGTGAGAAATGGAAGCTAGCTGTTGAGTTCAGTAGAATCCCTCACAAAACTGAAAGCCCAGATTATCTCAAGAAGCACAATAATTTACAAATAAATGCCACTGTCTTCTTCTAACCTGATATATATATATATATATATATATATATATATATATATATATATATGTATGTTTTTTTTTGATACATACCTAAACATTTTTGACAGTACTATCTTTGGATTTTCCAGCTCCAAAAATGTTAAAATATTTTCTTATATTTTCCCACACATGAAATACATATAAAATTATATTTCTCATAATGTTAATAACACATAGATATTTCCAGTAGCTTTGAGGGAGGTGACAGGAGGCTGTAGGAGAGCCTTAACATATATATATATATGAATATATATAAATACATATTTTTATTTATGTATTTATGTATATTTATGTTATAAATATGTATGTGAATTATATATACATATGTTATATATATTTATACACATATATTTAAGTGCCTATACTTTAGCATTACTTTTTTAACATCTATATCCTAATGTACACATCAATCAATTGTCATATACCTTTTGACATGCAATGTTATTAGCTACAGAGGGGAAGGACAATGAGGACAGTGCAATAATAATAAGAACATAGGCCCTGAACTCAGACATCCTGGCCTTGAATCATAGTTATGTCTCTTAGTGGCTCCAGCTTGGAAGTTATTTACTATCTTTATTTCTTTCATGTGTGTAGTTGAGAAAGTCACTGAACAGATCCCAATGATTGATGTGAGAAAGAAAGAAGTCAATATATAACGTGCTTCATACAATATCTTGCATTGAGCCAATGTTTGACAAATGCTATTAGTCTGATTGTGTGAAATTTTGCTATTGCCATTATCATCAAGTTTTACTATCTGGGTGGTCCTGCTAACTTTATTGGATTAATTGCATTTTTCTCCCACTCTGATATCTTTGTTATGGACAGTTTAACTAGCTCAGCAATCACCCAGGTCTTGAAGAGGTTACTTTCCTGCCCGGTTCTAATATAATCTAAGGAAGTTATTCTATCAAGGATGTCTGCCTCTGTTCCATGATTATTTCACCTCCTCCCACTGTTCCTATTCTAAGATTGGCTTTTCATGGAAATTATCTTCTTTACATCATCACAGAGTTGGGGCTTCTTAGTACTTGTCTGAAACAAAACTTAAAGTACCCAGATGTTTGTTGTACAGGGAATGTGAGCACCTTGTGATGGAGGTCAGAGAAAACTACTACAGATATTGGTAGCAGGTAGTGGACTACTATAGTAACAACATAGATATAGATATATCTGTAGACTGTAGATTAGTCCCAGAAATTGTTCTCTGCAACAGTAAGTGAAATTAAGGGGACAGCTCAGCAGATTAGTTCTTGAAACCATCCATGCTCTTTTCTTTTCTTTACCAAAGGTATATGACTGGTAAATAAGGTACTTCTTTTGTCTGTTTGTGCAAATGATGTGATTATCACAGGACAGGTGCGGATTAGATGAAGGCAGAGAAACAGACAAATAACATTGCTGTTTTTTTAAGTCATGTTGAAAAGGCTCTCCTACATCCTCCTGTCACCACCCTCAAAGCTACTGGATATATCTATGTGTAATGAACATTATGAGAAATATAATTAGCTCTACACCAGTCATCCCACTGCTAAGAAAACAACATCTGAAATGATCAGTCTACATGGAAAAATATTTATGCTAATTATAGTGGGTTGAATTGTTTCCCTCAAAATAAATAAGAGAAAGAAAATATTAAGCTCTAATCCCAGTACTTCCGGATGTGGCTTTATTTGGAAAGAGAGGCATTGAAGATATAATGAAGTTAAGATGAAGTTATACAGGATTAAGATGGGCCCACATCCAATGGCTAGAGAAAGGAGAAATAGATTTGTACACAGAGACACAGAAACACACACAACAAAGACCACATGAAGACAGAGGTGGAGATCTGAGCCATGCAGCTATTACCCAAGAATGCCAACGACTTCAGGCAACCACAAAGGCTAGATGGGGCAAGTAGGGACTCTTTCCATTGACCCCGCCAATGTCTTCCTTTCAGATTCTAGCCTCCAGAATTGCAAGAAAATAACTTTGTTTGTTGTCTTTTCAAGCTAACAAGTTTGTGGTACCTTGTGATGGAGGTCAGAGAAAACTACTACAGATACTGGTAGCAGGGAGTAGACTACTAGAGTAACAAATGCCTAAATCTCTGAGAGTGAACTGGATATTGAGCAGAGACTGCAAGAATTTTGAGACGTTTGATAAAAAAAAAAAAAAAGTCTACATTGCTTAGAAGAGGTGGTGGATAGAAATAGGAGCATTAAAGGTAATCCTGCTGAGAACTGAAAAAGGACTGAGAGGTGTAGAGAAGGCTTTTACAGTTTTAGTAGCTGTATCTTCATGAATATACTGTTGGTGCAGAAATAGAAACATTAAAAGATGCTCTGGTAAAGCCTCCCAAGGAGATGAAGAGCAAATTATCAGACAGGAGGAAAAGCAATCCTTGTTATAAAGTTGCAGAAAACGTGACTGAGTTGTGTTTTACTGTATGGGGAAGAGTAACTTTTAAGTGACAAACTTTCTACTTAGTTGAGGAGATTTAAAAGCAAATTATATAAGGTATGGCCTGTTTTCTCCTTCCTGCTTAAAAAATGTGAGAAGAAAGATAATTTGAAGAAATAATAATTAACAAAAAAAAAGTGAGGGGAGCACTCTTAATGATTTGGAAAATTCTCATCCTGTCCCTGTCTCAACAGATGCTAAAGGATGCTCTGTAGAAAACACCAAGGATATACCTGGATGTCATTCTGCTGGAGATGATAAGCATGTGGTCCAAACATCCTATCAGCCATCATGGAAGAAGACAGGAAGAGACAAATTCATCCAGGAAGAAACTGTGAAGAATCTATTATCTGCTGAATAACTCAGTTGGCATACGTGGAACACACATGGGGTTGGGAAATGTTACATCAAAAAACACTACCTGCTTTGACTGAAGGCAGAGAGATGGGATGAAACAAAGGAACACCCTGAGACTTCAGAAAAGCAATGGGCTCATAGAGAAAATGTGTTATCCTCCAAGAAAAGAAAATAATAATTCTGAGACATCAGAGTAGTGACCAGTAGGAACAGAGCTGCCTATGAGACCAGAGGCTTGGTGAGCCACAAAAGATTATCCTTAGGTCTCAAAACCTGATCTGTGCTGAGTTTTGAATCTTCTTTGTACAGGCAGATCATTATCTCCCATTATATTTCTTTTAAAATGGGAATATTTATGCTATGCCTATTCCACAATTGTATTTTGAGGGCAGATAACCTGTTTTCTGATTTCAGAGGCTCACAGGTGGAAAGGAATTAAGTATAACCAGTCTTTTATCCATACCTAATTCAAATTATTTAGGTGATATGGTTTGTGAATTTTTGAGTTGATCATATCCAGATATTTGGACTTTGAGTCAATCATGGCATGAGTCAAGATTTCATGGGATGTTGAAATATGGTGGCTATATTTAATACATGAAAAGGTTATGTTCTGGGGAAAAGTCAGAGAATGGAGTACATTGGCCTAAATTGTGTCCCCCAGAAAGATAATGTTCAAGTCATAACTTGAATGTATATATCCATGCATATAATCCAGTACCCATGAATATAGTCATACTTAGAAATCAGACCTTGGTAGATATAATCACATTAATAAGAGGTCATACTGGATTAGAGTGGGCCCAAATTCAATGGAGATTTCTACAAAGGAATATGGAAATGTACAGACACACACACACACACACACACACACACACACACACACGTTTGAGGTAGAGGTTGGAATGATTCAGCTCCAAAGTGAAGAATGCCTGAGATTACTGGCAGCTAGAAAAGGCAAAAAGGTATTCCTCTCTGGGGACATTAGAAAGAACATGGCCCTGTGACACCTTGACTTCAGACACCCAGCCTCCAGAAGTGTTGAAAAAATAAATATTCACCGTTTTAAGCCACTCATCTTGCAGCCCTAGGAAATTAATAGAGCTTTTACGAGGAAACTGAAGCATTGAGTCTTCCATTGTCAATCTGTATGACTTTTTGTTGGTTAGTTATTTCTTGCCTTACTATACTGTTTATGAATCCTCTGATTTTTTAGGAAAGATCCTTAATTATTCTCCATTAAAAATATTAGCTTTGATTTTAGAAAGCTATAAAAGAAAGAGGAAATTTAACCTGAAAAGTACAGAAAAGAGTAAATAAAAATAAGAGTGCCAAGAGATAAAACAGAAAATGTACAAATAGAGCCGACACCAAGTCCTTTAACAAGTTAACAGAATTAATGAAGTTTTAATGAAACTGGCCTATGAAAACACAAATTAACAATATCAAATTCATCAGACATTGAAAGCCTATTATGGTAATATTAGGGAAAACATCATGTTTATAAATTTGACAATCTATATAAAATGGGAATATTAATTTTTAAAAAGTTAAAACATAAAAAAATTAAAATACCAATATTCTGCATAGTCTTTATCTATTAAATGCATTAACTGAAATCAAAACTCTTTCCCCCAAAAATGTTTTAGGCCAAAATCACTATACTAGTGAATTGTACAAAAATGTAAGAAGGTAGTGTTATTTTCATATACAGTCTCATTTAAACATTTATAGAAAATTAAGATAGGAAAATTTTATCCTGTGAACATAATGGTAATAAAAAAGGTGACAAAGATATTAAAAGTAAATAAATATGACAGATTAGCTTCCAGAAACCCAGATCAAAACTAGTAGGACAACATATTAGACATATCTAATTCAAAATAGGTAATATAACCACGTATAGTTATACACATTGGTTCAACATTTCCAATCATACTCCCCTCATTAATAATAAGAAGTAGAATATTAAAAAATCTTCTCATTAGTTACAAAAAAATACTATTAATACAAAACAAAAACATGATTTTTCAAAATTCAGCAAACTCAATATAAAATGGAACCTCTTCAGTATAACAGAGGGAAATATAAAAACATAAAGTTAACCTTATTTTATTAATTCTTCAGCACCATACCAGATACCAATATAATAAAATTATAAATAGGAATCTTTGTTTTGTCTCACGGTTTTAGAAGTTTCAATCCATGGTTGGTTAACACCGAATGCTTTGGGGTCTCTAATGAGGCAGGAAGGCCTGGCAGCACAAAACTGTTCCCCTCATGGCTGGGAAAAAAATAAATGAAAAATAGGAGATCTGAGTCTCATAGACTCCTTCAAGGACACACGCCCAGAGATCTAAAAGTTCCTAGTAGGCCCCAATACCTTACAACAGCACTAAGCTGGGGGTTAAACCCTGAACACATGGGCTTTGGAGGGACATTCCAGATGAAAACCATGGCAATCTTAGTTCATAGCATGCTATCTAATGCCTTCCGCTGTGACTGGAAACAAGAAAGTTTACTCCCAACACTTTTATTTAGTATTGTATTGGAAATCCCAGCCAGCAGATAAAGCATGAAGCAAAATCCAAATGTAAAAAAGAAGAGAAACCATTCTTCTTAAAGATGATATGATTGCTTATACAGAAAACCTTATGAAGTCAGTTAGAAGACAGCCTTAGCAACAGCAAGGCACCAAGCAACTCAGCGAGACCCTGTGTCTGAATAAAATACGAAGTAGGGCTGGAGCTGTGGCTCAGTGGTTGAGGGCCACTGAGTTTAAACCCTTGTATGAAAGAAAGAAAGAGAGAGAGAGAGCGAGAGAGAGAGAGAGAGAGAGAGAGAGAGGAAGGAAGGAAGGCCTGCCTCATGAAATACAAAATGAGAGAGAGAAAGAGAAAGAAAGGGAAAAAACAATCTACTGGAACTAGTATGAATTTATGTCACTAAATTAAAAGGTCAATACACAAAACTAAAATAAGAAAAATGAATATAAAATTTTAAAACAAAAATACCATTTAGAAAGCATGTTTAAAATCAAACCTCAATACATAAGAATAAATTTCATAAAATATGAGAAAAAAATCTGAAAAAATACTTCACAAAAGAAGATTTGCAAATGCCCTTTGAGCAAAATGTAAATGTTCTCAAAATCTTTAACCATTATGGAAATATAAATTAAAACACAAGACATAACTTTTCACAATATCTAACATATAAACTTCAGAGGATTTGGAACAACTGCAGCTGTCACCTACTGCTGGGGGTAATACAAGTAACAACTGGGAGTTTCTTATAAAATTAAATATTCTTTTACCTTCAACCCAGAAATTCTGTTTTGGGGTATTTACCTAAAAGCAAGGAAAATAAAATCCATAAAAGACTTATTTGATAATGTGCATAACAGCCTTATTCCATAATATCAGAAATGCATTGGTGAGTTTGGATGTATCTAGCTCATGTGATGGCAGCTTGACCGCAGTGTGGTAGGTTTAAGAGGTGATGGATTCTTTAAGATGTGGGTCTAGTGAGAAACCATTAGGTCATTAGGGGCTCTACCCTCAAAATACTTGGAGAAGATTGTTATAAAATAGCAAGCCTGGCCCCTTTCTAATTTCTTTCTGGCTCCTTATCTTGTTATAGGACCTCTTGCTTTCATATGCACTCCTTCCATGATACCATTCATCATGATATGACATAGCTAAAGGGCCCTCACCAGAAACCAAATCAGTGGGACTGCCCAATCTTTCAATTTCAGCCTCCAAAACTGTGAAATAAACATACTTATAAATACTTTCTTTATAAAGTAACCAGCCTCAGGAATTTTGTTATAGCAGTACAACACTGACTAATACAGTGGGAAATGAATAATTAAGTTGAAGTACATTCTTATAGTGAAATTATATTTGTCAATATAAGACAATAAATTATCAATCTACATGCAACAACATAGATATACCTTATAAAATCATAATGAAAGTACAATAGAATATATAGCTACGTGCTATACTATATATACTATATACTACAGTGACACAGCCACATCATTGTTTATAGCAGCCTAATTCACAAGAGCCAAACTGTGGAAACAGGCTAGATGCCCTTTAATAGATGAATGGATAAAGAAACGATGGTATATATACACAATGTGATATTACTCAGCCTTGAAGAAGAATGAAATTACAGCATTTGCAGGTAAATGGGTGGAGTCGGAGAATATCATGCTAAGCAAAATAAGTCAATCGCCAAAACCCAAATGTTTTCTCTGATATGTGGATACTGATCCTTAAAGGGGGCAGCAAGGGAAGAATTGAGGAACTTTGGATGGGGCAGAGGGGAGTGAGAAGATGGGAGAAGATATGGGGGTGGGAAAGATGGTAGAAAGAGATAGATATTATTACCCTATGTACATATATGATTGCATGAATGGTGTGACTCTATATTGTGTATAATCAGAGAAATGAAAAGTTGTTCTCCACTTGTGTATAATGAGTTGAAATTCACTCTGCTGTCATGTGTAGCTAATGGGAAAAAATAAAAAATTAAAAAACAATATATTACAGAGAAAACCCCTTTTTCATAATAGAATTCATAGCAGTTGTGACTACCAATTGTGTATTTGAAAGGGGCATAATGTTACTTTTTAAAGAACTAAAATGTTATAAAAATATCATGTTTGGGGTAATGCTGCATAGATAAACAATTGCCAAATCTCATTGAAATGAGCACTTGAGATCTTATTTTACAAATATTATGCATCTGTTATGGTTTGGATGGGAGGTGTCCCCCAAAAGCTCATGTGTTAGACAATGCAAGAAGGTGTTGAGGAGAAATGATATTGCTGTGACAGCCTTAACCCAGTGAGTTAATCCCCTGGTGGGATTAACCGAGTGGGAACTAAGGCAGGTGCGGAGTGTCTAGAGGAGGTGAGTTATTGAGGCCTGCCTTTGGGGTATAAATTTTGACTCTGGCTCAGTGGAGTCTCTATCTCCTTCTGATCATCATGTGAGCTGCTTCCCTCCACCACACTCTTCTACCATGATATTCAACCTCACTTGAGCCCCAAGTAATGGAGTCAGCTGTCCATGGACTGAAACCTGAAACCGTGAGCCCTCAAAGGAAAGTTTCCTTCTGTAAAATTATTCTGGTCAGGTCTTTTAGTCACTGCAGTGAAAAAGTTGACTAAAACAGCATCCATTTAAAAAAAAAAAACAGGGGGAAAAAACAGGAAAAAAATTCTGAGTATTTGGAGATAAGTTTTCAATCATTGCTGTTGAAGAAAATATAAGAACAAAAGGAGCACATGCTTATATGAAGTTTACCTAAACCATCTTAAGTCTCAGGAATTTTGTTATAGCAGTACAATACTGACTAATACAGTGGGAAATTAATAAATAAGTTGAAGTACATTCAACTTATTTATTTAGTTATATGAAAAACTAGAAATGATTCATTTAAATGATGATAACTTATAAGCTTTCTTTGAAGCCTCCTTTTATGCAAAATAATTCACTTTAATTTCCCTGACATAACTCTTTCCAGATACTTCAGCATCAAAGCTCCTTTTGATTGTCTATGCCACTGCTGTCCTTGAAAACCAAACTGGACTAACTTCTCTGTTTTTAAGATATTCAAGTGGCAAGCAATCCTTCCTTCTTCCCATTTTAGGAAAAACATAAGTCACAGAGATGTCCCATGAGGCAAAGTGTTCGAATTCTATTGCACCGTGACACATTACCTAACTTGGATTGATGGAGAGGTTTTATTTTGAATTTATTCTTTACATCAGTGTGATCCATAAGCTTGTTTTCCATTTCAATGTTATTTTTTCATATTTTATTTTTTACTTCAGGGGAACATTAATTAAAAGCGTACATTATGTAGTTCATATATCATGGACAAAAATCTGAAAATGCATTTCACAAAAGATATCTAATGGTAAGTGACTGAATGATGGGAAAGGGTTCAGGAAATTCACCTGATGTACTTAAGTTTATATATTTGTTAGCTACTTTTAAATATGTTTGAGCTTTGTTTTTCCCCAATTTTATGATAAAAACTGAGAAAATAAACCTATGTATCTTACGTGGGATTGAGTCTGGAGTATCAAATTTGTTCTCAAGAATGTTGTTTGATATTAATGTGTTTTTTTTTTTCCTTTGAGCTTTCTGTTACTGTATTGAATTCATGAGATAATCAACTTATGAAGAGAAAAGGTTTATTTTAGCTCACAGTTTTAGAGGTTTCAGTCCATAATTCATTGGCCCTGTTGCTTTTGGGCCTGTGGGAAGACAGCACGTCATGGCAACAGTACGTAGTAAAACAATTCATCTCATGAGCAGGGACTTGAAAGAGAAGAGAAAGGGCCAGGTGGCTAAACTCTCCGGTGGATGTAAGGTTCTGTTGGGAATATGCTGAACCTGACGCAGCCTTCACCAGTGGTTGCCTCCTTTGTGTTATAAAAGGAGTCTGGTCTCTGGACAGGCTTTGCAGGAACGTGTTTATTTCGATGTGGGGTATTCTACGGAGGAAATAAATAAATACGGGGCCTTGGAAGGTCATTTTAATGGGAATATCATGGCATGACAGGACGTTGGTGGCAGATATCCTAAATACTGTAGCTCTTCCTTCCCAAGAAGAAATAAGTGGCAGAGAATAAATCAATCTATATGTTTGTGGTGGAATGTAATATCTATACAGAAAGATAACCCAACCTCTGTTTCCACTTCTCTTTCAAAGTGTTTGTTTCAGTCCTCCTGAGCGAAGATTTTGAAAATAAAAATAAAAGTTGCTTGCTTTCCTAAAAAGATTTTTCAGCTCTTCTTGTTCTTATTTTAATTTATTAAACTTTCAATGCTACTCCTGTCAAATGTTAATAACAGAAAAGGAGAAGCAAAAGACCTGAACTGCAGAGCACATTATATTTTGGAAAATGAGTCTCTTGAACAACCTTGGCCAGTAGTAGAAACCAGGATGCTTGGGCGGTGGAGGAGGCATGTGTCGGGGAAGTGGACCATGGGGTGCCAGCAAGACCAAAAGAGCCTTAAGAAGATAAGCCTAATTTCATTGAGGACTCTCACTAGCATCTTCCGGATTTCAGAAATGTGCCTATTAATCTTGTCTTTCATTTTTCAAAAATTAGGAGTGAATCAGGAAAATTGTAAGGATATAATCTAAAGCACATTATATATGACCAAAAGCTGCCAGAATTCTGAGGCTATTTATATAAAAAGTTCCATTGAATAATTGAAGTCAAGCAATCAATGCATATAAAACACTTTCTACATTAATTTTTCTTCATTCCCAATGGTTTCTTTTAACATTAGAAGTAAAATTTCAAATCATATTTATATGCTTAAGGCTATTTCATTCCCACCAGAGGATGCTGGAAAACAGGTATAAATACTGAGCTATATAGAATGCTATGCATATTTATCGATAGCCTTAGTTGACTTTTAACATATGCATTCCGAATAATCAATAGGCATGCTAGTGTTTATTTTCTAGCAATATTTCTATACATTATTAAATGTAACTAAACAGAATGCATATAGTTAATTATTTGAAGACCGCTTTAGAAAATTTAGAAATGTCTTTATTAGCAGAGTATCCCTAGAAGTGTCACAGGTATTATGTTGTAAATCCAGTCAATTTATCATGAAAAGAAAGCAATCCAGCTTTCCCTCTCACTCACTTCCATAGGGGTGGCAGGGAGAATATGTAGCATTCCTGTATTTGTAAGCTCAACAATATTTCAAGGACATAAGCACTAATTCTTTTAGTGTTTTAGAGCAAGTTAATGATATTCATTTTGAAGTTTACAAGCAAATCTTGAAAATTTTCAGACTGGATTATAGGATTTTTGAGGTGATAGACTAAATTCACTAATTCATTTGAATGCTGAATGAACCCAAGTCCTTTACAAACCTAGGGAGATGTTAATTTTCCAATTATTCCCTTAAGTCAGTAGAAGTAGTAGAACAAAACCTTGCTTTGTCATTTACCTGCAGTGATTTAAGTGGTCAAAAATTCTTTAGAAGCCAGAGTATAGTAAACTGGAGACAGGCAGAGAAAAGAAAACTGAATGTGAAAAGTAACAACAACCAAAAAAACGTCCCTGAACTCTCCTCCCCTCCCTCTCCCTGCCCCTCAGAGATACCTGGCAGAGATAATCTACAGATGGCTGTCTCTAAGAGGGCCCCTTTGTTTCTACTATGTCCTAAGCTAACTCACCCTGTTCCCAGAGATACAGGAGGTACTGGTGTTGTCTGACAAAATTTACTTCATTATGGCCTGATATAGAGCATTAACCTTGCTCTCCCCTTTAAATAGTGTAAGCTCTGGGTAATAATATTAGTGAAATGGATAGTTCATAATTCTTTGTTGATAAGGCTTATCCAGAATAGAGTTTCAATGAAAAGAAAGATTGTGTGTAATTACAGAATTCTCATATTTAGGGACAATATGCAGATTGTTAGATTCCTAGAAAATCAAATAATTGCCTTCTCTCTGGTTATTAAGACCCCCCCCTCCTTTTTTTTCTTTTTCTTTCTTTGTCACTTATTTGTGTTTTTGTTTTTTTTTTTTTTTACTTAATCTTTCAGAGAGACCTCAAGTCTGTAACTCTCTTCCTCTTAGAACCCCCCTAAACTAACAGAGAATGAGCTTTTCAATCAACACTTTCATATAAAAGTCAATGGGGCACTGAGGTCAAGGATTGGATTCCCTAGAGCTTTGCTGATAGACTCACTAACTCGTCTCTGGGAAATGTAGCAAGAATTATTTCCCCCTGTCTTAAGTCAATCGAAATAAAACAATATGTTTGGCTTTTCTCTTTGTTCCTATAGAATTTCTCCTAAGACCTGATCTTCATGTTTCCTAATAGGAAACAAGCGGGTAGTTGGGGTTAACCTGTCACCCTGTCATTTAACCCCACTCTCAACAATGTCTGGTGGTGACAGAGGAGCCTCACGGGTACCCATAAGCCTCCTTTCTCGAACCGCTTGTCTACAACTGTTTAACAGAAAATCCAGTCTGACTATACTCGTTTATTGCAATGAGCCTACCTCATTTGGAAAGAAAACAAACAAGAAATACCGTGTTTACATAACATGACTTTACATGGAAAAGATTAAATATTTAAACTATTATCACTTTGCTTTGGAGTCTTCCATGATCTTTCAGATTAAAAAGAAAAAGAACCCTAAAAAATTGAAAAGCAATATCAAGTGGTAGTTTTAGAATTTTTAAGTAAAAATTTTAAGAAAGATTAAAATATAGTATTATTTTAATAAAAGTTTTAAGAAATAGATCTATGCCATGGAGACTCCATTGGATGTATCAGCATATACTTTATACTTCACAAGACAAATACATGAGAATTTTTTTAGACATTTAGGGCTGCCAAGACTACAGATATTTCCTTAGTGACCTTTTAAAAGCAGAAATTTAATTTTATAAAAATTATAATGGGAATGGTGAAGATCCAGATGTTGAAGTCATTAAACCGAATGACAGAGAAGTGTTGACAACGTCATTCACCTTCCCTCTTTCACCTGTATCACTGTGAGAGCTCTTGTGATGCGTGGGTCAAGGCATGAGTCTGAACGAACATTCATCTTATTAATTTACAAGGTAAAATTGATAGCCTAAACACAGTGCTACACATTTTCACAAGCAACAAAAAATGAATCCATCATTTTTTCACTTAATCCTAAAAGTACTTACATGAAAGTATAAACATTTTTCAAAATTAAATTGCACTGTCATTGTTTTTCCAACGTATGATGGACTTGAACTCTCTTTTTCTGTCTCTGTCATACACACACACACACACACACACACAGACATACACCTCTTGATGTGAACAATGGAAGAAATTAAATTGGCCCCTCTACTTTCATCTTAGGTTTCTGATTGAGGATGCCACCTCTTAACTTCCACTGTAACCCTTGCTTGGGACTTTTAGAGTGGCCATTGGAAAGCACATTATCAGAAATCACCTAAAAATTCAATTAAATTTTGAAAAGATTTGCCACTTCTCAGTATTCCCTCCTTCCCACCCAGTATTTTCATACAACTAAGCAGGAATTCTCTCTACACTTAACCTGCCCAGGAATGATATCTCCATTTTGTCTGGTTTTGTGCCCCTAGAATGTCCTTAGCTTAGACCCAACCTTCTCTACCACAATATGAGGAAAGATCTTCAGTCACTTGCCTACAATGTTCCCCACAGCATAACTTCTCAGCCTGGAATTGGTACTGCTCTGTATTATCGGCTTTATGCATGCCTTAGCAAAATAACAAAGACTTCCCATTTAGGTACTGCTGTTCTGAAAAGTGTCATTATCCTAAGAAGTGTACACAAATATCAATGTACTCAAATTAAGTGAAATGGGAGACTCACTGGGATATGTTCCTAGATATAAATTTTTGATGTAACATAAGCACAGAGAATAGATGTGACTGACATCTCCAATATGACACAGGTGTCTGCAGTGGAAATGCTACATTGACTCTGTTCTTATTACACATGTCTGTTTTTCCATAAACAAGTATTTGTCATTTGTGTTTTCTCAGATGTGCCCGTTCCTTAGCACCTCAAATGCTAGAAAAACAAGGTACAAGTTATTTCTCTGACTATTAAAATGGCCATGGATTTACGAAGAGTTTGCCCAAGAAATGTAGAAACTGCACTAAATCAAGGTGTATTCAACCCCAAGTGTTCTTTGAAAAGAGTAGGGCAAGCTCCTGATCTACTTCCTCCCCCAAAGAGGAACAATTTCACAAAAGAGGTTCAAAAATCCTTCTTGGAATCACCATTCCATCCTCTCTGACCTTTCTTAGCCTTTGTCTTCCTGTGAATTCCCAACACACAGCAGCCAATTCTCTCTCGAATGATCGCCTAACTTCTCCCACAGCTTGCTTTAGGGCTAGTTCACAGCTGGTGCTGGAAACACATGGATTCTTCCTAGTCAGTCAGGATCCACAAAGAGAAGAAAAGAAGAAGAAATAAGACATCTTGGAGGGGTGTTCTGGTTTGAATATAAACATGTCCCCCAAAGAGCTCATGTGTTAGGCAATACAACAGGGTTAAACCGTGAAAAGATTGGATTGTGAGAGCTGTCACCTCATCAAGAAAATAATTCATTTGATGGATTAGTAAGTTGAATTAATAAGTTGAACAGGGTGGTCACAGTAGGCAGGTAGGGCATAGCTGGATGAAGTGGGTCACTGGGGGCATGGACTCAGGGACAGTATCCATCCCTGATGCCCCCGCCTTGGCTCCTTCTGTACTTCCCGTCTGCCAAGAGCTGAGCAGCTTTCCCCTGACACAACTTACTGCCATAATGTTCTGCTTCACCTCAGGCCCAGAATCCATGGGGTCAGCCAACCATGGAATGAACCAAAAATAAACTTCTTCCCCAAATGGTTCTTCCCAGACATTTGGGGCCCAGTGATGGAAAGATGACTGGCAGTAGCATAAAGGATGTTTCTCCCTCTAGAAGGATCCTAAAGTTTCCTCAAAGCCACCATATGTCCATCCCCTGTTCCAGATCATTCCTGTCTACTCAAAGGCCCTATCCCACCTTAACCTCAGAATTCTTGTCCTATCATCCCATATGAAAATTTCCATATGTTCTTCCTTCTGGAAGACTCTTAAGAAAGAAAGGAAATTTTCTCTGCATTGCCAACCAAAGCCCACTATTGGTGAGAATGACACTTGGTGAGAACCAATTGTTAACAAGTTGGTTTTATACTAGTTGCTAAGAGAGAGAATGTGCAACCTGGGCAACTGTTGGGATTTATTTATTTATTTATTTATTTTGGATTTGCGTTAGGTGATTGGAGGGAGAATGTAAACAATTGGGCACTTGTTCTAGAGAGGATCCTGTCAGAAACTGGTGGTGAATTTATGATTAGATATTTTAATAAATCTTAATTAGAAAGAGGAAAATTACTTGAATATTTAAGATATAATTGGTCAAGAAGCAATCATCACTAATGTTGGCCAATATGGGGGGTGTTTTGTTATTTTTGTGGCTCAGAAAATGTGTGTGTGTCTTCTCTATTCTGACTTGGTTTAAAAGTGGCCTTGTTTTGTCTCTGTCATAGTCCTGGAGGGCCTTGTTGATATAAAAGGGATTTGTGTTCAAGCAAAGAACACCATTGCCCAGCTGTGAGTCCAGTCATCTACAGGCTATGTAGAGCTTTAAGGATATCTATTTTTTTTCCTGATTTTCTGGATTTTTTATCAGTTTTTTAAGTCTCTTGGTGAATTTCTTATTTTCCCTACATATACATATCTTACCCATCTTAAGAGACTGTTAAACTAACCTCTGGATACAAAAAAAAAAAGCTGTAGATCCCAAGAAGAACTGTGTTCAGAGGTTGAAGGGGTGGACTGATTCATGTGGATCACAAAAAAAAAAAAAGTTCTGTAAAGAATTGTGCTTATTCTATTTCTCATTTCTTCTTTAGTACTTATTTTCCATTTTTTCACAACTGTACCATTTTAATTTCAAGATGAGCTTTGCAACCACCATTGCTTTACGATTTGTGATAACCTAAAACCTTTGAAAAGTGTTACCACAGGAAAATACTTTGGAGTTACAAATATTCAACTTCTTTGGAGCTTTTGGAAATGAGCCACTGGATCATCTAGTCTTCTAATGCTTAGCCCAAAGGACTAGCAGCAGAGGTCTTTCACTCTACTATCTGATAACAAGGAAATATGCATCCCAATGATCAATTTCAAAGCTGATAAGTACCCAGTTTAACACATATTTCATATGCTTTGAGCTGATATTTTGTTACTGGAGATGTATTTTCAAACTGGAGTTTGGGGATGTATTTTTATTTGTTGTAGATCCATGAGTTGAACAGAGCATAGAGACTGTACATCTTGTAAGCAGTGTGCACTAAAACACATTGCACTTCAAAAGTGTTTGACAAGAACATTCAAATTTTCCCTGCCTGTTTTTCAAACATCATTATGTGCTGTTGCAATATGGCTTCACTTGTCATCCTGGCACCTGTGACGGATAAGATCATTAAAAACTTTTTTTAAAGTTTTTATTTATCAGAGTCATGGAAAAATTACATTCCTAATAGCTTTAGTTGAAAAGGTTGGAAAAGGGTGTTGTAACTCATTCCAGGTAATATCTTTCTTTTTGTATAGCTATAACTCAGATCTAGTATCTAAAGAAATACTTGAGTGTGAATTATGTCAAAATCAAAGTAGTCTCTTTAAAATTTGAACTGCATTATGCACCTGAGGTGCTGACAGCAAAGCCCATGCCAAGCATTTGATCCACTAATACCCATTTTCCAAGCACTCCAGAGCCTCAGATCTGCATCTATTCCATTTTTGTTGAGGCCAATTTTGAAATAAGGGATCGGGAAACAGTTTAGGGATCATAAATCACACTGATGGTTGTGGGGAGAAGTGTTCTTTTGCTTCTTTAGATGTGGTTCCACACATTTTTACACATCTTTCAGCTAAATCAGAAATCCAGATGCAAAATTATGGTACTTACGTATGTTGTGTCTATTTGTGAATATTCCATGGAAGAACAGAGGACTAAAAAACCTAATTGGACTATAGCTTGACACAAAAATATACAGGTCAATACAGTAGAAAACAACGGGCAAAAGTGGGTTAAAAGTGAATGTGGTTCCCACTGCTGTGCATGCGTTTTGCTGAGTAATCAATTCAGCCCAAACATGACAGCCTCTGCAGTAAGATGTATTAATGAATCATCTGCGACTTACCCATTACATAAGCTTAGTAATGGCTTTCTTCATTTTTACTTTTCTTTAGTCTTCCCATGTTTTAAAAATAATTAAAGTGTGTTACTTTTCCAATCATAAGATATATATTTAAGAATCCCTATCTTATCTCCGAGATGATATTTAAATCTTACAGCCTTCTCTGTTTCTGCTCAAGATGTTTTCTAACTGATTTTCTCTGGGTATGGAGAATCCTCATTTGATTCTCGTGTTAATTATCCTTGTTAGTTTAAGTGGTTGTTCTTCTCAATGTGATTGCAGAAGTTTTTCTGTCTGGATGACTTGTACGGGGCTTGGATGATGTCTCAGGATAGCAAAATATGATTAACACGAAGTAGACACTGGGTGCCCATCAGTTTTTGTCACATTTTTTTCTTCTGACTTCCCTTGGGTCCCTCTCTACATCTTCTTAAGGGCAAAAGTAAAATATGTATCAAATCTCAACCCCTGAACTATGGCTAAGAACATTTTTACCAGACTCTTCGTTTTCCTTCCACTCATTCTGACCTTGGTCACATATTTAGTAGTCACCTTTTATTTCTTACAGAATAATGTCATTACCTCGAAACTTCAGATCCCCTTACCCACCTCAACCCCAGGCTACAGATGATAACCACGTATTGAATGATAACATAATTGTACTTATTTTAATACCTTAAATGCCCTACTTTCTTGAGTTTTTCTTTTATTGTTGAAGCATATTTTCCTTTAGTTATACTTGTTTTGTAATTATGTACATTTATTATTATTTATTATTGTGTGCATTTTATTATTCTGCTTCATTTAAATTTTTATTTTTAATTTATTTTTTACTTTTTATAACTGAAATAATAACTTCATTATTTTTGTTTGTTAAACTTTTACATTTCAAAACTCAAATAAATTATATAGATTGAAATTTCTGAATCCCAGATAATGAGAACATGTATTGTATACTTACTCTACAACACATCTGTCAGGAAATTCTATTGATCAATTTCTCATATATATAAAAGATATAACCATTAAATTATTTTCTGCTTCTGCACAAGTCAGATATTCTTCTAAAAGTCCTCACCGGCCTTCCTGATTCTATTCTTTACCTCCTTCACACTGTGATCCAGTGACCATAATGGTCCATTAAAATCATTAAGCATTAAGTTCAAGAGCCCACTCTTCTGCTCAAAGCCAGTCAATGGTTCCCCATTTCATTCAGAATAAAATCCAGAATCTTCCCTGATCCTCAAGGTCCTATATAACATATGCCCTCTTCACACTTTTCTACTCTGATCTCATTTCCTCATATTCACCAACCACACATCCCCTCTAGCCATATTGGCCGCCTTTAAACACTCCCTCACCCTTCCCAGGCCCCCTCTCACCTTAAAGTTTTTATACTGCCTGCTCTCCCTATTGGGAAGAATACCCCACTCTATGTCCAGATGGCTAAATCCCTTACTTCATTTACGTTCACTGAAATGGTCACCTCAATGTGTGATTAGGGAATCACTCTACTTAACATTTCAGCCCACTCTGTGCACACCTTCACATTCCTACTGCTTAACCTGAAGTACCTTCTTTCCTATAACATATCAACATTTAACATATCATGTTCCACATATCCATTGCATCCACTGCCAACTGTCTATCTACACTAAAACATAGGCCTCAGCCAGGTTGGGGCTTTTTTCATTTATATACAGATGCTACTTCAAACACATATGTAATAAAGTGAATTTTCAATAACTATTTTAAAGATTAAACTACAACAAACAAAATCTCAGTGGCATCAAATGTCTAATTTTAATACCTCTTACTTCCACTTTATGTTTCACTCTCAACTTGCCTACTCTTAAGTCTGCATTTTCTAGTTTGCCCCAGATATGAGGCTGTCAGTAGTACAGAAACACTGGCTCCAACATCAGCACAATAACACATATTTTGGGAGTATCTCTTTAGATATAGGCACATCACAAAGGTATAAGGGCAGGGAAGAAGAAATGAGAAGAGGAAATAGACAAAATATTCTGCCTAAAATAAAATTCTTGCTTCACAACTACCACATTATACCATAACCACCACCATCACTGTAATCACAAGCAGCATCACCATCGCCACTACTACTACCACTATCATCACCACTGCCACCATACAATTAAACAATCGCTGCCATTATCATTGACATCACAATCACTATTACCACCATGATCACTGTCACTACCATTATCACCATGATGCCACCACAATTATATTATCACCATCACCACCACCATCACAACCACCATTGTCCTTATCATCATCATCACCACCACCCTTATCATTATCACCTCCACTTTGACCACCATCATTATTACCATCATCAACAATTGCAACATGCACACTCTTTCCAACTCAATTTTCAAAAGGAATACAATTGAAACCGCCAGCATATGACAAAATCTTAATCCATGAACCAATTAACTTACATAATACCATTCAGTTGTTTGCCCTTGGTCACTGTAGATATATATTTCATGAAGTCAGTAATTAAAAATATTAAGCAATAGCAGGTATTGAGTCCTCCCACTGGAGTCACATTGTTTTCACTCTGAAGGTCTTTGATTGTGATATTGCGGAAGAATATGGAGACAGCATGTTACAAGATGGCCCGTGACAATGAACTACCATAGGAGCCATCAGATATAATTTTACAACCACTAAATAATATTGGATGTATACTATGGTGTTAGTTTAGACAGGAAATACTAAAGTTATTTATAGGAAGGAAAAAAAATTATGAAATTTAGGTCATAGAAGTCTCATAAAAATTTTAACCACACTTTAAAGAAAAAAGTTGAGGGATGGGGTTGTGGCTCAGTGGTAGAGCACTCTCCTAGCTCGTGCAAGGCCCTAGGTTCAATCCTGAGCACCACATAAAATTAAATAAAATAAAGGTATTGTGTCCAACTATTTAAAAAATAAATATAAAAAAAAAGAAAAAGAAAAAAGTTTAATTTAGATGAGCTAAGAGGGAAAATTATATAGGAAATATATACTTCAAAACCAATTGGGTTCTAACATTTATAGATCCCTGGGTAAGAGTTCAGAGGGAGACCCACACACTGGGTACCTACATATATAAAATTTATCAAGCAAGCTAACAAACTCATTAAGAACACATGAGGGGCTGGGGATGTGGCTCAAGCGGTAATGTGCTCATCTGGCATGCACGGGGCACTGGGTTCGATCCTCAGCACCACATAAAAATAAAATAAAGATGTTGTGTCCACCAAAAACTGAAAAATAAATATTAAAAAAAATCCTCTCTCTCTCTCAAAAAAAAAAAAAAAAAAAAAAAAAAGAACACATGATCTACACTTCTATCCTGATAAATATCTTTGTAATAGCAACCTGGAGTCTGAGTTTAAATTCACAATTAGATGGCTCAAAATGCAAGGTGAGAATGGCTATTGCTTCTCTCTAACCTCTTCTACATTATGCCCAGCCCCCTGCAAAGGAACTCTCCCATGAACTAAACAACTAAGCTTCATCCACACGTGTCTCAACAAAGTCTATTATTATTATTTTTTTTCCGCTATGCTTTGGGCCTGAGGGGTATACTTACCAGCTGCACAGTCTGCCTGCAGCAAGGAAGAATTAGAGAGAATACAAATAGGTTCTGTGTACATCAAAATCCCAGCTTACCTTGGGGGTAACAGGAGAGTATTATAGTGGGCATATCCATTGACCCATGGCCACATTGACCTGTTGGATAGGTACTTGACTGGAGGAGGTACAGGACAGGAAACTCTGTAAAATCCAGGTCCCAAGGCAAGTCCCTCATGCATAAGTCAAAAGGTAATTCTAATCCAAGTTCAATATTGGTAAGATCAATTTCAGAGTAAAAGATAAGATAGCATTTTACTGAACATGTCACTTTTCATCTCACTTAAAGTTCAGAATACAGAACAGATAGTCTGTCATGTAAAAAGCTCTTTTGGTCTATCTTTAATATTGTATATGGGGTAATTTTTCTAGATTTTTTATCTTAAGAATTTTAAAATCTTGGGCTGGGGCTGTAGCTCAGTGGCAGAGCACTTGTCTGGCATGTGTGAGGCACTGGGTTCAATTCTCAGTACCACATAAAATTAAATAATATAAAGGCATTCTGTCCACACACAATTATGAAACAAAAAAATTAAAAACAGAATTTTAAAATCTTAAAAATTATTTCAAAAGTAATATTGTAAACATTAACGACCTGGAGATTCTCACAGTTGATAAAATAAGCATCAATTTTCTTTAAACTATTACTGTCCAGAGATAGAATCTCCCAAAGGCATTCATTAAAAATGATTACTTAGAAAAAAGTCTAAAATTAAATATTTTAGGTCATATGTGAATGCTTATAAATAATTTTATGAAGGTATTATCTTTCCATATTCACTGAAAGACAAGGAATAAAGTAAACAAAAGCCACTTTTAATAGATAATTATACTTAGATAAAAACAATAAAATAAAGATGAAACAAATTTTTGCCATTCTCAGTTGATAGCTATGGCTTGTAAACCACATGATATGAAAAATAAAATAAACTATTGGTATCACTTAAAGAACTTTATCATACATTTATACTTGTACTTAATTTCAGATAGGATTGCATATAGGCCTCTGGTCTCTGAATTGTATTGGTAAAAATGATATTACTGAAAGAAGAGAAATGAATGAATATCCATGAAGGAGAAACTTTGAAAGATATCCTTCCATAAAGGTGTGCTCTGGTGGCTAAATTATGGGCTGAAAGATTGTTTTTGATATCATGGACCCAGTAGTTTAAACTTGTTTGGATAAATGAGGATGTTTTGTCTGTTTTCCTCGCCTTTTGTTTTTGATATTTCAGAGTTTGGAGGCATTGATTGACCGATCTTCATACGTGAAGTGCAGATGGACAGTATTTCATTTTAAAAAGAAAAATAACTACTCACAGGCTTGGTGTGCATTTCCTATTAATTTCCACCTAGAATGCTGGCTTGTCATTACGTGCTGACAGATGGTTAGATGCAGGATTTCTCTTCAAACACATCCACGTGTTTTCTTGAAGACTTGTGAAACACAGTTTAACCTATTTGGAAAATGACTGTCATTATGTCCCCATTCATTTGATCATAAAGGAAATTACAAGTGGGCTCTTCTGAAGGATTTGTTCTTTAGATAATGTGAGCTTTGAGCCACATTTTCTTCTCAAGGGCAGACCTTTCAGATTGAATCTTGTGTACAATGACTAGGTAGTGTTTCCCATAGCTCAGCTGATCATAGTTAATAAATCAGTTCAAGTGTTTGCAGACATAGTCCCTCTCTGATGATTCATTGACATTGGCTTTGACTTTGCTTTATTGAGTTCTTCATTCTACTCTCTTCTCTTATTAGTCCATTATTACGTACTTGGTCATTTTTCTCCCACTCAAATCCAAAAATGCAGATAGATTTTAGCATAGGTCAACTTTATCCCAACATAAAAATACTGTCTCAAGAAGAGCAGTCACAGGAGCCCTGTCCTTTCCATTTTAATATAATTGCAGATACAGTGACCTGTTTACTTTGCTCCAATAAGAAGCTTGGATAAATAGGAAATTTTTCTGCTTATTTCCACAAACCCAACTTAATTTTAGAAAGAAATCAGTAAACTATAATAAACATGGAAATATTTTTTGGAGAATTTAGGAACTCATTGTGATGATGATAAGAGAAGAAATCTGAATTAAAAAGAAAGCAGAGTAATCCCTAAGTAAGTGACAATGGGATACAAATACATAAAATATGACAATAAAAATAATAGGAAGAAACATTTATTAAAACCCTTATTTCATTTGCTAAAATTCGCTAAACTGTTACTAAAAAAGAAGCATAAGGGTCTAATTAATTAAATTGTGTAAAAGGAGCTAGATGAATCAATAAGATTTTACTAACACTTTACACTCTGTAGATTTTGTAAATGTAGAAAGAATTTTACATGAATTATTTCAGGGTCTCTATATAAATCAAATAAAAGGTGTTTATAATTAATTCAAAATCCATGTAACCCTTTTTATTAGAAAGTAGACCTAATATATTAGAGAGAACTCATGCGGTTATGTTTCTTTGTGTAAGAAATTTAACATGGTGTGTCAAAGGAGTACTTACAGAACCGTTAGCAAACACTGGTAAGTATTTCCTATATGAAAATGCCATTATGCCAGCTACTTGGAATATAGCCACAGCAGAGCCTGCTGAGGCCAAAAAGCCTCCCAGTACTCACCATCTTGTGATTGTCTAAGGTCCTTCCCCCTCCCCAGTAACTCTTCCCCTACTTAGCTTGTTGAGAAATATGTGTTTCACTAACCAGTATACCAACATCATCAGTAATTTCTCTTGAAAGCTAAAGAACTTACATTTAATCTTGAAGTATTTCTCAAAGTAAAATAAATTCTGCTTAGAATGGATGAACGAAATTCTTGAAAGATACAAAATACTAAAACTGGTACTGAAAGAAATGGAAAGCCCAAGTATCCCTATAAATGTTACAAAAAAATATAATGTGTAATTTAAATAAAAAACAAAGATAGTTTCAGTAGTGCATGCTGCCAGACATATACCAAAAAAAATAGCAATTATATATAAATAACACGTTTAGATGGTTAGCATTAACCTAATATTAAATTTACACAGAACAAGGAAAGAATGCTATGAGCTAAAATCATACATTTTAAAAATTACAAATATCCTGGAAAAATCTTATAATGTTTTGTTAAATTATTAATGAAATCATATGCAGTAATATCCATACACACAAAAAAATAATAATACATTTTGTCAAAGTGATGATTATTCCAGCAATGCAAGATTTATTTAAAATTAAGTCAATATAAGATTGCTATAAGCAGTCTGATGAAAGTCAATATTTTGACCCATGATTGGGAATAAAGCAAAGGTGTCTTCTCTTGACATATCAACATTACACTGAAAACTAAGTTAATAAGACAATAGAGGGAAAATCATAAATATTAAAAAAGGAAGTAAAATCTTATTCATTCTAGGATAATTTGAGTATATAGAAAGTCTAAAGGAATCTCAATAAAGAGAGAAGGAAATAAAAAATGGAATGATATAAAGTGAAATTTTTTTTGGTATCAGGGATTGAACTCAAGGGCACTCAACCACTGAGCCACATCCCCAGCCCTATTTTGTATTTTATTTAGACAGGATCTCACTGAGTTGCTTAGCACCTTGATTTTCCTGAGGCTGGCTTTGAAATAGAGTTGATTTTTTTAAGAAGGACAAAATAATGCATACTAAACAATGAATTTTTTTAAATGATCTTAGCCATTTAAAATGCAAATTAAAGCCAATTTTTTTTCCCCCGCAAACACTAGCCATGGTTAGATTAGAAAGAATTACAATAATGAATGTTAAGCTTGATGTGAAAAAACTAAAATTCTGATGTGTGGTTGATGATGATACAAAATAGCAATTTTTTTTGTTTGTTTTTAGGAAACTCTATGATGTTCTCTTCTAAATTCAAATATGTACCTACCTTATGGCTTAATAATTCCTGTTCTAGTTATTTCCCCAAGAGAAATAAATGTTAATGTTTTTAAGAGCTTTATTTATAATAGCTAAAACCTGGAAATAACTTCAAATTTCAGGAAGGCAATGAATGACCTGATTATTATTTTTTTATGTATTTTTGAACTCTTTTTAAACTGATCATATTTCTAGAACAATTGTAGATTTATAGAACACTGAGAAGATGTGTGTACACACTGCAATGTAACAAGTCCCATTGTTATGTATAATTATGATGCACCAATAAAAAGTTAAAAAATAGTGAAGAGAATTGCCATATGTCCAATACCCAGTTTTCCCTATTAACATCTTACATTGGTGATGCTACATTTGTTACCTTTAAGGAAACATATTGATGGCATTGTTATTAACCCAAGTTCATACTTTATTCAAATCTTATGTTTCACCAAACTTTCTTTTGCTAGTTTTACTTCTCCTCAGGACACCACCTTACATTTCATAGCGTCTCACTGGGTTTTCTGGACTTGTGACCATTTCTCCATTTGTCCTCACTTTCCATGACCCTGAAAGTTTGAGGAGTATTGGGCTGTATTCAAGTAGAATGTTCCTCAATTAGGGGCTTCTGATGTCTCTTTACAAATAGAATGGGTTATGGTCTTCACTGATTGCATCATATCAAGGGCACACACCACCCTTGTGATTATCACTGTTGATAATGACCTTAGTCACCTGGATAGATTAGTATTTCTCAGGTTTTTCAACTGAAATATCACTTTGTTTTTCTATCATTACTGTATTCTTTCCAAGGAAGTTACTCTGCACAGTCAACACTCAAGGTAAGGAAGGATTACTCTCCTTTTTTTTTAGAGAAAGAGAGAGAGAGAAATTTTTTAATATTTATTTTTTAGTTTTTGGTGGACATACATCTTTTTTATTTTATTTGTATGTGGTTCTGAGGATCAAACCCAGCGCCCCCACATGCCAGGCGAGCATGCTACCACTTGAGCCACATCCCCAGCCCAGGATTACTCTTCTTTATGAAGATGAAGTAATACTCAGTAATAAAAAGGTTATGAGAAACAAAAAAACCACCACTGATATAAGAAACAATATGGATCAATTTAAGAAAATCATGATGCTTCTTAAAAGCCAGGCACAAATGCGTACATAATGTTGGATTCCTTTGTATCAAGAATAGACGAAAATAACCTGTAACAATTTAAATCAGTACTACGATGGCCTCTAGAGTAGGGTGATTGACTTTAAAAATGGGAAATGCCAAGATATTTTCTGAGGTGATGAACTATTCTGTCTTGATTTGAATCTTTTTGCTTGTGGAAATTCAGTGAACAATAAACTTAAGGTCTTGATTTTCACTTATGTAAGTAATTTCTTAATTTAAACATTATTTTCAGAAAAGATCCTTTTCATTTAAGGGTAAAAAAGTCATTGATAATCTGGCAAAAAAAAGAAAAGAAAAAGCAGTTTCTGTACAACTGTGAATGAAGATGGTTTGTTGGTTCTTAGTTATAAACACCTTCATAATGGAATGAGTGAGAAAGAGCAGCCCTTATTAATGAAGATCACTAATTACACCTGAATCCAAGGGACTAAATATCTAAAAAGCACAAAAATCAAACTGAATAAATATATGTTAATAGTGCTGACCTCATAAAGGATCTCAGAAATGGACTTTAATGAGCATCTAACTGCTATAGCAATAAAACCAGGGAAAAGAAAATGCAGGGAAGTAAGAAATGTCTTGCAACACAATTACATGTAGACTGAACCCTGGCATTTTTAGTCTACCTTGCATCTTTTTATTAATCTTTGGAGTTACTATGCCCTTGAAATACTCTAGTAAGAAATTATTCCTTAAATTTTATGACCTTTCAAGGACACACACAGGTAATATAAAACTATAATTTTAAAAGTTTGTATAAAAAGACCTATAAAGTAATATGTGCTTCGCCTATAAGAACCAGGGCACAGTTCTCATGGGATTCTTTGTCTAGTGACTTTAAAAGAGTAGAATATAAACGTCTCTGAGAATAGTTAGGAAAATTACTCAGCATGCTGAGGCAAAGGAATCATAATAGCTGCTTTCTGTTGGAATACACAAATGAAAATCTATTCTGCATAAGAAGGTAAAGTTCTCAGAAAAATTAATCTCTCTGGGATTCATTTTCTTATGAAGCTCTGGGTAGGAAATATATCTCATAGATCACAAAAAAACAGTGGCCTTAAACTTAAAATAAAAAAGAAATAGAGCCTTTACTTTGTGTATGTGTCCTTGGGTGGGAGAAAGGATAAAGATTCTTATACAAATGTTTTCCCAGAATGATTATATTATCCAGAACTATAAAAAATAGCTCAGAAATGGCTTTTTTTGAAGTTCACAGATCTTTAAACTTTTATCAATTAAAAAATGGAAAGCCTAAGTATTTAATTATTATTTCAAGAGCCAGCCTTTAAAGAACAAGAGAATTTTTAAGAATTGATCCTCTCCAATTGTAAATTCAGAAAATCACATATTCCCATGGAAAACAAGTACATGGGTTTAATTGCATTGATTTTAATGAAGTTCTCCTTGTAGAACATCTAGTTTTTAGGCAATCACTCATTCTACAAGCATTTATTGGGGACAGATATTATTTTCAGCACTTGGTTTTCAGAGATGAACAAACAAAATTCCAGCTGTCAAATAATTCATTGTTTGTGTTTTTCTGGATTTTTTGTCTTGTTTTTGGAAAAGTATTATTTTAAGACTGGGAGATGGATAAGATCTCTTCTTAGAATTCCTTCTAATCTCATAATTTTATTAAACATCTTGTTGCCAATTCAAGAGATCAGCAGCATAACCCATACACATTGGTTAGAGCTTAAATAAATATATAGTTATTGTTGGGCTTTGACAAAGGATATTAGATTACATTCCGATGGAGCTAAAGCCAACATAAAGGAACATTTATGTCTCTGTTTTCCCATGGCATGGGGTTTTGATTCCAAAGTCTCCTGAGTTTAAGTTATTTATTTAAACTTTTCTCCAATATTATAACATCAATTTGTTATTGCATTTTATGTATCTATGTTCTTTCACTATTTAATGCATAAATATCTCAATTCATTTCAAGATAAACCTGCTGTATTTATATAACTGAACAGCTATCCAGACAACTGAGGATTAGTTCTCTTTATCTTTAGCTCTTTATCTTTAGATCTGTATCTAGAGATAAAAATGCAGATAGATATCTCCTACCAAGAAAGATTAGTGGGGTCTCACCAGTCCATGAAATCAGGAAATAATTTTTTTATTGTAGAAACACATATTGACTTTAACCATGAATATTCATTTCAATATGTGAAGTAGAAGTTCTATGTGGGGAATAGGAAATTGCTGAGTCAAATCTTTCCATGAGATTCAAGGATTAAATTTTGTCATGATTCTTTCTAAATCTGCCTTTTTTATTTTAAGTAAAATTGTTTTGCCTTAGTGGAACTGAGCTGAGGAAGCTTAGCACATTATCTGGCACCATCATTTAGGATTCAATGAAGTTTTTAGTTTATTTTATTAAATTTTTTTTCCAAAAATAACTTTCAAGACCATTAGGTAAAATCATCAAGTTATTCAGCAAAGAAATAATTGCCAGATTTAAAAGCTTAGATTCATATACCCTGGGGCGGGAGGAGAGTTCACACACACACACACACACACACACACACACACACGAACATTTATGTTTGCAAATATTTTAGTGATTGGTCATTGCTATCGAATGACAGAAAACAGCTGCATTTGGTAAAGTAACAACTGGACTGCCATTGTAATCCTAGCTTTTCACTTGATACTTGGAAGAAAAACCTTCCTCTACATATAATACAAAATATGACCAGCATCATGATTATGAAACCAATGAAGCAGTGATATTAAAAAAAGTTTATTAACTCCTCCCTCTGCCCATGTATGCCTCATATAGCAGTTTTCTCAAGGAAAATATTGACTATCTGAATCAGGCAAGTTGCATATCACATCCTACACACTCTCACTTAGGAAAAAAAATAAGTGATCTTTGAAATGCTCATTATCAGGATCCGAAGGAAATGATGATTTAAACTAAAAACAAGGAGTCATGAAAAAGAACTATTACTAGTAGAACAATACAAGTTCGCTTTTTTTGTTAAATATATTTATGTTCTAGGATTTGATTTTGTTGAATGAGTTCAGTGATGGATTCAGGGCTATGCCCATCTCTTTTCTTGCCTCAGTTTTTGTTCTCTGTGTTTTAAAAGGCTTTTGATTATCTCTTAGGGATAAAAAAAAAATACAGCACCTATTACATTGGCGGAAAAATTTTTTTCAGTGAGGATTCTGTGCAATATACTATTCCCTTGGACTGAGCAAAATTGACTGGTATGGAATGGGCAGGTGGGGGTAGTTTCCAATAATGCTGCTTTGGCAATCTTTGTATTACCAAATATTCTGTTTACTAAAAGTAACAGTAAATGATCTTAAATTCACTCAGGCAAATAAGAAAACTGATTGGATAGGATACCTAAGGAAAAATTGAACAACTAAGATTTAAGAAGGCAGTGGTGCATCCTGACTGCACAAACCTTGGAACCAATGCTCACATACTACAAAGACACTCTCCATCTTTTGCTATATTTCTGTTTTCATAACAGTTTAATTCTTTTCTAAAACAGACCATTCTTTCCCTTGGAGTGAGAATCATGGAAACATAGGTAGACACTCAGTTACTACAGCCTCCCTACCATGATTGTGCCTTTCACAGCAGTACTCACTATTGTGACTTCTAATACCATGAATTAATTTTTGTGTATTTCTAAACTTTAAATGAATGAAAACTGTGTACATGTATTTTTTTTTGTATGTGTGTGCCTGGCTTCTTTCAGAAAATATTGTGCTTTTAGACTTCATGCCTTTCATTGCTTTTAGTTTTAGCTTTTTTATTAATGCCAAATAGTATTCCATTTATATGAATACACAAATATTCATTTCTCTTCTATTGTTGATGAAAATTTGGGATTGTTTTTCATTTAGCCCATGAAAAGTAGTGGTTTATTAATAGACTTTTCTATATTTATTTCATTTTATCTCTTGCAAATAGATAAACAGTTCATTGGACACATATGGAGTAGATGGAATGGTGGAATACTATGTCACGGAATATGTGAATATTTAATGGATATTGGCAATCACCTCCAAATTGATGATAATAGTTACACTATTAATAGAAATAAATAAATATTTTGAATTAACATTGATAGAGTTATATGATGGAATATGGCAATGATAATAAAAATGCTATAACTAAAAGCAGAAACATTCTGATTCCTTGCCTACTTTTAGTATTTTCAGGATTAGTTTTACTCTATTTGTTTACTTTTTAATTCTAATATGCATGCTGTATTATTGTGGTTTATTTTGCATTGGATTAGTGATTAATGAGATCATCTTTTTGTGTGTTTATTGGCTGATAGATTTTCCTATGGACCTTAAATAGTTACCTATATATTCTGTTTAAGCCTTTATTTATTCCATTATATATTGTTATATGTATAATTTTTATTGAAGCTAATTAATGATGTCTTTTGATAAATTTTTATTTTGATGAACTCCAGTTTATCAGTCTTTTCATTATGTTAGGTTTTTATTTTCGTTTAAGAAAGTTTTGCTTACATGTGATTATAAAAAATTTCCCCAAGTAATTGTCTCAATATTTTAATGTTTTACATTCCTCACCTGCATTTATAATCAATCTTGAATCAATTTTTGTATATAATGCAACATATAGTGCAGAGCTTTTCTATACATTATAATAAGAGTCAAGATCATTCTGTTCTCTAGACACAGTCCATCTACTTAATTATATTTATCAAAACTACCTTTCTTTCCTATTGTAAAACGTAGCATAAATCAATTGAAAATATATATGTATATATGAACTGTTAGTCTGTTTTATATTCTTTTATCAATATTGCACTTTTTAAAATGAATTTATATTGTCTTTACATTTGGTAATGTAAGTCTTCAAATTTTGTTTTTCTTCTTAAAAATTAGTCTTGTGGTTCTTCCATAGAACTCTATAAACATTTGAAAGTACTTGTTATTGTACACACACACACACACAAAGAAAAAGATTACTGGAATATATATTGGGATTCCACTAGTTATCTATGTATAAATTTAAAAAGAATTGATACACTTATGGTATTGAAACTTTTAATTCACAAACATAATGTTCTATTTATTCTTTATTAAATTTTATTCCTAAAAATTGATTTTCTGTTATTACAAATTATTATTTAAAAATTCTTTTCTGCTTTTATTCTATAGGTATTCAAAAATAAAACTCACTTTTATATTTATCCTATATAGAGACCTTAATAAATTTAATTGTTAGTTCTATTAGTTTGTAGATTTTTTGAATTTCCCATGAATACAATTTGATAAAGAATTAATCTTACTTGACAATATAGGATATTCAGAAACTATATTTATTCTGTATCCATTCTGCACTACAAAACTTGCACTCCTTCTTGTTTTTTTTTAACCTATATTGCCTGATATTACTCAACTATACCAGCTTTTCTTTTTAAAGAATGATTTTCTGTTTTCATCCACTTTCCCTTCTTAATTATTGTATATAGGATATGAGGATTTCTGACTATGTAAACAGCATATAATTGTTATTGTTATTTTTATCCCAACTAACAATCTTTTTTTTAAATTGGAAAATTTAAACCATTTATATTTAATGTGTTACTGATACATTTAGGTTATATCTCAAATTTTATCATTTGATTAGTATTTTTCCCAGGTTTTCTCTTTTAATCTTTTTTGTCATCTAATTTTAGTTTGATTAATTTCTATAATTGATAAATAAATATAGCATTTATTTATCAATTATACCATGATGTTTTGAAATGTATTTGCTGTAGAACAGCTAACTGAGCTAACTAAAATATTCATTACCTCACATTCATTTTTGCTATCTACTCTTAATGATTTGAAGAATAAAATATATTCTCATTAACTATAAATTCCTGAACTTATTCGTTCTATACAAGTGGAATTTTACACTCTTATTCTAGTGTCTCCCCATTTCCCTCTGTGCATAGACCCTGGAAACTACCATTCTACTCTTGGGCTTGCATAAATACAAATTTTTTAGTTTGCAGATGTGAGATTATGCAATACCTATTTTTATTTTATGTTCCTATTTTATGTCACCTAATATCCTCCTGATTTATCCATGTTGTTACAATTGACAAGATTTCGCTCTTTTTTAAGACTAAAGAGTATTCCAATATGTATGGATATAATTAATTATTTTGAATTATTTAATTGTTCTGTATTAATATTGATATTGAATGTTTATTTACAGCATTCATTTGCATTGTTTTTACTACTTTTTGATGATTACTCCAGAGATTAAAACATTAAATGTCTTTGTTAGTGCATTGCAATTATACAAACATTGGGGTTCACTGTGACATATTCATACATGCACATAATCGGCTCCATTTCATTTCCTAGTACTTTCTCTTTCCCTCCCTTTTTCCATCCCCAAGTTTTGTCACCTCTACTCTACTGGTCTTCTTTCTGTTTAGTTTTTAAATTGGTGCATTATAATTATACATAAAAGGAAGATTCATAGTGCTATATTCACAAGTGCACATATCACAATTTGATCAATTTCATTTCCCAGTATTTCCCTTCCCCTCCTCCTCTCAAATCCCTTTTTATACTCTATTGTTTTCCCTCCTAATTTCCTGAGAACCATTTTTATTCCTTTTTTCTATATACTTTCTGCATATGAGAGAAAACATTCAACTCTTGACTCTGTGAGTCTACTTAATTCACTTAGTATGATGTTCTCCAGTTCCATCCATTTACCAGCAAATGACAATTCCATTCTTCTCTGTGGCTGAATTAAGCTCCATTGTGTTTTCTTTATCCATTCTTCTATTGATGGACACCTAGGCTGTTTTCACAACCTGGCAATGCGAACTGAGTGGTTATAAACATTGGATTCCATCTATCACTATATTATCCTGATTTAGTTCTTTTGGATAAAATACCTAGGAGTGAAAGAGCTGGGACTTATCATGGTTCCATTCCTAGTCTTTTGAGGGATCTCCATACTGATTGCCTGAGTGATTTTACTATTCCCACTCACATTGTTGCTCACTAATATTTTTTGTAATTTATATTCTTAAGGCTTGTCATGAATCTCTTGGGTAATAACTAAAAGTTTTTATTCAGTTACATATTAAAAACTGAAGAGATTTCATAGTGACCAGATACTGTAAGGAAAGGTCATTCAATATCCCCGATGGTGAGATCCCATCAGCTGTATTATCTTGATCCAATTCAGAACCAAGCAGGGTTGGAATGTCTTTAAAACTCCATTTCTCTGTCCTTCACAATCATCCTAGGACGTCACACTCCAGTGTTCCTGCTTGAAAGCCTGGGTTATTTAGCAAAGCTGTTCTGCCTTCATGGTGTTTGAAAACTGTTTGTTTGTTGTTTTTTTTTTTTTTTTTTGTTTCTAAATATTTCAGAAAACTCCATCATGTTTTCCAGTGACTGTGATCATGCTACCCTCTGAAGAAATTTCGCAAATCCTTCCACGGGAAAAAAAAATATTAGATACCATCATTATCTATGTTTCTTTCCTCACTAGGAACTTAGCTTCTCACATCTATTGAATTCACAAATTTCATTTTATTTTTTCCCACATCCTATAACATTGCCAAATAGCTGACCGTTTACTCTGCCTCTCGTTAAGGTTCTTTGGTCTAAAACTTTGGCTTCTCACCTTGTGGACAAACTGAAAACTTCCCAGAGCAGAGTGGCTATGGGAAAGATTTCACATACCTCTCAGGTTTCCTTTTCTCAAGGACCTTGACATCTCAATTCCTGGGTTTTCTGTAGCAATTTTCCAGTGTAGTCATCAAATAGTTTAACCCATTTTTTTCTATTTGTTTAATATTAATTTATTGATCTGCTTCAACCTACTACATAATAAGTGGAAGCAGAAGCATCAGTAATATTGATGAATAAAAATGTTGCATAGTTCCTGCCTGTATTAAAATAGGTCATTGTCATTTTTAGAGAATCAAAGTGTCTACACTGTTTTCATTTGGCAAGAATAAATGACAATTGACTACCCAAATCAGAAATGCTCCCTCTTTTACAGATGCACTAATAAGGTTAAACACATAACTTTTAGAAGGGCATGCAACATATCTCAAATGCAATAGCTTGCTCATTGTCTTATCACCAATCATTAAACTGTTAGGAAATCTGAAACACCTCAACCTCTTTGTATGTTATTATGTTATGAATATTAGAGCATCTATAAAAGTCATGTGTATAATCTTTACACACCCCAAATACATTTATGCTATGCTTATCAATACAAAATATGCAATTTGTACTTAAAATAATAATCTCATACCTCTCAATTTATCTATATTTAATACTTTTTTCACAGACATGGAAAAAACTTCTTGTCATGTGCCAAAGTGATTCAGGTAAAAAAAATAGTTCTTCTATCCCATCAGTAAATAACACATATAATGTATAATAGGAAAATATTTTCCAGTATTTAATTTTACTTAACAAATATTTTCATATAGTATGACACATTTTTCTTTGGTATAATTTTGTCATTTTGAAAATACATGTATCATTGAGTGAATTCAACTGCTTTAAACTCTAATGTGATTCAATTGTGCAATGAGACTGGCTTGTAAAATATGGTTTCAATATGAATTAATAGAAGCAGAGTGTCATAGAATGAGAAGTGCTGACGTTTAACATTTGTATTTAGGTCAGAAGCTATTCATGATGACTTATGTATTATCTAAGACATTAGAAAATGCTTCTAACATGCTCCTCACATTCATCTGAGCCCTCACCAGAACTGCCATTAACATCTACATTGATACCAATCACATCTCCAGGCAATGTAGGTTTTCTCTGTCCTGAACCTTAAAACTCTTCTGGCCTCTACTCATTATCCAACCTCAACATCACTTGTACATTTTTAGGTATTTGTTAGTGCAGCACCCGACTTCTTAATACCAACACCTATATTGGTTTCTTGGGTCTTCCATTATTAAGTACCACAAACTGGGTGGCTTAAAATAACAGAAACATATTCTTTCACAGTTCTGGAGGTTAAAAATCTGAAATGAGGGTGGGTGTTGGTAGGGTCATTTTCCATCTGGAAGCTTCGAGGGACAATTTTTTCTATAGCACTTGCGTTATAATAGTGTTCTTTTCAAGGTGTTCTTTGCTTTATGAAAGCATCATTCCTGAATCTGCCTCCGAGGTCTTTTTCCCTGTGTGTCTTTATCTTTGCATATGCTTTTTCTTATAAAGACAACTGTCACTGCATTTAGCACCCACATAATACAGTATGGCTTCAAATTAATTAGAACTGCAAAGATTCTATTTTCATATCATATGAAGTCAAATTTGGGGGTTCTAATAGAATTCAATTTTAGGGGGATGCTTCTTAAGCCCACTACATGGGCTCTGTGTTTTTTGATCTACATGATTTATCTTTGTAGTTCTTGAAGGTAACATATTTGACACTTTGAAGTAACAAACGAATAAGCACATGTCCTTAATCACTAACTCTATCAAATAGGACCGATGTCAGTGTCAAAGTTTAAATGAATACGTTAAAAAAGTACCCACTTTGTTGGAAACAAAGTTAAAATTCATCCTTGATTTTCAAGCCTCCTGTTTGCCACATAACTGGTGGTTATCACATTGGGATTTCTTGTTAATCTCACTCCTTTGAATGTCCCCAAAAAAGCTTGCTTGAGCATTCCTTCCACTTTACCCACTGCCATAGAAGTTTGCCATTTCTACTTGAATTATATACTGTTGCAGCAGGATTTCTGGCACTATTCTTTAGTGTCTTACAATAAAGGATATTCCAATGCTATGAACATTTCTGTGTGTTAGGAATGTAGCTGTGTGTCCTTAGTAAGCAATTTAACTTGCTCCGTTTTCATTTCTTATTTTTTAAATGAGACTAACAGTGTTACCTACATCATGGTGTTGCCTTAAGCATTAAATAAGATATTACTTAAGATACATAAAACTGTTTCTGGGACAGTGTCAACACTGTATGCATATTTGTTAAATAAATAATAATCAAAATTGTTGTAGATACATTATTAGGCAAGTACCCAAAGTACCCAAAAAGGTTTCTTACAATTTTCTTAGACACATAGGAACTGGTTTCATCAAGGTAGTTGCTAAATTCAGTAACATGAAGGAAAATTTTCTGAGAAGCATTTTCCTGGCTAAGCTTAAAGGTCTGCCTCTCAAACACTTCTGTTTTGGAGATACGACATTTTATAGCATGAATGGAAAAATTTGCCTGGAAGTTGCAGTGGTTTTTTTTTTTTTCTTTTAACCTAACACTCACTATTGTACCTTACATTTTATAGTTTACAGAATGTTTGTTTTGAACAGTCAAAAAGGTTGCAAACAGCATGCCCGATGTGCATCTTGACTTGTGAATTACATATAATCTGCGAACATCCAAAGGCCTGTTGGTGCCCTTTTCTTGGCTCATGGTTTGCACATTCACTTGAAGGGCTGTCAAAGTTGGCATGACTTAAATGTCATTTTTTAAATAACTGAGGACTCAAAGTCAAGCTGAGGTTTTGTGTATGTGTGTGCGCTTGCAAGCATGTGTGAGCGCACGCATTTGAATCTGTGTCGAAGATGAAAGAGTTTAGCAACTATTCAACGCTATTGGATATAAAAATTAACTCAGACCACTTAATATCAACCACTTTTCTCACCCACCTAGAGGACTGTTTCCACTGGGTTCTATCAAGGTGACACTAATGAGCTGAGAATCTGCCAGGTAAGAGTGACATTGACATGAGAAGCATTCTACAGATTTTAGCCCTGCCTCTCTGATACCCATCCCCACACCTACCTTCTGTCCTTTGCCAGAGCCTGAGATATGTTATTATTCCTCTTGGGAGGTCCATTTACATTGAAAGCACATCTGGCTTAATTAGGTTGACAGCTGCTACAGGTACTGTTGGACAAAGTCCAGCCATCACGGTGCATTCCCATTCACTTGACAGTTTAACCTTTCATAATCTGATCTTAAGAGTGCGAATGAACTTGAGAGATGTGCTTTTACAATTTGTTAATACATGTTCATTTTCTACCTTCCTACCAAATCGTAATCAACAGAGACCACACTAAAAGGCAAAGGACATTTCCTTAAAGCCAACTGGTGAACTGCAAAGACCACACTACCAAAATCCGTGAAAATGAGGCCAAAAAGCATAGTAATAAGTGGGCCAGGGAGGTTGGAGCAAAGACTGAGAAAACAATCCCACTTTCAAGGCTTATGGCTTGAGTTTGCTTATATAAAATATTTAGGCAGTAAAAAGTGATTATAGTTATGGCTGCCTTCAGGGGCAGCCAACAAAGAGGTGGTCTTCAGATTCCCCACATATGCTGATGTTTTTCATCTACACTGTTGTTCTTCCAGCAACCAAAAGCTTTGCACACGCATATGGGACAAATCAATTTGTTGCAAAGCCATTCAGTCTGTGTTTTAAACCACCTGCATTAAATGCCTTTGCAGTTGTTTTAATTAATTTGTACAGAGTTTTATTCTGTGAGAGCTCCATGAAGAAACAGCATTGAGAATAACAACCACTTTTAGCTGCCTCAACCTGAGCCCAGTCCCAAATTAATAAAAGCAAAGTCAATTCCAACAGGGCCTCCCAAAGCAAGGTGTTTAGCTTTTCTCTACCCTATTCACTTAAAGCAGGGAAGTATTTTCTTTAACAAATTGTTATTTGCATCCTTGAGGTTCAATTAATAGTATATTTGGTTCCCTGTGGGGATTTTATTTTCCCCAAATGCTTTTGGGGAAATCCATCCTTTGGGAGGATCAGGCAACAAAGGGAATCTTTTGAAACCAAACACCCTTCAGTACGTAAGGGCCATGATTTACCTTTGGCTGTTATTTTTTATCATTATAGTTACATTGTTTTTCCCCCTCCTTTATAATTCATTTTTGCTTTGGATGGTCCCTATACCTACATGACACATCAAGTTTACTATACCACACCTTCTCTGAGAATTTCCTTTTGCAATGTATTTTGTCTTACAAAATGGGCTGAGCCATTTATTTTTAACATATACAGGTTTGTTAGCCTTGCTTCATCTTTAGATTCTAAGTACCTCATTTTACTATGGCTATTATAAATGAACTTGCTGAAATTCAGAATCTGAAGCATGTAACATTCAATTATAATGCCAAGTGTAGGTTACTAGAGTTCTAGTAAAACCCAAGTAAGTGACAGAAAACAAGTCCCTCAGGAAAGAATGACATGTCTGTAAAACAGAGAAATTGTGCTCAGCTCCACCCAAACAATTAATCCAATAGTACTCAAGGATGAATTGCACTCAGGGGCTTTTTATTTAGAAGAACATGCAAACTTCTTTCATAATTCTTCTTACAGACGAAGAACCAGGCTTCCCACACCCTCAGAAATTTATCATTAGCCACTTTCTCGCCTAGACCTGAAAAATCAACACCAGGATCCTTATCTTTCACTCCTAACAGGTCAGTTCACGTAGAACACCTTCAGGCAAAGGGAAACTGAGTCTGTTAGGGGACAGACAGAAGAGAATGTTCGGAAAACGAGGGTAAAGAATAATTCTATAAAATGGGTCTGTTCACTTAGGCCAGGCAGGGCTACAGATAAATTGCTTTTGTCAAAGAAAGCATGTGGAGGTCAAGAAACGTGGGGTCAGCACAATGGGCCCATAAATGATTAAGAATCCAATTAGATCCAGTCAGCATGGGCCAAGGCAACAGCTTCATTATGGCAGTGGGAACTTGAAAGTCTGATGCCACCTTGCCGTCAGTCAAAAGTCAAGCGATGGACCTGTGTCAAGACTCTCTGGAAACAGAATTCAGGGGAGGCACTTTATCTCTCACCATCCTGAGAGGACCCACGCTCTCCCTTGAGAGTGTCCCTTTTCTCTTTTCCTATCCTGTCAATACACTCATTCTTGTTACTCTGAGCAACACATCTGAAATCTTTCTGACTTGATTCCAAGAATCAGGGTTTGAATTGGGGGTCTCTGTTCTGCTTCAGTTTCCCAGAAGGCCCCAGCTTTGTAACAAGCCCATCCTTCCTCAAAGCCACTAGAGTTTCAAGGTATGATGAGTCAGTATCAGACTCATTTGTTTCTTCTAACCATGAATGGCTGATGCTTATTAAGAAGCACAGAAGCACAATGTAAAACTCTCCAAAGTGTCCCCAGATATTTGGCAGCATTTTGGAAGTTAGGATGGCTGTCCTAAGTTGAGTCTGAGTTAGTGCCAAGAACAAGTTTTCCTTTTAGGGTAGAGTAGGAAACTCTCAAGGCAACTCTCAAGAGGCTGAGTTCTCTTCCTTTTTGGCCTCAAGAAACTGATGAGCATGAGAATGACCTGGGACCATAGTTCAGTGGTGTGGGAGTTTCAAAGTGCTGGAGGATGCTGTGGCTGTCTGTGTCTCCAATAGCAGTCTTGCCACTTCACACTCTGGGTGCCTGGGACTAGCTTCAATGGTCTCCTGTTGCTGTCTAACCAGAGGAAACCAGGCAAGAACTTTTAGCATGCCAATAAAATTCCAAAGGCAAAATATTTGGGCAACTAATTCAAGCACAAAGCACATATAAATTGTCTTTCTTATAGATGCTTATGTGGAATAAGGAAAAAGAAAAGCTTTCTTTTTAATCTACCACTATAATAATTCTTACAAGATATTCTAAGATGTAAAGTCATAATAGTAGCAAAATTAGGAAAAGTTTTAGCATATCTTTCTTGTTGCTTCTCTACCCAATTAAACAAATGAAAGCATTTCACATATCTATTTAAAAAAATAGCAATTAGCTATTATGTACTCTTTGGCTCTAAATCATAAAAACAAGCAGAAATTAAAATATGTGGTCAAGTGAGCAAAAAAGCAAAAAATCAATTTGTACTTCTTCATATTTCAGTGGGATGGTGATCAAATCTGTGCTTCTGTTCAAACACTAGTAGAATAGTGAGGGTTTTTTTCTTTCATTTTTTCCAAATCTGTATACAAGTCAGGTCACATGTCTCTTTTGGTTTATAGAAATATAAATAAATAACCATATAATAAAATTTTATGATCTAATCACACACCATGCCCTGGATATTAGTCATAGGGCAGGCTCAGGGCTTTCTACCTGCTGTAAATCACTCAGCCCAGCAGTGGACTTGTTTACAATAAACCAGTTTAACAAATGCAGCGCTGCCTTTTCCGTCTATTAATTAATACATGTAACAAAGAGTAACGCAGTCCCTGGGACAACAAAAACCTCTTGTTCCCTGGAGCCTCCTGGCGTCCACTTTAGACTCTCTCTGGAGGTGCTTTTTCCTTGCTGATTAATGGAGATAAAGTTGGCAATGCTGTGTGTTCCAATAAAGGAACAGGGAAGGGTAATCCTGCACCTGTTGGAGGCTTAGAAAACTGGTGAGCAAACCTCTCAAACTTCGCTGGCTCCCTCCTTTTTCTCTGCCTGGAGAATGACCTCAGCTCCTCAAAACAGGAAAGGCATCTCTGCAAGCTTTCCTCATGTCACTTGTCACCCAGAGCCACTCCTATTGCGTTAATGAGAGCTGCATCCCAATTTTTAGTTTTCCATTTTTTTAAAAAGGCTCTGACAGTCAAATCCAACAATAAAGTACAAAGTCTGAAGAATATAGCTTAAAAAAAGGCTACTAAATTTATTTTAGATAAAATGTCGAGCTATGTGAAAATCCCTATTTTTGACTGAATTTTTATTCTTATCCAGATGTTTGGTGTTTTTGTAGACATATTTAAATAAAAATTTTTAAGAGGAAAAGTGATGAAATAGCCCTGTAAATTCGGGCAAATCAAAAGATCAGCTTCTTTCTTAGGACAATCAAAACAAACTTTTGTCACCTCATTTACAAACTCACATCCCAAACTGAGAGGGGAGAGGTCTGTGAAATTGCTGTTTATATATCCAGTTGCTAAATGTTTATATCTAGGATAAAGATTACCAGCTCATTTAAAAAAATTTTTTTTAAATAACTGCACTGAGAAGTCAGAATAGGATAAAGCTGGTGAGACTTCTCAGAATGCCCCTCCTGTCAGCAGAAGTCATACCCCAGGCACACCTGGTCTGCTGTCAGCAACCTCAGAGGGGATTCAAGTAGCTGAGAGTATTGGCAGATAAAGCTTGGACCCCCTGGGGTCACTAGGTGAAGAGCCCACCTGCCAGAGTCTCAGGGCTGGCAACTCTACAGGTGTTTCTAGGATGTTCAGGGTTGGAAGTGCTGATGTAGAGGAGCTAAACAGATTATGAAAGCTCTCCTCACTAGTGTAGGAGAATCCCTTTCAGACCCTAAAAGCAAACCAATTATGAGACTAAGGAATGACATTTTATTAAACTCCTTTTGTTTTTGTTTTGTAGAAGGTTGTGGATACAAGGAACTCTGGACAAACTTGCTGCAGGTACAGGCTTGGAGCTGCTTGGGTAAATTCCTCCAATGAGGTAGTTAGGATTATGGTAGGGGTGATGACTAAAGAGTAGAAGAGAAGTCACTGACAGATATGCACAAAGACAGCAGGATATTTTGTAAATAAAGAAAAATTTCTACATCCAGTAGTTTATGCCAAATCTCTTCCCAAGTCTATGCCTTTGTGGATGTTGCAACTGATTCTTGATGGAAATGAAGAGAAACTGAAGTATGTTTTCATGAGATCATAACATTGAAGATGAATGTGAGACAATCGGATTCATTTTCAGTGTTCCAATGCATATGAAATAAACATTGAGCTTTCAAGTTTTTGAAGTGATGTCTTGTCAAAATTTATATCAATATTAGTATAGTTACTGTTTTTTTCTTAAGGACAAAAATTTGTACAGCTTTTGGTTTATTTTTTTCATTGTACTCTGAAACATAGTAGAAAGAACTGGCAGGAAGTTTAAATACCCCAGACAATATTATAAAGATTGTATCCAAATTTTACTAGCTATGGGATTTGAGGAAAATCACTTAATCATTTTAAGGTTTTGTTGTTGTTATTGTTGTTGTTTTAGGTTTTCTAAAATGAAATTACAGCAATACCCACAATTGAGAACTGCTAGAAGGGACAAATGAGAGCATAGAATTTTTGAGTTTTGTGAACTGTCAAGTGCAGAGTTTGAGGTTATAGAGATGGGCCCTCTCACTCTGTAGAACATTTAAACTGAATGCGTGGGAAATCCCTTGCGAGGTTTTACACAGAAAGATGCTACAGTTTGATTTGCATTTTAAAATATCATTCTAGTTGCCATATATAGAATTTGAATTTAGGACACCTAGGTATAAACAGGGAGACCTTTAACAGGCTCTTAAGGTGTTTTACCTTTAAGAGCTCATGCTGACAGATGTAGTAAGAAGTCCCCATTTAAGACATTAGCAAGTCAAAGAGTGTAGCTGTTTTCTGGGTTTGGGGTCCAAGCAGCAGTGTAAATAGTGTGGTATTTACACAAGGTCAGGAGCAGATTTGGGAGAAAAACCAAACAAACAAATAATCAAAGAGTCAGTTTGGCATATGCTTCATCTGAGTTACCTGTAGACACCTGAAGGAGGATGTTAGCAGGTGAACTTCTGAGCCTTAATGCCAAAGGTGATGGCAGAGCTGAGGCATGAGTTTATCACATAAGTGGAATTTAAACTGATAGTCCTTAGGTACCATTCATGCTTAGGAAATGGAAAAGGAAAGAGGGGCAAGACTGAGTACCAGCATCCTCTGACATTTCAAGGTCAGTACAAAGTGAGAAATACACGACAACTGGTTGGATGGACATGACCTTCTCTGGGTGGTCTTCTTTACCATCGTTTTCCAAATTACCAGGTAGACAGTTTCTATGGAGGACTGTGTGCATCTTGCTGATCTTTCACACTACATGTCATGCATATCCTGTGAAGGCAGGAGTGTATCTTATTCATTGCTCAATATCCTGAAACTGACCCAGGCAATGGCAAACTTTGAGGCCAATATTTGTGGAATGAAGGAAGCTAACTTAGATTCCTAAGCTGCACGGATTGCCTAAAATTATATCTTATTTCACAAGTACCTTCTGTTAGTAGCAGACTAAATTCCATAATAGGTGGGGGTTCCAATAAATGCTGTTCCAAAAATACAGGACCTGTGATGAATCTGCAATGTGACATTTAGCCCACAGAGTTATAAAAAAATATATATATATACTGAGGAAAGAAAAAAATATCTCAGCCCCACCCCACCCCTCACCCCCCATCACTTCTCTCTATTATCTCTTCCAGTTTAGGAAAGTTATGGCTGAAAAGAAACATTTAAGGATGAAGTCCACTAATGCTAACATTTTACAATTTGAACCATTTTTCCTATATTTATATAAATACCACTCATGTCACCACCTCCACTCCTTCACTCCCAGCTTAATTTCCCAGCCTACTGCACAACAACACCGCCCTATGCAAGGTCTCCATGTCAGAGGATGATATACACACCCACATTCACATGCATATTCATCATCTGCCCCATATCCCAGTCCGGTGATTTATTTCTTGGGTCTTGCATCTCCTTATTGGATTTATAAGAAGATCAGTGGTAATTCACTTTCTTTGTCAATCCCCTTCTTCTCATATTGTAAATCCAATGCCACATACACATTTTTATTAATTTGGCACCTGGAACTGATAGATTTACTGTGTGGTATTATAACTCTAATTAAATAAAAATAAAATGTCAGGCTTACTACTGTTTCCAGTGCCAAGTCTTCTGGTTGCTGCTGCTTTGCATTAACCTTATTCCTATCCTTCAATATAAGCCTCAGTTTTCTTGATCAGTAAAATGGGGATAATACTACACTTTTTGCATCTCACAAAGATATAGTAAATATTCCTCAAGTAACATCAATTTCCTTTGACTTCTATGGTTAAAGAAATAATTTTCCTTATAAACCATGGGTTTTCCTGAGTCATAAAGGGGTCTCCTTCTTCTATACCTGATTTTTGCTTGCAACAAATGCCTGGGTTAGGAGTTTGAGCAGTGGCTCACCAGGCCACATCCCTGATATTGACATTAGTAGATGACCTCTATAGAGACGATTAACTCTGTAAAATGTAAAGGTAATTAGCTGGCTATGAATCAGAATAACATCTGTAGTTATACCAGGGAGGATAAAATTTCCACAGGGATCAATGCTTTTCCTTCAGGATGTAAGCTGAGTAACAGCTGGGTTTGAGAAGAAAGTCCTATTCCCATGCTCAGATTACATCAGTGATGAGGCACAAAATGAGTGGGTGCTGATACTCCTAACCCAGGTCTTTGTTGCAAACAAAACAAAACAAACAAACAAACAAAAAAACACATTGTGTATAAATGAACAGTTCCTCCACAGGCAAACTCTATTATTTGTGAGAAAATTTTCAAAGCTTGCAATCCCAGAGCCCCTTTAAGTGACAAGTGTCCATGAAGAGTTAGGAGAAAAGTCTGTCATGAATTCAAATGTAAGCCAGGACAACAGATAAATGCTGGGGACATGCTACAGGGCCACAACTGCAGGGACCTGATTTGTCTGAAGTTGAATTAGAGAAAGAGGCTTGGTTGGGCATTTTTGAAAATAGTTAACTGTCTTCCTTCTCTATACTTGCTTTTTCCCCCTGCTAAGTCTGTAGTGGGAAAGAAATGTGTTTGGTGATTTAAGTTCTCATCTTAAGGAAAGTTCAAGGTAGGTGTGGAGTAAATGTTGTGAGAAGGAAACCTGAACCAAGAGTTAGTGTCACAAGCCCAAGTCCCAGACATATCAAGAAAGTCAGCAATGCCAGAAATAAACAGAGCTGAGCATAAATCAAGAGAGAACATGGATGGAAATTTCACTGTGGATATCACTGGGAACAGATGGGCATTTTGGAGGGGGGAAAAGGAAACATATAAAGAAAACATAAAAAGAGAAACTATTTGACTTTTTTTCATACGATAAAAGAAATCTTGAATATTTTCTACTCAGCAGAATAGAAAATAGTAAGAAATCAGAATCACGATGAAAATAAATAACACATTTATGGAAGGCATTATATAAAGGTATAGAAGATTAAAAATGGGGTTCATTTCTAAAGTACATTTATATTTACCTAGATCAAACCAGTCTTGCCTAAAATCAGCAGCAAAACTTTTTATATCAACATCAAACTTAGATTTGAGGAGATTAGATTTGAGAAGATATAAAACAGTTTATAGACATAGTTTCAATAAATCCATAAAACCAGAAATAAAATGCAAAACTAAATGCAAAAATATGATTTCTCAAAAATCATGAGATTTTTCTGTCATTGATAGTATTGAAATTTTATTAACATGCTATATTCAATTATTAGAATTGTATAGATAATTGAAAATGTATGTTACCTAAATTAGCATGTTTCGCAAAAGCAATAAAATGAGCATTGCTTTTACGTATGCAGGAAGTATTTCAACACGATGCACAGTGTGTGAACCATGTTCATGGCAGAATCCTGGGTACTAAAGATACAAAGATGAATAACACCTGGCCCTGCCTTCAAGTGGCTTGGGCTAGTAAGTTGTTAAATTACTAGGGTAATATCTGTTCACATAAATATCTTCAGATGTTTCACATGGAAATCTATAAAGGCATCAGTTCCAAATGTTGAGCAGTCTATCCAGCTATACTTGGACATCTTTTTATCTGAGACCTCCCTCCCTGATCATCTAAACAGGGCTAAATCCATCCTATCAATTTCTGTGGCAGTACTTCCCTGTGTTTCCTCTAGCAAACTACTGAAGGCATTCTACTGCAGGTTTGCATACTGTCTGTCTGCTGCTGTGCTCTTCATTACTACCCGCCCCCCAAAAGATTCAAATGAGTGCCTTGTAACTGAGAGATTATATGACTGAAGGGTTGAATAATGAATGAAGTGATCATTAAGCTGACTGTCCTGGCACATGCATGAGATCTGGACAAAGTAAATGAACGTATTTACCTAACTCATTTTTAAAATATTTTCCTTAAAATTATGCAATATCTATTTGAACTAGAAATTCATTTTTAATTGGAATAGCATGTCCAATTTTTTTCAATTCCTCTCCATTGCACTTTATTGAATAATTTAAGGTAATACTTTAGCAGATTGACTTAATTTATACAGCACTGTTTTGAAAATGAAATGCATAACTTTAACATTAAAAACTATTTTAAAAACTGTTTAGAACTGGCATAATTAGGTAAATATGGTCTGAGAACAATGCATATTTTAAAATGTGTAATAGTGCTATCACAGCTACTGATAAAAGATAACTTTGTTCCAGGATATATGAACAAGTTGATACATCTTAAATACTTCTTGTGTGAGTTTTATTATGAAAAATATTTTCTATCTTAAACAGATTAGTTGTCAGAAATCTGATATGTTCAGCAACAGAAAGAATCTTGGTGTTCTGATGGAGGTGGATTTTCTGTACAAGATTAGTCATAACTTGTTCTTACAAAAACACACAAGAAAGGGATAAGACACATTCTTCCGTCATACTGCAAGGGAGTGAGTTCAGAATTTAAAGATTAATTACTTCGTTGTTTTACTAATATACCATAATTAGCTGGCTTCTCAGTTTAAATTACTAATTGGAGGATTCCTACCACAGACTTGAGATACGTTTCCTCTCAAGAGTGTTCATTTCTAAACCTGTTGCTAGATATGGGCCTCATTATGTTACCACTTCATTTGCTACAGCTGCTACTTCATAATCTCTTCCTTTATAAGAATCCCATCCAGCAGAGGCATTTTCTACGTTTTACAGTTTGTGACTCCTACAAGGGCAACAAAAGAAGCTAAGAAGAGTGCAATTCTATGACTGACCATACTTGGAAATGATGAGATGCATTCAACAAAATGTAGATGTACTCGTGACTAATGGAGTGGTTGCATTACAGGAGTGAGAAGCCTTTGTTCTTGTGAAAGTATCTAACTAAAACCATCTTTCCGATTACTTCTAAAGGCACTTTAAATGCATTTAATCTGGTTTTTCTCTCTTAAATTCACATCAAACTCAGCAGCTTTACCTTTACCTTCTGAGTTTGTTTTTCAAAAAGGTTACTCTGCTTTCAAATAAGAGAAATGATGCTGATTTTAAAAATGGGAAATATTATTATCAAAACTACTGATAAAAGAGCTATGTTAAAAAAAATAAAAACAAAACACAAAACCTTTACTAAGTCAGAATCCAACAATGAAAATACATTAGTCTATCAGAATAAAATATTTTTATCTGTTAGCAATGGACCCATAAATTGAATCAGAGTATTAAGTGGAGTAGCCAGGTCTTTACCATAAAATGAGGGAAAGTGCTTTGGAGATCCATTTCTGATGACTCCACACCAGTAAATAGGGAAATATACAGGTTACTGCCTTATCTGGAAAAGTGTATGGCTATTTTCCCCTCAGAGGGTTTTGGGAGTTTATTAAAACTAGAGAAGTCTTGGTGTAGAAAATCAAGCTTATTCCATAAACTTATCAAATATTCTTTTTCTTTAAAGTGAAACCAAGATACAAGAAATAAGGGAAGCTGGACAAAGGACCGCATTACTGTTAATTGCAGGTTTTAAAAGATTAGGCCTTAAGGAAGCAAAAGTGTAATTCTGGACTCACAGTACAATAATAATAAAACTTATTTAGGATACACAAACTACAATGTGTAGTTCAAAATCAGGCTCAGACAACTGGAAAACGCTGTCCAAATGAGGAGATGTTTCACTTGTGAAAACAGGGCCCCCTTGATCTACTGAGATCTCTTTGACCTCTTTAGCTTCTATATTACCTAGCTATCCTTGAGGGTCCTAAAAACAGAACAAGTATTATGTCCTCTCAGCTCTTAACACTTGTGTTAGCTTTTCAACACTGTGACCAAAATACCTGACACAAAACTTAAAAGAGGACAAGTTTATTTTGGCTCACAAATCAGAGGACTCAGTCCAAGGTCAGTCAGCTCCATTGCTCTGAGCCTGAAATGGGCAGATCATCATGGTGGAAGGGCATGGTGAAGGGTTTCCCAGCTCACTGCAGCCAGGGAGCACAAAGAGGAAAGGACTGAAAAAAGAGGAGCTTTCCAGGGCAGACACCCTGTTACCTACTTCCTCTAACTAGGTCTTAAGTCTAGTTAGTCCCTATCAATGAATTAATACATTGAATAGATTAATTTATGATGAGATCGAACTCCTCACAATCCAATCATCACCTAAAAACCCAACCTCTATACATCTGAGACTTTGGAGAACATTCCACATCAAAACCATAACAACATCGGTGCTAATTAATTTACCAGTCATTCCTTCTCATTCTGGATTTCTTTTTATCCTTCCTCATGTTTTTCTCCAAAGTAATTTCTGCCAGTATTTCAGGTTAAAGATTATAAATGAATGGATGGACTGTTTTTTCACCCTGCACAAAAGCTAAATCAAAATGAATCAAAGACTTAGAAAGTAGACCAAAAACCTTGCAATTATTTGGAAAAAAAAATGTGGTATCAACCCTCCATTGTATAGATGTAGGCATTAACTTTCTCAGCAAGATCCCTAACGATCAAGAAATGAAACAAAGCAGTGGGATTTCATCAAATTAAAAAGCTTCTGCACAGCAGAGGAAACTATTAAGCGAGTGAAGAGAGAGCCTCTGGAATGGGAGAAAATCTTTGCCAGTTGCTTTGCAGTCTGACAGGATGTTAATATCCAGGACATATAAAGAACTTTAAAAACTCCATGCCAAAAAAAGAAAAAGAAGAGAAAATAGTCAAATCAATAAGTCAGCCAAAAACTAAACAGAAGTTTCTCAAAAGAAGGAACATGACTGGCCAAGAAGTGTATGGGGAAAAAGTGGTCAACATCATTAGCAATTAGGAAAACAAAAATAAAAGCTACACTAAGATTTCATCTCACTCCAGTCAGAATGGCAATTATCAAGAGCACGAATAATAATAAATACTGGAGAGGAAGTGTGGAAAAAGGTACACTTGTACATTGCTGGTAGGACTCAGACTAGTAGAACCACTCTGGAAAGCAGTGTGGAGATTCCTCAATAAACTAGAAATTCAACCACCCTATGACTCAGCTATCCAAATCCTCTGTATTTATTCAAAAGAACTAAACTCAGCATACTATAAAGACACAGCCACCTCAATATTTATAGAAGAACAATTCACAGTAGCCAGTGACTCCTCTGTATATTAACACTCTCAAAAGGTCCACCTAATACTCTAGAACAACTGCAGGTTAAATTATTAATTCTTTAAATTCTTGTCTCCAATATCTATCTTTGTTTTCTTCCTTTCTTCCTTCCTTCCATCTTTAGGAAGTCTGAGACATAAACACACACAGAAGAAATCAAATGTTTTTCCTTTTTTTAAATGCAATTCTCTTTTTTCCCCTAGTGTTGGGGATCAAACCCAGAGCCTCACACATGCTAGGCAAATGCTTTACCACTGAGCTATATCCCCAGCTAAGTAACTTAATCTCCATCTTCTGGCATGCCCAGATTCCATCAATTGTCAAGAATAGATTTTAATCACTTCCAGGTAACCCCAGTCACCTGAGGATTTATTCAGGCCATCCCCAGAAGTACTTCTTGGGAACTCCAATCACCCAGTTCTCAGTGCAAGGCTATGGGCAGGTGCAGATGACGGACCTGGTTCCTGGTCATGATCTTACATTAGGCTCTGCAGGGCTGTCTGATGTGTCCCCATCAGTGTCCCCAGATTCCACCTGGGCCACCTCCTTTTAAGTTTCCTTCAGTTCTTTTTCTGTCTTAGACACTTCTGAGGAGGCACAAAAGTATTGAAGAATTTTCTCACTACTCTGAAGTGTGAAGGAGATCCCTAGGGCAGCTCAGGCCTCTCCTGTGACTAGCATCACAGGCAGAAGCTGTACCTTGGTGTTCTGGTACTGGGTGGTAAGAACCATTGGGGGTGTTGTTGTCTTCACAGGCTTCACCCAGCAAGTAAAACTCACCTTCTGAATCCTCCATTGATCTGGAAACTGAGAGTTTTTGTTTATGCCCTCATATCAGTGAGCTGTAAAACGGTCTACCTTCTTCCTTTCAGAGCGCATCAACCTGCTAGAAATTGCATATGGAGACTATTGATTTTAAAGAGAAAGTTTAACTCCACTGGGAGAGAGAAAACTGACTTATAGTAAATTATCTGATCTTTGACAATAATAAGCTTTGTGCTCCAAATCATTAAAAGGCCTAGACTTTTTAAATTAAACTTTTTATCTTGAGATAGATATAGAATATATGCAGTTTTAAGAATTAATAAGAGATCCCAGGTACCCTTTGTCCAGTTTCCTCCAATGGCAATGACTATCAAAACTATAGTACAATAGCACAACTAGGATTTTGGAATTGATACAGGTCCTTTCCAGAACCATAGGGCTGTCCCTCTCTTTTATCTTTGCCACCCATACCCTTCTTTGTTCCTGACAATCATGAATATGTGACATATTTCCATAGTTTTGTCATTTTGAGAATGTTATATAAATAGAACCCCAAGCTTTTTTATAATATGTAAACTTTTGTGGACAGATTTTTCACTCAGCATAATTTTCTGTTGATTTGTGCAGGTTGTGTGTATTAAGAGTTTGTTCCATTTACTGCTGAGAAACCCTCCCTTGATTGGAGGCACCATAGTTTATTCAGCTATTCACCACTGAAGGACATTTGGGTTATCTCCATGTTAGAGCCCTTAGAAATAACACAGCTATAAATGTTCATGTACAGAATATTTTTGTAAACAAAATCTACACTTCTCTGGTATAAATGCTCAGAAGAGAAGTTGAATGGTTGTTGTATGTTTAGATTTTTTTTTTTCAGAAAATGCCAAGCTATTTTCCAGAGTGGCTGTGCCTTTCACATCCCTACCAGCAGTGTCTGAGTGACCCAGATTTTCTGCATCCTCGCCAACACTTGGTGATGTAATAATTTTATTTTAGCCACTTTAATAGGTGTGCAGTGATACCTCATTATGTATTTAATTTGCATTTTCCTAATGGCTAATGATGTTGAACATTTTTTCATTTTTTTTTCCTTTTCCATCTGTAAACCCTGTTCAGTGAAATGTCTGTTTATATATTTTAACTAGTAATTGAGTTTTTGCTTTTCTTCTGTTGCTTTGAGATTCCTGTATATTCTAATAACTAATTCTTTATCAAACATGTGCTTTAGATTTATTTCTGTCAATCTGTAAGTTGTCATTTCATCCCAAAGAGCCCCTTACAAAGCAAAACCTTTAATTTTAATGAAGTTCAGTTTGTCAGTGTTTTGTTGTATGAATTATGCTTTTTGTCAAGTCTAAGAATTCTTTGCTTAAGCATAGATCCCGAGGATTTGCTTCTATGTTTTTCCTAAATGTTTTGTATGAAATTATACATTTTGAGCTACTTTATTTTTTTTTTGCATGTATGTGTAAGGTATGTGACCTACACAGTACACATATTTTCTCCATGGATGTCCAGTTGTTCCAGCATCTTTTGATGAAAAGACTTTTCTTCATTGAATTGCTTTTGCATCATGTGTTGAAAATCGTTTAGGCATCCTTGCATAGTTCCATTTCTGAGTTTTCTATTCTGTTACTTTAGTCTATGTGTCTAACTCTCTGCCAATACCACACAGTCTTGATTACTGTAGCTGCATAATAAGTCTTGAAACTGAGTAGATTTTTTTTCTTCCCACTTTATTTTTCTTCTTCAAAATTGTTTTAGCTCCTCTAGTTTCTTTGCCTTTCCACTACATACCATTTAGAATGTAGTGACATCGCCAGGACTCAGAGAAACTGGGTCACTTAGACTTCTCTGGTAGGAAACTGAAAGGGTACAGCCACTCTAGAAAACAATTTGGCAACTTCTGAAATAATTCAATATGTAAACTACGATACCAAAATTCCAGAGAGAGATTGTGTAGAATGACATTAAAACCATTGTGGCTATCAAACTCTCATTTGAGAAAAATAATATTTATGTTGGCTTATCTTGAGAACAGGCTTTATTTACATTCCTGAAGATGCTGTACGTCTGAGTTTTGCATTAAGCCAGACTATTGGTGAACCTGGGATTCCTCCTCATGTTGGGATACATGTAACTCAGCATGTATTGTAACAGTGCTGGTGAGTATATAGTTTCCTTGATGAGGCCTTAGCATTTATTCCCGTACTTTTATTCTTCCATTTTCTCACATATATCATTTCTGCTTTGATGCTTCTGTTGCTCAAATGTATTAACGTCACCCACTCCTAGTTTCTGTGATGGCTCTGTTGCCTGATTGCTTCCTTCATTCATTAAACGAGGCCACCTGACACATGGTTTTCCCCACTATTCATGCCTTTCACAAGTCCGTTGAGCATCTTGGCTTCATATTCACTATCATCGTTGAAACCCTGGCCTCTCATGGTCTAGTTCAAGTCATCTGCCAGGATCACTGCAGTGAATTCCATCAGACCACTCACTTGCCATGTTCTCTCTCCAACTTTTATTCTGCCCCTTCCTTATATCTTCCCACTGATTCATGACCATGTGAAACTCTCCCATCTGTTAATGGCTGTTTACTTTTCTCTTTTCCCTATGTATCTCCTACCATATTTAACCTCTTTCCCTATTCAGCTCCAATTCCAAATCTTATTATTTCAATCTCATTCCTGCCAGTATCTCTCTATGGATCATTCATCCCTTTCCCTTCTACATGATAAATCCCTATTTTATGTCTGTTGGGCTACCTCTTCTTTGCACATGTTTGGTCCTGGAGCACTACTGGAGATAAGTCACACAAACCTGAAGGAAGATGCCCTGCAAATCTGTGGTCACATTCCTCCATGGGCCTCCGATTCTGTTTGGAATTGCCAGTCATCACTTCCTTCTGTCCTCAAGGGGAGCCTTCCTAAGTCCTGAAGCCTCTGACCAGCCCCACTTCCCTTATCATTCCATCACCTCTTCACAGAGAAAACAGAAATCTCCAGAGGAAAAGCTGGGCAGCTTCATGCCCACGAAGCATGAATATAGATCAGAGCCAACCTCGTGCTTTGTTTCTGGACTTCTTTTAACATGAGATTTTTTTCAAGTGCAGCTCTTTCATCTCACTCTGCATCACCTCCTGCCATCTCTCAGAATTCTTTCATTCTGATTTCTTCCAACTCCTCTGGATTGCCACATCTCCTACTCTACTGATCGTATCCTATGCACATGTTAGTATGTCTTATGTTCTTGTATGTTTTATGTCAACCTGAAAAAACAAAAATAAACCTTTCTTGGACCCAGCGTTTCACTTTCACCATTGCCCATCTCTGCCCTTCCCTTCATAGGCAAATCAAGTTGAGTGGATCACTGTCATTCTCCTTCCACATTCTCACCTGCTATTTATTCCTCAATCAGATACAATTCTGCTTCTGTTTTCAACACTTCACAAAGAAATTTCTACCCCAAAGTTACTGCATATTTTTCTGCTGATAATCTGGTAGGAATATTTTATTCATTCTATCTATTTGCCCATCTCGTACATGGACACCAAACGATCCTTCCAAAAAAACGTTTTCTTCTCCTACCTCCATGGTACTATGTCCCCTTGATCATCGTCTTACCAAGGTGATGATCATGGCATGACCTTACAGATTCTCTTCCTCTGCTCAGCACTAATACGTTGATATTCCTCAACTTTCTCATCTTTGGGTCTCTTCTCTTTCTCCTTTACCACAGGGAAATATTTGTACCATAATTCACCTGCTTTCGAAAATACAAATGAAGTGTGACCATGATTCCCCTGTCTCTTGTGCCTGGGACTGGTTTCATGCACACCTAAACTGTGCTGTCACACAGGGTCCTTGCTTTAAAAGTCCTCAGGCTTGGACTGGATGTGGTGATGCACACCTGTAATCCCAGCACCTCGGGAGGCTGAGGCAGGAAGATGGCAGGTTTAAAGCCAGCTTAAGTGAGGGTAAGGCGCTAAGCAACTCAGTGAGACCCTGTCTCTAAAATAAAATACAAAATAGGGCTGGGGATGTGGCTCAGTGGTTGAGGGCCTCTGAGTTTAAACCCTGGTATTCCACCACCCCCCCCACACACACACCCCAAAATTTCCTCAGGCTTGGTTTTATGCTCTGTCATTGCCAGTTTTTTGAGCAAGGGGACTTACATATTCATTTTTGCAGAGTCCTGCAAATTACGTGACCAAGTTTACCTACACTTTATATATTCACATCTTAATGATTCAACCTGTTAAATGTCTCTGAATCATTTACTCTCCCAGCCCCTCAGATTGTCTGTCTTCATGTTTAGACTGCTTTAGCAGTGTTTTACCTGGAACCCTCTTCTAATCTTACTCTTTTCCAATTTGATTCTAAGAAATAAAATAGAAGCAGGAATATTTAAAGCTATGTGTGAGGTTAGTACATAAAAAGCAAACCACAGAATCTTTTAACAGTTTTTTAGTGAGGCCAGATATTTGGCTCTGAGTTTTCTTGCACTCAATGCAAAAAAAGAAAAGTGACTCTATTTCATCCTTCGAGTCTACTATACAGTACCACATCATATAAACACAATGAAATGTATACCCTTAATGATGAACACATAGGTGTTTTCCAAAACACTTAAGTTATAACAAATATCTTTGCGTATACCTTTCTATGTCTCCATACAAGAGTTTCTTCAAGTAGAATTGCTGGGTAAAGGGATTTGAATAGTTTCAAACTATTTTAATTCAATTTTACTTCAGAGTAAAATTGCTTCTGCAGTAGTTGGAACAATTTCTACTCCACCAGTGGTGTATAAGAAATAGTGTGGCTTGTTTCTTTGCCAAGCTTGGTATCGTCAGAACCAATCTGATGGAGGTATGTGGTCTGCCATTTTGTTTTATGTAGTTTTTCTCTAATTATTAGAAACATGATCAATTCTTCATTGCTGTATGGTTCCTCTTCTTTTATTCCTTTTCTAGTATTTCTAGTATTAGCTATTTATATATTTTTCTATTATTTTCTACTTATCTGCCTATGAGTTCTGTATATTCTTTTTTCATATAGTTTCAGCATCCTAAATTAAAATTCCAAACTGAAATGCTACAAAATCTGAAACCTTTGGCGCACCAACAATGATGCCAAAATTGGAAAAATTCCACATTTCACCTCATTATAGGTCATAATCAAAATGTAGGTACACTAAAATTATATAAAATTATCTTCAGGCTATGTGTACATTGTGTATGTTAAACACAAGTGAATTACATGTTTAGGCTTTTGACCTAAACATGGTTTCCATATGGTTTGAATGTGGCCCAAAGGCTTAATGTGTTGGAAGTTTGTTACTCAGTATGATAATATTGAGAGATGATTTGGAATCTTAAAGAGGTTGGGCAACATAGGAGGTGATTGGGTTATTAGTGGCACTTGATTTAAAAGGAGTTATTATTATTGTGATGCCCCAATAAGTTCCCACACAAGAAGGTTGCATTAAAAGAGAAAGACTGAACCAGGTACCGTGGTCCACACTTGTAATCGCTGCAGCTTGGAGGCTGAGGCAGGAAGATCAAGAGTTCAAAGCCAGCCTCAGTAATTTAGCCAGGATCTAAGCAACTCAGTAAGACCTTGTCTCTAAATAAAATACAAAAAAAAAAAAAAAAGTCTTGGGATGTGGTTCAGTTGCTAAGCCCCCTTTCATTCAATCCCTAGAACCAAAAATCTAAAAAAAAAAAAAGAAAAAAAGAAAAGAAAAGAAAAAGGAAAGACTGGTTCCTCCCCATCCTGGTTTCCTATCTCACTAAATGATCCAAAAGTAGGCATCATGCTTTTGAACTTCCAAGACTGTAAGGTTACTACTTCTTTTTCTTTGCAAATTATATTTCAGTATATTAATTGAAAATGAACCAATACAATTTCCATCCTCAAGATCATATATATATATATATATATATATATATATATATATATATATATATTCTAATTTTTTAAAAAATGTTTGAAATCCAAAACATACTTCTAATTCCAAGAATCTTGGATAAGAAATGTTCAACATGCACTGTAATTCTACATATATGCTGTTTCAGTTATATGTGTGACAACACATTCTTTTAGCTACTTGTCTTTATACTTTGTTGATAAGGTCTTTGGTGGTACACAATTTTAAAAACTACTCAAGTAAAATTGATTATTATTTTTTAAATCAATAATAAAAAATAATCTTTCCTAATTCAAGGTAACAGAGATGTTCTTCTACATTTTCATCTATATATTTCAAGATTTGCCTTTCATTTTTGAAATTTAACCAGACAGAATTAATTTTATAAGGTTCTGAAGTAAGACCTTATTTGTTGAATAGCCCTTTATTCCCCTAATGATTAATAATTCCACCTATATTGTATATTATGCTTATATATTTATATAGCTTCTGATCCTATCCTTATAATTTGCTTTTTCTCTTGAAAATGTCATTTTAATTACTCTCTTTTTTCAGCTTTATAAAACTTAAATCTAGTAAGGTGATTTCCTGCTTCCCTTTTCTTTGCTTCCTCTTCTTTTATTTTAGTGTAGAATTCCTTTGAATATTTCTTATTTTTCCTTATAAACTAATTCATTTAAAAATACCCATTAAAAATTTGATTGTAATAGCATTCAAACTGCAGACTTAACTGAGTACAATTAACATGTTTAAAGTTATTCTTCCCATTGTACAATACATATATCTGAAGTTATTTTTATTTTCTATGTCTGATAACTTTTATAGCCTTTTTTCCTACAAATTTCTTGAACAATTTTTGTTAAATGTGTTTTCGACTATTCTATCATTTTTTTAAAATAATGTTAATGATATCAGTTATTCCACTTTATTATTTATGTTGGTCTTATACATTTTTAAAATTTTTTAAATATCAAAATTATGTACCATTGTACAATTTAAATGTTGTAGCTCTGGTTAGAAACTCTACTGAAATTTTAAATAATAGGGATAATTCCTAACTTGAATGAGAATGTGTATAAAGTTTTATTATGAAAAGAATGTACTTAATAAATATTACTCTAAAGTTTAAAAACATATCTGGTGTGCAAAGAATTGCTAACATGAATATCAACAACATTTTAATGCTCTTTATGCATTTACTGTGCTGAATATATAGTTTCTTTACTCTTCAGTTATGAACAATCACAATAAGTTTTCTGCTGTTATACCAATATTTCATTCCTGTGATAAATTCTTCTTGTTCATGCTGATGTATTTTAAAAAATTCTGCTGCATTGGCTATTCCTCCTCTTTTGGTGAGATTTAAAAAAATATGTTCATAAATAAAATTGCTCTCCACTTTCATTTTCCTTATCTAAAGTTGTTATTAAAGATACATTCACCTCGTAAAATAGTTTGCATAAATTTATTTTGCTATGTGCTCTGAATAATTTGTCTTGGCACTTTGTTGGAGGTCACCTTTAAAAATCTCTAAGCTTGTCATTTGAAGGAAGAAACAGGGAGACTAGAATATAAATTTATTTTCTTCAAAAGTTAATGGCTTAAGTTTGTTTGTTTATTTAAAATTCTTGAGACACCTGTGGTAAGGCATTATTTTAAATTATTGACTATTTTATCTAATTTTTTTAAAATTTGGGTGCAATTTTGTATGAAACATTTTTTTGTTTTTAAATATCACTCTACTCATTATAATTATCCCTACTTTGTAATTCTTAATATTGTTTATTCATGCAGTTACTAACTGCTACTGATTTTTTTCTCCATCATTTTGTTCAGATGGTGATCCATTTACTGATTCTCTTACATGTATTAACTATGTATTTTTCTAGCAAAGAATGACAGTATTCAGTATTTAACCTTCTCCCAAATGACAAGGACCTTAATATATTTTTATTTTTCTCCTTGTCTTCTTATTTCTTCTTAGGTTTGGTGAGACTTTAACATTCTTATTACCAATATTTAAGTATGTTAAGCCTGTTCAGTGCTAGGGATTGAGCCCAGGGCTTTGCATATGCTAGGCAAGTTGTCTATTGTTGAAGTATATCCCCAGCTCCAAATATGGTAAGATTTTTAAGATACTACACTGCAGATACATCCAATCCTTTCTCTGTATGTATGTTTGCCTTTTGATGGATCTCCCTTTCATAGTTTGTTGAATAATAATATAGCTGGGTATAGAATGGAGATTGACGTTTTTTGCCCCTCGGTAATCTGAAAGTTATTACTCCACTCTCTTATGGGATATATTGTTGATAGTGAGAAATCTACTAAAATAATTGCCATTCTAGTAATAGGCAATTATTAATCATTGGTGGTTTAGCTTTCTCCCACTATTTGGGGAAAGATTTTAAAAAGAAATCCTTCATGAATTCAGAATGGACAATCAATCTAACAACTCCATACCTTTTATCACTGTCTCTTTAAATATTGCTTTCATTCTAATTCCTCTGTTTACTTTTTTTCTGTTCTTAACTAGAATTATTTTATACTGGAGCTCCGTAATCCACACTGCTACCAAAAGACACAATCTTAAACCATATAATTCCAAATGTTAGAATCCTGCAGGGTCAAAATCCCCAAGTCTAAATTCCATAAAATTGCAATCCTAAAATATCAAAATCCCAAATTTTCAATCCTGAAAGCCCAAATCCTGTGAACCACAATTCCTATTTATAGAAAGGAGGGAAGTCCATTTAAGAAGGATAGAAACCCAAATTCTTGGCAAGGGATTGGTCAAGTGATAGAGCAAAAGCAAAAACTTCAGTTGAAAAATATATCATTTGATTATTTTGGCATTCCTTCAAACTTAGGCAATTATGGATTAAATGTTAAATTTACTTAAAGAAGTCAGTGAAGTTACTAATTTGAAAATTTGTACACTATAGGCTAAGAAGATACTTGTGCAACAGTGCTGTTGTTTGATCACCAGAATTGTTTCTACCAGATTTATGGCCAAGTATGTGAGTGCATATGGAAAAGGTTTCCTGTACCCAAAACAACACAGAAGCAAGGTACAGAGGAGGGTAATATTTAATAAGGAAAGTTCACGTCAGTATATATCAAAGAATTTTTAAGAGAGCAGTGCCAGGTAGAAAAATTAATGTGAATACCTTGAGTAGAGACATAGTCTTAAAGAAAAAACAGCAGCTACTCATTGCAAAACAAAACTTCAAAATATAGTTAATGATCAATAAATCCAGCCAGCTCCTATAGCCCACCTCTACACAATGGTCCTTAATCTATCTCTTTAATACACTTTGATGTTGTGCAATTTTAGTTTAATTTTGCCAAGGTTCTTTGTTTTTATTTCTACTATTTTAAACTGTTATCATTATTTTTTTCTGGTCTCAAAATTAAATTTGTGCTAAAATATTGAGTGTGCATTAAATATTGGAATATTCTCCATAAATGAAAAGATGTCCTCTTTGTACCTCTGCATCAGCGAAAGATGACATATCTTGAGGTCTCAGCCTTTGAGAGCCAATGAATGTGTGGTGGGGACTTACCACAGTTTCTGATGGTGTTTTAGTCAGCTTTTCCTTTGCTGTGACCAAAAGACTAGACAAAAATGACAGAGAGGAAGCAAAGTTTATCTTGGCTCATGGTTTCAGAGTTTCAGTCCATGGTCAATGGACTCCATAGCTCAAGGCCTAAGGTGAGACAGCATATCATGGCAGAAGGCCATGATGGAGGGAAGCAGCTCGGGATATGGCAATCAGGAAGTAGAGAGATCGCTCCTCTCACCAATGACAAAATATGGACCCCAAAAGCATACCCCCAGTGACTGACCTCCTCCAGCCACATCCTCCCACCAGTGATAACTACCCAGTAAATAAACACATGTGAGTGGATTAATCCACTGATTAGGTCACATCTCTAATCATCTCATCATCTCACTTCTGAACCTTCTTTCAATTGGATCACACATGAACTTGGGGGGATACCTCATATCTATATCATTACAGATGGAAAAAAGACTTGGGCTGTTTTCCACAATATATCAGATGAATATCCCGCATTTATAAAGCTTAGAACTCAGTTACCACCCAAAATATAATGTGTCTATACATTTCACTCTTTGAGCTCTTTCTTTACAAATAGTTTATCTGCTCATAACTACTGTACATGTCAGTACCCTTTAGTGTTTATGCTTACAAAAACATGTATGTTATTATTACCTATTTTATTGTGTAAAGTGAACTGTGAAGTATTCTGTTGTGTTTTCATATGTTTCTCTATTAAATCCCCTTTTAAAATATAAATAATATCTTTTAAAAAATTTTTGAAAATATTTTTGTGAAATTATGCTTTTGATTTTTCATCTTTAGGAATTTCAACATTTGAGATAAGATAATTAGGATTGTGTCTTTGGGGATTATGGTCCAAACTCCCTCATAATATGCCTTCTACTTTTCTTAGTCTCTCTTTCACATTTTTAAAAACTGTCTTTCTCTTTTGGGGACACAAAAGAGAAAAATAAAACATTTACACAAAGTAAGTATTGGTTTTAAGGGAAAGGGAAAATAATAGGGAATGATATTGGACAAATTGCTTGTTACAGTGTTTTATACAAATATTTAATAACAAACCCACTATTATGTATACCTATAAAGTAATGATAAAAATATTGTCTCTCAGTTGTCTAATTAAATTGTCTTTCAATCATCTAATTCTCTTTGGATTAGAATATTTCGAATTTGGATTTGTAGGGTATGTCTGTGTAGCAGAAGAATCTCTCTCTCTCCGTGTGTGTGTGTGTGTGTGCGCGCGCGCGTGTGTATGGCAGAGAGAAATAACACACACACACAGACAGAAACACAGAGAGAGAGAGAGAGGGGGGAAGAGAGAGAGACTTTCCTTTCTTTCTTATAAATCGTAGTTTATATATTTGCCCAAGAAGCTCTACTCATAGCCTTGTTTTGTGAAATTGCAGTTCTCTTACTCTGAATAAATCCTGGGAATAGAGCTGACTCCATCACTATTGCATAGATACTTGGTTCCATGTCCTCAAAGAGAGACTGGCAGTATTTTCATGCCACTTAACTCATGGATTATAAAAATCATAAATTAGTATTGTCACATTCCTAGCCAGCACAACCTAAGCTAAATTAATATGCCTTGGTCAGTCACTCATCATTCATTAAACCAAAGTCAAGTTCAGCCTTTTAAAGGCATGTTGAACCTGAAGGACCCCCCTGTCCTCGCCCAGGGAGCACCTGCCACCATAGTTCTGCCGGCCCTTTATAGAGAACCTCAGCACAATTTTTTTCTCTCCTTTGGTGTCAAAAATGTCATGTTCTTTGAGGGAGTAGGAAGACAAGTTTACAACTATGGAACTAAGAAATGCAGAGGCACGATGTTGGAGAAACACACTAGAGACTAGGCACCCACCCAAGTTGAGGTGCGCTTGAGGAGTTATTAGAATGGCTCAGTATATTAATAACTCAACTCAACAGTGAATATTTCATTTCTTACATTTTTTTTCTTAAATTTAGTGATTCTCACATTCACATGTCCCTCACAATTTAAGATCAAGGAATCACTTCCAATTCTTTCTCTGCCTCACTTCCCAAAATTATTCAATCAATACAATCTGGTATTGTCTCCTTTATATGTTTAGAATTTTACTTCTTATTCCAGTCTAATGACTTTGAACCACATTATGCTAACCATTGTATTGTCTTTTCCCACTAAACCTGGTTTAATGCAATAATTCAATCCTATTTTTAAGTGCTGTTAAAGCTTACCGTATTCACACTATAATGAGTTAATTATTTTTCAAAGAAGATAATTATTGCTATGCTTTTTACTTATTTAAATAATCATTATAAAAGACTTAATATGGTTCAAGCATTTTTCTATGTGATTTAAAATATTTACTTATTTAATTATTGCAATAACCTAAGATGTGGATACTATTATTGTGCTTTTTTTTTTTTTTTTTACAACTGAGCAACCTAAAAGACAGAAAAATTTAAGTCAACTTGTGAGGCCATATAGATAATCAAATGACACTCTGGTTGTGGGACTGTGCTTTCTATCACAACATTTAAAACACTATTTCCATTTCATATAATTTTGCCTCTCAGGCATATTCCAAACCAAAACTTTGCATATTTGCAGGGTTTTTTTAAAAGTTTTGTTGGAACATAACTAAGCACAGTCTTTTACATATTGTCCATAGTGGTCTTTTTTAGCTCCTAAGGCAAAACCGAGTCTTGATAGAAATTTGGTAGAAACTTCAGTCTAAAATATTGACAATTTTGGTCCTTTACAGAAAGAAGGTGCTAACTCCTCTGTAGAGTAATAACTATGCATTCTAGAAGTTATCTTCTTACATGAGAATATTGTTCAAGAATTCAAATGTGTGTTTGCATGTGCTTTTGCATAGCACTATATTAAATTGCTGGCAGGAAGGGAGACACATTCTTGCACTCAGTTCCCATTGTATTTAACATAAAATTGAACGTGAAATTTCAGAATTAATAGGGACCTGAGAAACTGCCTTCCCTCTGTGAAGGAGAGGACCAAGGACCAAGCAGTAGAATACATTCCACTTAGTGAAAGAGCAATGCTAAAAGATTTGCCCTTTTAAACTCTGGCTCAGTAAAGAAAGCATGGGGAATTATAGAACAGGTCTAAAATTGACATTAAATACCTTATTTTGAGATTAAACTAAATATTCTCTCAAAGGATTAACTATAGAGCCTGAAAATAGCTGGTTTTTACAAAGGCATGTGAGAGCAGGTATGTGCATGCCTGAAGTTGGCTTGGTGCATGTATGTTGCAAAGAATAAAAGTCAATTGGATCCTACCTGCAGATCACTGGGGACTAAATCACAATTTCATTGAACTACGCCCGGGTACTATCTAATTTTTATCTCAGGTGAGTTTTGCACTGGTGTCAAAGGGTTAAGTGAGATAAATAGTCATTTTTCCCTTCTTAATTTTTGATCAATATATTTAATTAGATGAACACAAGAAACATCCACCAGAAAATATGTTTTTAAGGGTTAAGCAGGTTATTAGAAGTGGCACAAAAACGCTGATCACATGAAACATGAGTTACAAATTCAAGACTATAATTCTTATAGCAAAGTTCATGTTCATTCTTTTCAAGGTATGAACTCCTGGGACAAAGAACCATGCTCAAAAAAGATTTCCAATATAGGGTACAGAGGAACGTTTTGTATTTCATTTTGAACGTTAATGTCTTATCTGATTTATTATTTTACTTCTTACTCTTGTTTAAAGCAGCTCATCCCAGATATGTTCAATCTTTTGACCATTTAATGCCCTTAAAGTCCTCTTTAATAATTCATGCATGAGGCATCCCTTAAATATCTATAATGAGTAAAATATATGATACTTTAAAGATAGTGTTGACTTTTTATCTCTTTTTATAAACCATGACAAAACACTGTGCACATGCACAATGAATGTACCATAAGTTAAAGTAAATGTTATGGCTTGCATTTTCTGCTATATGGTGCACAAATCTGCAGATACTGAGAGGAGGTATCATGGTGGTAAGCTGAAATGGCAGTCCCCAGTGGCATTTCCTTTCCTTTTGTATACACAGTAGGCAGATGTCATGATTGGACTTGACAGCTTCAGTTTTGAACTCCAAAGGGAAAAGCCAAAGGACAAGGAGTCAGTGAGGTGGAAAGGAGAAATGAAGCTAAGGGAAGATGGGAAGAGGCAGGGCCTGTGTGGGATAAGTTGGACCAGCTCCAATAACTACTGTCAGGGCTTAGGTCCAAGTAAATCTGGCAATGTTCTTCCTCCTGTATCTGGACTCCTATTGAATTGAACGGAGACATTGGTAACATGCACACTATGACAATGATATTAAAAGGATTTGTTTTATCTTAGGTTTTGGTGAAAATAATCAGGTCTACCAAATCAGGAGTGGAAGTTCTGAGTCAAAGAACTTACGCAGAAAAGAAACTGAAATTCAGAAGTTACTGCCATCTTTTCATCTGTACTCTTTGTGCAGTACATTTGGCTCTTGATGGGATATAGATACAAATATATGAATGAACCAAGGTATTATATATGAATGACTCAGAGTTTTTAGAGACTTTGTAGATTTTAAACCTTTCCAGAGTTGAATTACAACAAATCTCAAATCTTACGTAAACTAAAACTAAAACAGAATTAACTGGTAAGGTATGGTACAAAAAATGTAACTTAAATGTCTAAAGACATAGATGATTTTTTAAATTGTGTTGTCAGAAGACTTTTAATTCAATGTGAGAATATCATAGAACCATGTATATGTACCTGTCATTTTTAACTATTTAAAAATGTGGGTTTATATAATAGGAAAAGTTAACACAATAAATTAGAGATAAATTGGAGATTATACGCAAGTGATATAGTAACTGCAAATTATTTATTTAGAATCAGACTTTGCATTGGACATTAAATTCAGTAAAAAAACTCATACAATAATTTTTAGATGGGCATTTATGCATTCATTGTGAACTTTTTTTTTTGAAATACAAGTAGCCAGTTCAATTATCAGAATTGAAATCTTCAGAAACTGAAGGAACTGAGAAGAAAGAGCTCTTTGGAAAAGAATTATCTATGCTGCAAGCTTTCTATTGCTATACTTTTCTCTTCCTAATTTATATTTTCCCTGTACATGTGGAGAATCTTCTTTTTGATGGAAATATTTATGTCCTATGAAATTGGTCAGATAAATTTAACATGAAGGCCTTGTTTATCCATTTATTATTGCACTTACAACTCCGAATGTCAATACTGGGTTGGTGCCCAGGATTTTATAGTTGAATCATCTACAGCATTGCCACTCACATGGTCATTGTTGCTTTATACACCATCACCAATCATCACAAATCTTCAACATCAGTTACCCCAACCATCACATATCTGCAACCATCACAGCATTGCCAACCATCACAGCTTGACCACCATCACAGCATAGCCATCATAATATTATCATACTTCCAGAACATCACAACATCATCAGAACATAATCATACCTTCAAAAGAGTTTTTTTAATTATAATGTCAATAATTTTAATATTGTTTGAGAATATTTTAAGAATAGAGTATAAGAGGACATATGTTTGAAACAATTGTTCATTTGTCCTGGGAGTTTAGATTGAGATAAATGATTTACTATTTTCTAAGAAATTTAACCCCAGAAATCCTGGTCTGATACTTTAGATTCAGTTTATACTCGATTAAGGGTTAATAGTTAAGGGATATAGAAGAGGGACGTAGCAAGAGAGTATATCAGATAATTAGAAATATCACTGAAGATAAAATAGACACACAAAGGACAAAATTTCACCAATAACAAATGTTACTCATTTCCTTCTTTTATCAATCATGGCAACCTAATATGCCTCTCTATTATATAGCCACTGCTGCTAAATCCAGTCTCTAACACTGTATGTTAGCATATGTTTTGTTGTGGCCTCATAACTCTACATCAACCACTTCTCACAGTGAGTTGCCTTCATTTAATCCAGTAGTGCCCAGTAAAGGTTTCCCCTGTGTTTGATTATTGAATCCTAACAGACCTTAGGACCAAGTTGGTTGATGATGCTATAGCTACACTGGTACTAAATCAGGCAGGAAATTCTAAGTCCCCACTTAGAGAGTATAAGGCTAGCTTTCAGAGCCAACAAGTGAATTTTTTCAGAATATAATTATTGAAAATGTTGGTCTGTCTCACAAATCAGGTGTCCATCATGACTCTGTGAATCTGAGTCAGAAATAAACTCATCCAGAGTGAAAGCTATGATACTTATTTTAATCTCTCATAGAAGTATATTTAAAGAAACCAAGAAACTGCCATCAAGTTTAGAACACTTTTGAAATCTATATGTCATACATAAATTTCTAGAATTTAAAAGATGAGAAACTTCTGCTATGTGGAACATACTCTTCCTGCTCTTCTTTAAAATGCTGAAATCATTAGAATAAAAATATACTGGATTTGCATGAAAAAATAACTCATTCCAAATTGGTTTTTATATGAATTGGATTGATTTTGTGAATCAAAGAAGTGAAAAGTCTGAGAAAAATATCAATAAGACTCCATGATTTTTTTCCTTTGACATGTTAAACCATTTTCCCATGCCCTTGTATTCTATAATTTCATGTACTGTATAAACCAATAGAAATGTGTGCTTCCAGGCCTCCGAACAATGACATACTTCTCTTCCCATGGCTGAACTTTAGCCAGACACTGGCCTAGTGTTGGTGTACAACCTGAGCTGCATCCTGATCTCTAATGGTTCTTTCTATTCCCAGTACCCAAATCAGTCGGTGTGAAAATACCTACTGAGAACACAGTTGCTCCATCCATTGTATGCACACCCTGTCCATACTACTGTGCTTTCAATGCTACCTAGATCATTTCATTTTCCCTTCTGTTTGGCTGCACATGCATAGTTTCCCACCTGAATGCATTACCACAAGGCATAAATTGCCTTTCTCATCACTATATCCCCAGCACCAAGTGTACAACCCAGTAAATAGTTAATACTTATTAAATAATCAATAACTCAATGAATGAATGGACACAAAAGAATGGCCTTCACACATTTCCCTATTTACCTGTGGGCTTCACATCTACAGATCTAACCAGCTCCAAATTGAAAATATTCTAAAAAAAAAAAAAAAAAGTTGGGCTGGGGATGTGGTTCAAGCGGTAGCGCGCTCACCTGGCATGTGTGCGGCCCGGGTTCGATCCTCAGCACCACATACAAAACAAAGATGTTGTGTCCACCGATAACAAAAAATAAGTAAATAAATATTAAAATTCTATCTCTCTCTCTTTCTGCTCTCTCTCTTTAAAAAAAAATTAAAAAAAAAAAAAGAAACTTGTATCCGTACTGAACATTTACAGATGTTTCCTTGTCATTATTCTTTAAAGAATGCAAAAAAAAAAAAACCCCAACTATATACATACTACTTACTTACATGTATTAAGTATTGTAAATAATCTTTAGGAGATTAAAATTTGGGAGAATGTGCTTAGGTTATATGGAAATATTATGCCATTTTATATAAGGGAATTGAGCATCTATGGATTTTGGTATTGATGGGAACTCTGAAGTCAGTCCTCAACAGATGCCAAAGGGCAACAAACCCCTAAAAGCCATAATTCCCTAAACCTTAAAGACAATATAATATTAAGAATGAATTTCCCTAGAGTGAAGGTAAGGTACTGTCCAAATATTTCTTATATTATTGTAATTGTTTATGCAATGTTGCTTATAAATCTGAACCATCTATGGAAAAGAAATCTATCTTGCAAAATAGCCCAAATTACTAGGCATTTTCTTAAGACTTGGTGCAAAATTACAATTAAAAATTGGAAAATTATTTAATCTTTGACACTCAATTGTGCTTTTTTATTAGGAAATTACATGCCTTGAATATTTGACATTCCAGTACTTTTTTCTTAGTTGAAAATATCATTTATATATGAAGACATAATTTTTTATTATTTCAAACAACTCAAATGTTATAAATGAATGTTGCAAGTGTAAAGACAAATAAAACAAACCACTTTAATCAGTACCATTTCTCTAACAGCTCCTATATGAGAAGTAAACGGAATGATATTAGTTTAGATGGCTTAACAATTCCTTGGGCACTTAAATAAATGCATTTGGGGTTATACATTCCCTTGGTACATTTGTTTATCTTATATCTAAGTCGACTCTGTTTAAATAGAAAATGGTCACAAACTATTTCTTTTTATCTTGTAGGGCAGAAAAAATGACATGTAAGACACTACCTTGAAAATATGTCAATGCTTAAGTGAATAAGCACTGTTATCTTCATCAGTGTAATGGAAACTCAAATAGATATTGAGGTGCAAGGTGATATTCTCCCTGACACTGGAAATTTTTCATCAAGTGTATTCTTAAATTTATAATTGTTTCCTGATAGAGTCTTTTTTTCAAAAAATGTTTTTTTTTTCCAAAATAGTGTGAGCTAATCCATCTGACTTATTTGACAATGGAAAGTGAATTCATTAACTCTTTACATCTCAATCCCAAATCAACTCTACTTAAAAAACAACAAGATAGACATCATTATCCAAAGTACATGCATGAAGACACGAATTGGGTGTCAAAGTACTTTATATAAAAACAGAGATATGAAAAATCGTGGTGTATAAGTATAATAAGAATTGTAATGTATTCCACTGTCATTTACTTTTTAAAAAATTAAATAAATAAATAAATCTGTACGACACATGGAAAACAACAAACTATGTAAATATATGCCAGTTAACTAAACAAAAGGCAAAGTTAAGGTTAAATATTGAAGAATGTTTTCTCAAGTCTGAGAAACTGTCACATTCTTGAGGAGACATGAGCACTAAATGTAATGTGGGATCCCAAAGCTATCCTGGAAAAAAAAAAATAATCTTTGCTAAAAACTAAGGGAATCTGAATAAATCATGAAATATGTCAGTCCACCATAGTAATATAAAATGTCAATAGTAGGGGAAACTGAGTGTGGAGTGTAAGGAACTCTCTGTAACACCTTCACAACTTTTCTCTCACTCTAAACTTTCCCTAAAAGAGGAATTGTATTAAAAATGTTTTCTTTTACTAACTAAATTATTTTGAGTGTGTATATTGGAATTAATCTAACCCTTTTTATGCACTCTTATCAAATAATAGAGAGCTGAACTTATGACAACATATCTAATACATTTGCCTTTATAAAACAGCATATTTCCCTAGGCTTTTTTGCCGGGAAGGATACTTAACCACTGAGCCACATCTCCAGCCATATTTTGTATTTTATTTAGAGACAGGATCTCACTGAGTTATTTAGCACCTCACTTTTGCTGAGGCTGACTTTAAACTCTCCATTCTCCTGCCTAAGCTTCCAGAGCCACTGGGATTCCAGGCAGGTGCCACCACACCTGACGTAGGCTTATTTTTAATGTAATTAGTGAACCACTGAGGTAAAAATGAGTAGACAGCATTAACTCAAATTGTGGGACTTGATGAGTTGTTAATATAAAATAATTGATGGGCAAATTTAGAAATTACACAAAATAGTTTCCTCCTAGGGGACTGATAAATTATGAAAATAGCTCATTTTAATAATAATCTATTGTATTCAACAGTTGGCAAGGTGGGGTGGAGCACCACATTAATATAAAGGAGAAACCTTGACTGAAAAAAAAGCAAGAGGATTTCTAAATCTTTTACCTATGATTTATTTGAAAAAAAATTCACCTCCAAAATCTTTTTCTTGTGCATTAACAAATACATACTATGGCTATGGGTGATAAAGAGGAAAATGGAATTTATGATACAGAATTTTAACATTTTACCCTTATAAAATTCAGTGACGTGAAGGTTATACATTATTCATTTTTTTTCAAGAAATATGCTTTTTGTGTAATCCAATGGGAATTATGTGTGCTTGTGTCCTTGTATATGTGTATTTTGTGTGTGTGTGCATGTGTGTAAAGTGTAAAAATAGATCACAAGTAATGGAGACACATCAGATATGAGCTATCAACCAAATGAATAAATCAGAGATTGTAAGTGTTTATGTGCTTATCCTGAAGAGTAGTTTATCATTTCTGGATTGTTTGGATTTCTCGTACCTTTCAGTAGGGAGTGGAATTGTGCTAAATCTTCCTTGTACTTAGATTTGTGAAAAGTAGCTTTGAAGATTACTCCAGAAAGCAAAGTTTGTACTTAATTCAATACCTTAGCACACATTATTAATCCTGAAATGGATCTTTGTCCTTTGTGATAAATCTGTGATAACAGTAGGTTTGTGTCAGCATTCTTCAGTGTGGCTGGCTCCTGGAAAGATTTATAACAAGCAGTCTGGGTCAGTGGAAAGGGCTACTTTCAAAAATCCATCTGGGATTTCACAGATCAAATACACAGTGCCAACTCCACCTGGCCACCTAGTTTGGAATAGAGAAAATCCTGGAATAGATTTTGATACACATAGGGATTCCCAAAGTGCAAGACTGCTCAGAATGTTTAGGGAAAAGTGTATGGAGGTGAAATTTTCCCTGCTGGGCTTATTTACCAATAGAAGGAGGAACTAAATATTCTGAACTTGCTCCACAGAAAGACCTCCTCCTGAAGTCAAAGGGAGCCTCCCTCCGAGAAGAAAAGAATGTGAGTTCTATAAAACTCCTGCTGGGGACTGAGGCTCTAAGATACTAACACTTTGCTAACAGCTTGCAACATGGTTCCACAAAGGAAAATGAAGCCCTTTCAGGGGAGTATCCTTTTCCCAACCCTCAATTTCTTAAAGACTGACTATTTATGAGTTTTCTTCATTTGACATAATTCTGATGAAGAATTGTGTACCCATATGTATTTATAGCACTTGAATAGACCAGGACCAGATCTATTTCTGTGTTCTGATGGCAAGTTACATAGGTCACACGCACATCAATTTGTGACCCAGAGTGCTCTTGGTTAAAGACTACTGGAAAGTGCACACATGGTTTCTGAAAGAGAGAGGGGAAAGAAACAGAACATTTTCCTGTCTCAGTAGAATAAGACTCCAGCAGAATGCTCTTCATTTCTACCAAGCTTCTCAGGCCAGGTGAAACCTCAGAGTGTGGTTGATTCTCTGATCACACAAGTTGGCATTCTGCACCAGGAGAATTACTGGTGTTCCGGACTCCTCTCTATTGAACTCAAATAACAACTTGGACAAAAAAATTCACAGTTTACTGTTGGTGGGTGAAACAGAGGCATTCAGTGTTTTGCTTTCTTTCCCAACTCTTTCTTTCAGATCCTGGATGTATCCACGTCCTAAAGGGATATGAGGGGTGAACTGCACCCCCATGAGACTAGGATGCTCAGGATCACGCTCCACTCCTAATGATTTAAAAATGTGTGGCTGCACCTTGAGAAAGAACAGACCTTGACATAATATCCCTTATCAAACGCCAGTAATTGACACAGAGACAGGCTGCGCTTTACACTGGACTGTAATGAATCTGCTCCAGTGACCTCAGAGCCTGCACTTCTGAGCAATCCACAACTCCAGTCGGGATTCTGTGTCAACTCCTCTAGGAGGAATGAATTACAAATGAGGTACTAATGAAGTATTTCATCACCTGTTTACCTTCAGTGATCAGTGGACCTCCTTTAATTTACCAGAAACACATTTTTTTTTTTAAGCTACTGTCATTTGGAGTGGTTTCTGATTTGAAGTGGTTATGAGGAACATATACCTGAGGAAATTTGGCTCTTTGTGCATGCCTCTGGTCGTGATACCATCTAGTTAGTTCTACAGGAGGAGAGAGAGAAAAGAAAAAAAGAGAAAAGAAAATCGGAGGGGAAAAAGGTTAAATACTCAGGATTCATTCCATCATTATGCTTTATTTCTTAGGGACCATCAATAATATTAATCCATCAGAGATAAGTTTACATGATTCAGAATCAATACTGAAGCACAAAGGTTGATCTCATGTGATGAATATCATTTCAGAATTAAATATCTGTAGGTGTAGGATAATAGGGTGGCATCACGCAACAGCAGGATCAGAGGAATTGCATTTTGATTCTAGCTGGGTATGATTTCCATAACTTCCCACCCGTCTCATCTTATTTTCCTTACCTATAAAGCACAGATGCAAATACTTTTCTCATTGGACAGTGACAAAATGATTAGACAAAATTAGGAAACTTTTTTTGGGGGGCGGGGGGGTCTGGTACCAAGTAAGTGGTCATAAGTGCATTTTCCTTTCTCTTCCATTTGACAACTATTTACATTCCAATCAACAGATATTTATGTTGTAGAAAATGGGAAAATATCATTTCTTGACCATAATAACCAAATAGTTAAAAAGTAGAATGAACTAGCAATGTCAGTAAGTAGTTCATTCCCTCTCTATTTAATATTTAGATTTGTTTTCTTTTTCCACTCTTCATTTATGTTCACATAAAAATATTGTATTTTGAATTTTGTAAAAATTCAAATTTGAATTTTATAAAAATCTAGTGTAATAAATCCTAGCTTCTAATTCTAGGGAAATTCACCTCTGACAAAATTTCAGTGGCTTACATTTAGCTAGCAGAAAGAATATACTGGGGCTGTGGCTGTGGCTCAATGATACAGCGCTTGCCTGGCATGTGTAAGGAACTGGATTTAATCCTCAGCACCACATAAAAATAAAATAAAAGTATTGTGTCCACCTACAAGTAAAATACAAATATGTAAATATATATGTAAATATATATGAACTAATATATAATATTTTATATACATTAAAAAAATATATAAATATATATATTTTAATTGTAAGTGAAAGAATCTACTGACTGTAACTGCCTGCGGTTACTAACTGTACTGCTTGGGTGAGATGGGGTTCAGGAATGCAGATGCTTTCCTCAGGAATCTCTCTCATGCCTGCTTGTCTGTAGGCTCTGATTTTAGTTTTCTTGGCTTCATTAACAGGTGGGCCCTCTCTACTGTGGAGCAAAGTTTCTAATGGCAGGTCTTAGCTTAAAATATCCTCAAAACTCACAAATCTAGAAAAAAAAAATCACCTTCTTTTTAAACTTAATTTTATTTTGACTCTTATTTTTAGTTAACACATAATAATTATACATATATATTTATGAAAACAAAGTAATGTTTTGTTTTGATCTGTGTGTATTATGCACAGATGGAATCAGGGCAATTAGCATATCCATCTCCTCAAACATTATTTCTTTGTGGTGGGAACATTCAAAACCCTCTAGATACATAAAGATATATAGTCACCTATCGTTAATTATAGTCACTTTATTGTGAGCATCAGAACTTATTCTTTCTTCCAAACTGCAAGTGTGTATACTCACATTCAGAATCTAAAATAAGTGTGTGTCATAGAAACAGTGAATGGAACAGTGGCTTAACAGAGACTAGACCCTGCAGGGGAGAGAGGGAGGATGGGAAAAAGTTAAGTCAAGTCAACAAGTACAAAGAATCATCTTTTTCCAGAAAATTCTAGTAAAAGTCATCAGCAGTTGTTTTGGGTCCAGCTGGGTCATGTATTCATCTTTGAACCAATCACTGAGGTCAGGTTGGTATTAGAACTGTAATAAGCCTAGCTGAGGTTACATGGCCACTCCTATGGTTGAAAGGGAACAAGTTCAAGCCCAGGAAACACAAAATATGTTGTGGGGTTTTTTTTCCCCAGTTTGTTCATTGTGTTGTTTTGTTATTTGACAAGAAAGGTATGTTCAGTTACAAGGCTAATCATAACAAGGTAGCAAGCCCACCCCACCTCTGCTCCCGTCAGCCCTTTTAACTCCTTAGGCTGACCTGGATCCAGCACTCATTTTCAACTGAACACAACTTTTCAGGGACACAGCAGGATGCCCACAGCTTCCTTCACTCCCTGAGCCCAGCTTCTGCCTCCCGGGCACTGCAGCTTCTGTGTTTGTGATTTGCCAGGATCCTGCTCCTCTTGGTTGCACAGTGCTCCTCCCTCTTCACACTGCTGCGGTTCTTTCATCCTTCCAATCAGTGACTGTTCTGAACTTCAAGTTGATTCCTAAAGACGGTGGTCCTTATTAGGCTGCCTGATCCCTGCCATTCTAGTCACCTCAACCTTCTACCCGGCCTAATTTCTAAGAAACACACACACACACTTCCTCAAAACTGCTCATCATCTATTTCTTTTTTTTTTAATTGATTTTATTTTTTTTAAATACACGACAGCGGAATGCATTACAATTCTTATTACACATATAGAGCACAATTTTTCATATTTTTGTATATAAAGTATGTTCACGTCAATTCATGTCTTTCTACATGTACTTTGTTTTGTTGTTGTTGTTGTTTTGCATTACAATTCTTATTACACATATATACCACAATTTTTCATGTGTCTCTTTTTATATAAAGTAGGTTGACACCCAATTCATGTCTTCATACGAGTACTTTGGATAATGATGACCATCACATTCCACCATCCTTGCTACTCCCTTGCCCCCTCCCTTTCCCTCCCTTCCCTCTTCCTATCTAGAATTTATCTATTCCTCCCATGTCCCCATGTTCCCCCTCCCTACCCTACTATGAGACAGCCTCCTTCTATCAGAGAAAACATTTGGCATTTGTTTTTTGGGGATTGGCTAACTTCACTTAGCATAATCTATTTCTTAATAATGACCCACATGATTCTACCCCTCCCGATATACAATACACAAGGATAAGTGTGTCCAAAGAAAAACAAATTACTTTCTAAAATTCTCTCTCTCTCTCTCTCTCTCTCTCTCTCTCTCTCTCTCTCTCCTCGCCTAATGTATTTTGAATTTGCTTTTTGCCACTTTCAATAAATAATATAAACTAATATAGTCTTCCACTTCTAGACCCATTAACTTATTCATTTTTCCCCCTAAAATGTCTATTTTCTGACTATTGGACTTTACTTAGCACTTGTAATCAAACGGCCTCTTGCAAATCAATCACCCTTGAAAATGGGAAACTATCTTCAGTGGGTTGTGAGATCTCAATTAGATATTGCATGTCTAACAACTGCAAATATTTATCAAATGTGTGTTTGAATTTTTATACCACTCAAAATTTATTTTATATACTTAATTTTCATCATGGTATTTTTTTTCTCTTTCAACCAAATTAGACATTGCTTAAGAGGAAAATTCTACAATTTATATACTATTATCCTATAACAGCTTTAGAAACATACTAGATGCTCAATAAGCATTTAATGCTTGCTTCTAAAGTTAAATCTAAAAGTAAATATTTGGCAGTATTGATCTTGAATATTGACTATATAGGCAAGATCTAATTCAAAGTCAAATCATATTATTTAGGTAAACTGAAATAAAAGGATGAATTCTGTCTCCTTAGAACTTGCCAAAAAAAAAAAGAAGTCTTAATTAACTTTTTGAAGAAATAAGGAGGAAGATGGACATTCCTCACTATATTCTTATAAAGTAGGGAACGTTTTAGGAGTCCAAAATTCATTTTGGACTCATTCAATAGATTGTATATGCACCATATCTTCTCTCCTCTGCCGTGCGGATCAGAGAAGACCATGGTGGGGAGTGAAAGGAGCCTGATGGAAAGGCTTCTCCCAGGAGAGTGCATAGAGAGGAACTTAGTGAGATCTGAAAACACTGCCTGATTATTGGACACGGTGTTCAGCTGTCCTTGAACTTGAACTGCTTTCTGATCTTGTAAACTGGGAGACCTCCACAACCTTGTAGTGAATTTCCTTATTCTTTTAGATAACTTGAATTGAGTCAAAATAAGCCTTGATTAATAGTCCAACAATGCCATTTCCAACATATAAAAAACCCAAATCTCATCATTATGAACCTCAGGAAGGAAAACAAAAACATTCAATTTCTGAGAAAATAGAATGAAAGTGGAGAGGGAAATGTTGTTTCTGTAAAGAGTTGATGTACACTTTCAGAGGAGAAAGAAATATTCTGGGTACTAGAAAACTAGTTTTGTTTTTTTTTTTCCTAGTGGATTATAATGATTGAGTACAAATTCCCAACCTGAACTCTCAGGTGTTGACCAAATCCTAGCACTGAAACATTACCTTCAGAAACTGCAAAACCTCTCTGTGCCTCCTCATCCTCATGGCAAAATGCAAATTATACTAGAATCTATTACAGGCAGTCCTCATAATGATTAAATGCTGAAATGAACTTAAAATGAGGAGAATGGTGACCAGCAAATAATAATATTTAGTATCTATAATTGTTTCATTACTAATCTAGGGATTTTTGCAGTTAAGATGATCTGCTTTTAAAAAACAGATTACCCTAGATATTAAAGATAGCTTCAATTCATTCTGGATGCTCCTATATCAGGTGAACTCTGCCTGAATTTAATACTTTCTTTTGATGATTGGCCTTGGTGATGTCTCCCAACCCTGGCATGGAATGGAGCAGGCACTTGGACCCATTTCATCAGTGCCATCCTTGCAGTCTCGTCATTTCTCTGTTGTCCTACACCTTTTATATCCTCAGCCTTATAAATCGACCATTGAAATTTTAAATCTTAGGTGTGTACCACCTCCAATCATTAAGCTAATTAAAATATTATTTGTTAAGCTTGACTCCAACATAAGTGTAGATTGGTATATATTAGGGAGATTTTCATCAAATAATTTCATTAAAATAAAACAAAGGGAAAACACTTTCATATTTATCTATAACTTCTAATTTCAATTAATGGAAGACTTCATGGTATAAACTATACCACTAGTGATCTCACTTGTTTACTTATAAATCCATCTCTTTATCTGTTTATCAACCTATTAGTCTTTAAATCTACTTACTATTCCTTGGGATTACTAATCTCCATATGCTACACCCGATTCTGTCTTTAAAACAGCATCATATGTTCTAGTTAGGTACCCAATGATCTCTGCTTAAATGTGAACTATTTCCACTGCTTATCAAGCTGAACCCAAGTTTGGGGAAGAGTGTGGATAAAGCTCCAATTAAGTCATTCCATTTCATTAGTTGTTAGCATTTCTCGTAAAAGTCTTAGGTGTGGTAGAATACTGAAACTAGGATTAAAATAAAATTTAGGGCCTGACTGTAGATTTCATTTAATTATGTTACTGGTTCCATCATGAACACAGGGAATTAGGCGTTGACTGGAGGATCTGAATCACAAAGAACAACTTCTAAATAAAAGAGCTTTTAAAAACTCTAATTTGATGTCTTGACTAAACGATGCTAAAAATAAAACAAAATCTAGGCTCCTTCAGGGGAAATATTGAAATATCCTCCAGCCAACGAAAGTACTCTTTAAAATATCACACCAATAACACCATTTTAAAATTTATTTTTTAAAATATTTGTTTCTTCAAAGTAAGCTATTAGTGCAATATTTTAAACATAATTCTTGATGTCAAATGGTCCTACAGCTCCCTTTCTATGTTCTTTTGCTTAACTGTGATTAACGTGCCTCACTCTAAGAGTCACTGTCAACATAATCTGAGACTCAATAAGGAAATAATCCATAGTACAAGTTATGTTTCCAAAATGAAATGTTCACTTTTTAACTTCATGTTTTTATTTACTCATTTTTGTCTCACTTTCACATAGAGTCATGCTAATATATTCTTCACTAACTCATATACAGTAGAAATACTAACTTGATTTCCAATTTTGTAAATACATATTCTTTGTACACATGTAGAATTATCAAATGTTAAAGAGAAAAACTAACTTTTCTCCTTTGTAAGCGTATGTCCAGTATTCTCTGCTATAGTATTGAATTATATTCCTAAACCTTTCAAAGACATGAAGACCCATTATTGAGGCTGGAGGTATAGCCCAATGGTAGAGCAATTGCTTAGCATGCATGAAGCCCTGGACTCAATCCTTAGCACTGCCAAAGAACCCAAAACACAAAAGATAAAAACAAAACAAGAACCATTATAATAATAGTGGAGAAAAAATATAATAATAGTTATAATAATAGTTTCGAATAGAGAAAATTATTTTGATTATAGTTATTCATAATGATGACTCTCAACTCCTTAACAATTACGTCTAGAATTCAGTATGAATATCTACCCTGTCAACAGTAGTCTGGAAAGCAATGGAAATTAAGCAACATTCCAAAAGGAAATGGCATGTTGGCTCACCACTTAGAAGTTAAATAGAGGAAGAGTGGTTTATTTTCTTCATCTTCATTGACTGTTTTTTCCCTTCTCTCTTTCTTAAAGAAGTCTACTCTCAACACCAAGTCTGTGGCTGACCAAAACCACGGTCTCCATACATCAGTGATACATTCACCCCCTAAATACTACCACAAGAGTGTGAAAAATATTAACTTTTCTACAGATGGAATAAGGAAGTATTATAATGGAGACAAATATTATAATTATTTATGTTGAAAATGGTTTAACATGAGTTATACTTGCTTATGGATATTTGTTGTTAATCATTTTCTTTCAACATAACTAATATTACCTCATTCTGAAACAATTTTTAGCACCTACCAGGATTCCAGTCACCCTTCTCTCACCTTTATTAGGTAGTTGGTTGATTCTTAAAAATCTGTAGAAAAGTAAATTCTGAAAGCAGTGTATTTGGAGTTATTAACTTTGAGTTCTCCCAGTTTCTCCTCTATGCCCTAAAAAATTAGATTTCTTATTGCCAACCTTGCCCCCTCTAAACGTGGCTGAGCATTAAATGACTAATGACCTTTTCAACACCTATAATTTTTAACATCTTTTCTTCCTCATGTATAGCTATAGTTTTGAAGATGTTTTGTGCTGATACTCTTTTTCATTTTTAGCTTTTTAAATTAAATATATTAACTGATAATATAAAACTATACATATTTGAGGGATATCATGTGATATTTCAATGCATATATACATTGTGTAGTATTTAGATCAGTTTAAACATGTCTGTCTCCTCAAATATTTATCATTTCTGTGTAGTAAAATCATTCAAAATTCTTTCTTCTAGTTTTTCAAAAACTCAGCACATATTGTTACCTGTGGGCATCCCACTGTTCAATAGCTCACCAGAACTCCTTACTCCTATCTAACTAGCTTAGCACCCATTGATCACCTTTTCCCCGTCCTTTTTAATGACACATACTTCTATTAATATTCATCTACCTTTATATTGATTGATAATAGGTATATGTTTATCTACTTAGCTAATCAATGAGGGTTTCCTGTGAGGATAAAATCTTCACTCTCATCATCCCTAATTGCTACAGTTTTAAAAGAAAATCTAGGTATTTTAAATGGTCTCAACTGTATTAGCACTGACAGAGCATAGAAACATAGAAACCCCTTTCAGTTTTGAGTTAGGAACCAGTACACCAGATGATCTTGCAGATTCTTTTTAGTGCCAATATTCAGCCACACACAACTAATGTGGTAAAGTGTCATTATAATATCTTCCAACTATAATCCTGCCATGCCAGCTTTCAAAGTGAAAGATATTTAGGTTCTGCCATCAGTTGTAGTAAGGATCACACTCAAGTATTTCTTTCTTTCCATGGGTTCACTTCAGTATCTGTACTAGGGAGAATCGCCTCTCACTGGATGCAACAAATCAAGGACCCAGCAGTTTCACCAGTGGGGTATATGTATCTATATCAAAAGATACTCTGCCACATTTATTCCCACATTTTTATAATAACTAAATATATAATCTACCCAGATGCCCTTCAATAGATAAATGCATGAAGAAAGTGATATATATATATATAAATAGAAAATATACACATTACACACACACACACACACACACACACACACACACACACACACACGCACAGTGGTATATTTAATCGTCAACCATAAAGAGAATGAAATCCTGTCATTTCAGTAGCATGAATGAAACTGGTGGTCATTATATTAAGGGAGACAAGCCAGACACAGAAATAAAAAGAATTACCACATGTTCTCATTCATTTATGGAAACTAATAAGTCAGCCTTGGAGAAGAACAGAATGGAATAGTGGTCACCACAGACTGGGAAGGACAGAGCAGAGGCAGGACAGAATGAAGTTCAATAAGGGACACCACAAGCACAGAATAAAGGAATCACTTCTGGTTCTTCTTTAACACAGTAGGGTAACTATTTGTTAAAACAACCTATAAAATATTTCAAAATGACTTAGAAGAACATTAAGTTCCCAGCACATAATAATGACTAATGGTTGAAGAGATGAAAATTCTTACCCTGAATATATTATTAGTCATTATATACCTGTATTGAAGAACCACAATGTACTTATAAGGATATATAATTAATTTTTAAAAAAAAATGTTTTAAAATAAAAGAAATGTTACTTGCAGAGAAACACATAAGTTTATATGTTTATATGTTTGTATCTGTCCTCTTAAAGCTGTTTGGACAAACATGATATATTCATTTTTTTATCTCATAGTACAGCATAACAAATTATCAGGGGCAACTAATTAACAAGAGTTGGGGTAATCAAGAAAATCATCAAGGACAAGAGAGATTCAAGTCACCAAGAAAAGTGGCTTTAATTTGGGTGGGCTTAAGAGAAAGGGACTCACCATCCAGAAACATGTTCTCACTCATTTTTGGAATATGCCAGAGGACGGAATCAAAGTAACTTTCAGGAACAGAAAACATGTTTTCTTGCTTGAACTAGCATTATCCAGTTGAAATTAGAGCTAAGGAGTCTTACATAAGAAAGTAACAACCAATTAGTGATGTGCTTTGGAACTCAGATTACATGCTAAAGCCCACTGAACAAAAGAAAAAACTTGCAGAGATAATTAGTTTGTGAAGAGATTATTCTTTCCTTGCACATTTATTAGGTGGATAACAAAGACAGATCTGGGTTATGCATGAAGAAAAGTGTGAGTCCAAGCATGTTTACCACAGAGACCAGCCATAGAGCAGCTGCCTGCGAGGGGCCTAGGGAAAGCATAGAAGGAAATTCATATGAGAATTCTGGTGTATTTCCCAGATGTTTCCCATGTCTAGACAGTAGTGAGCAAAGATGAATATCTTTAGTTTTACTTAATGTAGCAAAAATCTCCGCCATAAAATATCTGCCTAGACTTCCAGAGTAGGTGTGACCTAGAACCAATGTTCACAGTGTAACCCCCAAAATAGGAAGCTAACATCAATTTATCTAATTTTTGTGTTTTGCTTTTATATAAGGGAGGCTGAAAGACCCTTTGATTATCAAGATTTGTTTTTAAAAAGTAAAAACAGAAAAAAAGAACAGAAAAGAAAAAGAGAAATTTTATTTTATTTTGTGGCCTGACCAGAATGCCTACTATCAAATGCTTTTGCTGTTGTTGTTTTAATTGAACTTTCTTTGAATTTTCCTGTGACAGTACGGCAGTGTTAGTTCCCATTTCCTTGCTCTCATGTGCAGCTGAATTGTATGCCAGTGTAGAAAGAGACTTTGAGAATTTAGCCAGCCCATGTTTGCAAAATCTAGGATGTAGCCTATTGTGTCTTTTGCTGTTTTAATTAATTAGTTAAATTTCCTTTTTTAATTAAATTAAATTTAGTTTTTAATTGATGTGTAAAAATGAAAATTGTTTATTAATGGGACAACATGAGGTTTCAATCTAGGTATACAGCGTATAAACAGGTTAAACATATCTCTCTCTTCAGACATTTCTCATTCTTTTATTGTGAAACCTTCCAATATGTTTTTGTCTAGTTTTTTGAGAAGTACAGTTTGTTAGTGTATATGTACTCACCCTACAACAATGCCTCTTGCTCCTGACTGTAATTTATATCCATTGTTTAACATTTCTCCATTGAGTAGTTGTAGTGAGCCAATAGCTTCATCCTAAAACCAAAAACCAAAAAAACAAAACAAAAACACAGCTTTCTTCAATTATTTTGCAAATGCTATAAGATCACAACCTCACAAGAAGAGGTAAGTGTGTGTATAGAAGTACAGACCTATTGCTACTCCAAAACTCAATGACGCCTTTTCATGATGTAAAAGACATCCATGACCCTTGATGAATACAACACTTTTGACTAATCATAGCTTAAAAAATTAAAAGAAAATATTATTTCTGAGAAGGGCAGAGTTGAATTAGTATGGGGAAAATTTAAATCCTAGGAAACAAGCAATATTACTGTTGAATCTTGTCAAGAATTCTAGTAACTCTTGCATTTATTTTCACTGAGGGGCTTATTAAAAGCTGCTTTCTTATGGTTTTTACCATAAGAAATATCTGATGATATGTACACAGAGATATTCACATCTTAAAAACATTTTCTTTATACAGAGAGACTATAATGCTTTACTGTACTTACAAATACCCAAGTTTAAGTTCACACAGACATGCTGATTAACTTCAGCACTTTGCAGAGTGGCTGTCTAGTATCTCTGGTAATAAATAGGGGCACAACTCCAAGATTCAAGATTAATTCTTTCGATATATCTGTGTCAGAGATTATTAAAATAAAGCCAATCAGTGATATCGTTTAGATCATGTAAGCAACATTTAAAAAAATAAATTTGGCATTGTCATAGAAGAAGCTCATATGAACAAACAAGAAAAAAATATCAATAAAGTATGGTAATTCTATCCTTAAAAATACTGACTTACAGAGTAGTATCATTGTGGAAATCTGTACAGTACATTAAGACATTTGTCTAATCAAAGACTTTGTGTGCATTTGTGACTTCTAGACTAGATTGTTGTTTCTCAGCCTTGGCATTATGAACATTTTGCTGGACATTGATTTTGTTTAGTAGAATTTCTGACATCTACCCACTTGATACCAGTCACACCATATTCCAAAGGTGACAACAAAAAATGTTTCCAAATATTGTCAAATGTGCCCCAGAGAGCAAAATTGTCCCCCAGATTGTGAATGCTAGACTCGGGATAGAATCTGTTGCTGTATATTTATTTCTAAATAACAACTTTTATCCCCAGCCACCATCTGCCACTTATAATTCAGTAAAGATTTTAAGGTAGCCATCCAACTTGGGGTCAAAATTTGCCGAATTTAGAGGAAATCTCATAAAACTTCAATAGAATTAAGAACAATTCAACTTCTGTTCTAGTCTCTTTACAGAATTATGATGTTTTCTAAAGTTTTTTTGCCTGGTATTTGCTGTTTTTGTTTAATTTTATACATGACTTTCTAAACAATAAAAGTGATTTTAAAAATTCTTAGAGTCTATCAGTTTGATTCTGAATCACTCAACAAAATTTCACTTTGAAAAACTAATTCATAACCTATGGACTATATTTTATTTTATAAACAAGTGTGCATATACATTTCTTTAGCTGTTTTAAGAAAGGTTAATTGTTAAAACTGTGCATCAGTAATCACCTCTATTTCTACCAACAATTTAAAGTAACCAAGAAATAATGTGGAGATATTTTGCAGTGTTCTGCAGGGCCAACCCCTATCCTTTGTAATTCTTAGACAAAAAAAGATTGACTACAATCAAAAACTGAAATAGAGCTTGTGTTGCTCTTTGGCAATTGATGAAAAGGGTTTGTGTGTGTGGTCAAGACAGCGGGAATATTTCAACATTGTTGAAAACAATGCTGACTTGAGTCATCAACATAGACTTCAGGGAAGTGTTTAAAAGTACTTTACTTCCTATGTTCATCATCAATACTATTATTATTTTAATAGACAGGTAATGATTATACATCTTTGTTGGATATATTATGTGGTCTTGATACATGTCTGAATGTATAATGATCAAATCAGGAAAACTACTATATCTATTACTTCAGATATTTCTTCTAGATATTCTGAAACTTACAATGAATTATCATTAACTACATTCACCCTACTGTGCTGTATTCCTCTTATTTAACTAACTCTATTTTTGTATCCAATGACTGACTTCAATCTTCTCTTTCCCAACTTTCTCAGACCCTATTCATCTCTCTACTAGCCTGGCTTATTTCTCTGTTTTCTATGTATTTTGCAAAGAAGGAAGCCAATGTACCTGCCTCAGGTACTACCTGAGGCATACCTGTATCCTAAGCATTGCTCAGAGTCTGATTATTCTCATGGAACTCCAGGTTCATGATCTGAAGAGGCTTTGGAGCTCAGAGAGAGGTCTCAGACATCCACCATTTCTTAGTTGAAAACCTCCTCCAAATACTTGATATTCTAGAATCTCTTTTAAAATTCAGATGAACACAGAAAACCTCCTGAGAGAGTGTTACTAAAACTACCCACAAGAAAGCATAGCACCTATGTCCCAAATTTATACTTAATAATATTGAGTACCCTTTATCCAAAATGCTTGGGACCAGAAGTATTTCAGATTTGTTTTTCAGACTTTTTTGAATATTTGCATATACAAAATGAGATATCTGGGGATGGAACACAATGCAACCACAAAATCCATCTGTTTCATGTGCACCTTATACACATGGCCTGAAGGTAATTTTATACATTATTTACATGTACCTGTGTTTTGACTATGGCCCAACTCATGAATGGGTAGAATTTCCCATTTGTGGTATTATGTCTGTGTTCAAAATTTTTTGCATTTTGGATTTTTAGATCAGGGATGCTCCTCCCATCTATTATCCATTTTCTCATTACCTGATATTAAGAACTCCCTAATAGTCAGGCACAGTGGCACATGCCTATAGTCCCAGTGACTCAGGAGGCTGAGGCAAGAGAATTGCAAGTTCAAGGCCAGCCTCATCAAATTAGTGAGGCCCTGAGCAAATGTTGTTATGGGGAGCTGCTTCAGAAAACCCATTAAGTCTGAATTCAAATCAAAGAGAGCTTTATTTACCTGGCCAGGGATTGCCACCCACCTGTAGAGACTGAAGCTCTGTGGGAAAACAGCAGCTTCATGGCCTATATCCTGGGAACTTAAAGATGAAGACCACAACTCAGGGGCTTTCCTTAGCATCATGCAAGCAAGCCAATCACAGAAGCTAGAATAAAAGCGGTCAGCTTTGCAACTCAGTTAACCACATCTTGGGTCTGAGCAGGTGTTAGACAATGGTATCCTGAGTTCAAGCAGGTGGTTAGTGGGGTGAGAATCTACTTCAAAGTCTTGAGTCACCAAGACCACCATATCCTGGGTTGAGTACAGTTTGTGGGGCACAAAGTACAAAAACCAATATATTATTAGAAAACTGCTTTCATTACAGTTTCTCAGAAACAGCTCTTGCAACGGATTTTTTATAGAAGGCATCAAAATGGAGCCTTAGGCCTGTCTATGACAGTTCTTGCTTTTAATTTTCTTATCTCACTTATCAAAATCGTCTATCTATAATCCATATTTTTTACTAATCTATAGCCTATAACTTATACTCTTGTTGATTGTATTTATCAGTTCACACCACAACACAGTCCCAACATAAAAATAAAGAGGGCCGGGATGTGGCTCAGTGGTTAAGTGCCCCGGTTCAATCCCTGTTTTTGAAGTTGTTAAAAATAAACTTTAAATAGAAATGTCATATTAAAATACAACTACAGTCCTTAAGTTCTTAATTGTCATTCCCATGCTGTTAAAATGTTGTGAGAGCCGAGAAGAAAATGTACAACACTGGAGTAGCAACATTGCTTGAGAAATTCTGAATAGAATACATAAAAATGTATTAATATATACAAATCGTTTATCCCTAGCCCATTAATGATATTAGGTTCTCAGTAATTGCTGAATTGCAAGTTCATAACTATGCTGTTATTGTGTTTGTTCCAAAAGTTCAGACATTTTTCTAGCGCTGTCAATGGCGACTTCCAAGATTTCTTTTTACCTTGGCCCCGAGAATTCCCTTTGCTTTTTGGTTCTGATTTGATCTGCTTCCCTGATCCTCTCTACAATTACTTTTCAGTTCAGGGGAAGACATTTTCCAGAGTTCCCTGAGAAACGATACTTGGCAGGTCAATTCTTTCAGAACTCATATGTCTGAAAATGTCTTTATTATACTCATTCTTGATTTATGGTAGGCTAGGTATAAAATTCTGAATCTTCTCAACATCTTAAGGGTTTTATTCCATTTCCTTTCTATTGCCTGTACTGCTGTTCTGTTGAGAAACTCAATGTCATTGTTACACTCCACTCCTTTTAGCTTAGTGTCTTTTCTTTGTTTATTGGTCCATTTACCTTTGGACATTTTTAGACTTTTTAATTCTCTCTTGGCTCATTCCCCAAAAACTTTCACTTTGCTAGTCATACACAAACTAACACAGACTTCCTGTTTCTTATTGGTAACACGTATAATCCAACAGAATAGAAATTTCACTAAAACACTAAGCTGCAATTTTACTTGCCATCATGAGATCACCACTTTCTTTTTTTTTTAAGTTGGACAAAAATCTTATCGGTACTTTTTGATGTTACTCAATAAACTAAAGAAATTCGTAGTGAACTACTGATTCAAATCTATCAGTCTTCTTGGCTTGTGTTCTTCTAAACCTTTCTTCAATTGAGATTCACCACTTCAGCAGTCTCCAGATTTTCTCCTAGTTTATTCCACTTCTTTCCTTTGTTATTTATTCTTGACCTTCTCATGTGGTTCCTCATCCCTAAATGTGGATATGCATATGAATTCTGTGCTGTACACACTCCTGTTTTTTTGTGATATTCACATTTCACATTATAAGAAGGCTTAATTAATTTTAAGGATAGCAATGGTTCCCGTTATGATGGTTACTTTCAAAATATGTTGATAGTCATAACCTATTTGATAAGTAATCACATATTTCCACCAATATTGTTCTTCATTGAAGAATAAGGAAGAGAAAACTGAACCAAAATCCTAGAGAAGAGATTGGAAAATTTAATTTGTAGACAGCCAGATAGTAAATATTTTAGGCTTTATAGGATATGTATTGTGTTATAAATACTCTGTTATTGCAGTATGGACATACCCATGGACAATACATACATAAATGAGGAGGGCTGGATTACAGTCAAACTTAATTTATAAAACATGCAGTGAGCCTTATTTTTTTACCTCTCTATTGTAGTTTGCCAACACTGATCAGAACATCTGGGCTTTATCTTGAGTTTTGCACTAGTATCTATTTGATATTAAGGGAACCATTTCACTTCTTTGAGCCTCGGTATCACAAAACTACTGTAGTAGGAATTAGTTTTTTTCCACTGGAATTTTCTTCTTTCCACCTGGTACATTCTGAGCCCACTGAACCCTCATTTTTTAGACCTGACTCAAATGTCCTCTCTTCCATGCAGCCTTCCTTCATTCATGCATTAAAGATTACATACTAAGAACCAGATACTTAATACCAATTCTTATAGAATTAGCTACAGAATTTATTACAACAGTCATGAGTTAATTAAAACATTCTTAGTGTTATATTATAACTGGGTTTTACCTTTCTCCAATCCTTGACTGTGATCTTAGCCTGAAAGTCTCAATACCTATTAAAGTAACTGCTATTTGACTTATTGTCAACAGTTGCCTGTTAAACATTTGTGCAATGTAGTAATCTACATATTCTTTAGATTGTTTTTCAGCTCAATAATAATAAAGCTATGTATTGCTTTACTTACATATGCTGAAAAACAAACTCATTCTTTTTCTTCCCAAATATGTTTCTCCCATCATTAATGGCATTCAGCCTTTGTTACCCAGGGATTTCCTAAGTTATCTATCTGCCTGAGAGAAAGTGAATAGTCAGACAGCTATGAACTTGAATCCGAGCTCTGCCGCTTAACTGAATATGAGCTCTTGCATACATTATTAATCTTTTTAGGACTCGGTTTCCTCACTTATAAAAAAGGGAATTAAAATATGTGCAGCCCAATGATTTCGTGGCTCTGAAGTAAATTGTGTGGTTTTAATGCATAGCTGATACTCTAGAAATGGTTCCTCTTGTCTCTTATTGGATTCATTCTACCATTTCTGATAGCATGATTTTAGCAAATTTTAACAAAACTAATTTTCTTTTTAACTTTTATCTGTTTGTGGTCAAACTACTTGATGCCTTTTATTCCTAAATCATGGCACACCTAGAAAACTCAATGGAACCTCATTCCTTTTGGATACATAGAGTCTTTATTTAACATTCAAATGCAATATGTTAAACTAAATTTTATATACTAGAACTAGTTGTTTATTAAGAGAGATGTTTAATTGTATGTGATCTTTGAAAAACCATAAGTTTCATCTATATAATGGAAGTATTTATCTGATTTATATTTTTAAATGTATTGTCTCTTATATACATTTAAACATTTTGTTCCACTTGTTTAGTAATTCCACCAATAAACAACCTTTTAAGAGTACTTCTTTTAAATTCAGCATTTTGCAGATAGCTGCTGATTCCTCTCAGTCTGTTGCTCTCAGTCTTTCTGCATAACACAATCCCCTAAGCATACCCCACACCACAACACCTTCTTTAAATACATAAAAATTGTATTTTATGAAATAAATTATAAGTTCTACATATGAAATAAATTATTTAATTCATCTCTTTTTTCAGACAATCTGGTAAAGTTCTTTTCAGACACATTTCATTATTTTCTCATTACTCAGTGTCAATGGAATATGAATTGTAATTAACAAAACTGTTCTACAAGAACATTGTCCCATAGACTAACTGAGCATATATTTCTTGATTTCATATCATAGACTTGCTGGGTTTTGAATGACAACACTTATTATCTTTGAAAAAATCAGTAAGTAAAATAAACATAAAAGTCAGATTCTCTGAGTTTCTACCTTGAGTATGTATATGCACATGCAGCATATGATAATATATCATGTCTTACAGATGCCATATTTCTTTTACAAATATTTATACAGTAATTGAGGTTTCAATATAAAAACTGTGTTTCATAACTCACCTTTTTTGAAATATATTTTCTCTAGTTGAAAAATCATTATGATTAATATTTGTTTTTGCTACTCTTTTGGAAGTAAGTTACTAAGACACAGTATAGGAATTTTAAATAGAAATGCAAAAGCAAATAAGTTTCATAGGAAATTTATCAAACTGGACATGGTAATCGTCTTGTAAAAAATAAAATTTCACACATAGCAACCACCAAAACAATGAAAACTATGAATCAACCTTTGTCCACCAGCTCCACCATATGGCATTCTGAGAATTTACAGTTAATATTCAAGGGAACAAATGTTTAAAAATACTTACTCCATGGTAAATTGAATGGTTTATGACCCAATAATAATAATGATAGTTTAAAGTTATAGGAAAAACTCAACATTTTATGAATAATGAGTATATATATTCCCTTATCTTATTTTGAGTTTAAGAGGTTCTAAGAATATAGTATTTTCACTTCCCAGGAAAACATAAGGCAAACTAACCTTGGATTTTAAACCTCAATACTTGCAGAATGCTTTGCAATATTCTTTTGCAGCCTACAATGTTGTATGAGTCCATTATTTGTTTTATTTAATCCAATACAATTGTATATAATAATTTTTTAAAAATATTCTTATCAGTTTTATGCAATCATCTTATATCTCTGAATCATATGATTTCAAAAAAATAAGATATGAAACTTATGTACCACTTATATACCTAAGACTTTATAAGTTAAATAAATTATTTTCTCAATTTAACTTTGTCATCCTCCTGCCCACTTTTCTTAAATTGGAGAGTTCAATTTGTTTTTGAGTAATCTTTTCTCTCTTTTTGTGAGAATTTATTAATTTAGTTTATATTTAATTTTTCCTTAAAATCAATTATATTGTGATATTATAGTATTCAACATGATGTTATGGAATATAGAGAGATAGTAAAAAGAAGTTACTATAGTGGAGCAAATAAACATACCCATCATCTCAAATTGGCAAGAACACCTAAAATCTCGTTTAATATGAATCCCATATATGGTTTTATTTTATCACCTAGAGTCCTTTTGTTGTAATAAAAACATAAAATTTGATCATTTTGCCTCTATCCTTATAAATCTAAGACATATTTAAAAGGTAAACTAATCATCTCCTTCATTTAACTGTTTACCTCCTCCCTTTTTGGTCTATTTCCTTAATTTGAGGCCTACAAGTATACTTTGAATAAAAAAATTCCACAAAACCATTGTTGTAAGCAGCAAAATCTAGATTTAATCTGTTTAGGCATAAGATTGAAGGGCTTTGGAAAGAATTTAGAGAGTGACAGACACCCAGAGTAGAAGCCAATACCAACCTAGGAGGAGAGCTGGAGTGGATACTCCAGGCTTCTGTGCCATAGCCCAGCTGTATTTCTCAGTGTCTTCTGGGTCTTCCCTGTCTCATCTTTAAAAGCTACTGTTAAACTGAGCTCAGGTGACTACCCCTGAGCTAATCAGCTACAGTCAAGGTAGAAGCAGGGCCACATTGGCTCACAGAGATCAAGGAAGACAGTTACTGGGTGAAAAACTCAGTGTCTAGGACACCTACACAGAAGACAGATCTAGGAGGCAGTGTAGCTTCACTATCACCCCAATCCTTCTTTATCCATACTAGTTAGTGAAATCATCCAAATGTGAACTGTATTAATAACCAGATAATTGAAAAATTTTAACCCAGTAGGTTTAGGTCAAAAGTTTTGTTTATAGATTTCAGGTGACAGATTGTGCATGGAGGGGGAACTGCAAAGTTTTCAATTACATTTGGTCTTCCTTCTTTGGGCAGCTCCAAGGAGTTGCTAGACAAAAGAAACAAAGGCATAGATCATAAAGCATGTGGTCACATCCCAATAGGAGTTAAAGGAGGAAATAACAAATATGACAACATTCTAGACTGGAAGACTTTCACCCCGGCACCTCTAAAGGTTATTACTTGTTGCCATTTGTAAGTTTGCAGCTAACAGTGGCTCAGAGTGACCATGTAGGTAGGGACTGATTTCTATGGAAAGTCATGAATTTCAAGAATATACAGCTGATATATTAATATGTGTGCACTTCTTAATTTTTTTAATATCCTGAGGGAAATTTCTCAACAACAGAATAATTACACCCACCCTTAATTGAGGATTTATTCCATATCAGTCCTATATGGTGCTTTATGTGTTTAAGATTACATGTTTAAGGTTTACAAAAGCCCTGTGAGTTATTTATTCTACAAACCCCTTCTTCCAATTTGAGTAACGAAGTCACAGAGGAACTGAGTAACCTCCACAAGATCAATCATCCAAGAATGATTTAAATCCAACCAATATAGCTTTGGAACCTCTGTAAGGATAAATTTCCCTCTACAAGCATATTTATTAAATGACACAATAAACCAACCAGATCTAACAGATATATGCAGGACACTCTACCCTTAAAAAAAAAAAAAAACAGCATACACATTATTCTCAAGTGCACATAGGACATGTTCCAGGACTGGCCATATGTTGCACTACATTTGAAGTCCTAATATATTGAATAAGATATTTTGCAAAGTACCTTTCCTGACCACAATAAGATAAAATTAGAAATCAATAAAAAATCAAAACTGAAAAAAAACTGTAAATTTGTGGAAATTAAACAACATACTCTTAAACAACCAATGAATCAAAAAAAAGAAATAAGATAAATCAACAAATACTTAGAGATATATATTCCATATACCAGAATTTATGGGACACAGTTTAAAGCAGTGCTGAGAGGGAAATTTGTAGCTATAAAAGTTTGCCTTCAAAAACAAGAAAGATCTCAAATGAACAACCCAACTTTACAACATCATAAACTATAAAAAGAATAAACTAAACCCAAAGTTAGCAGAAGATCCCAAATAATAAAGATTAGCATAGAGATAAATGAGATAAAGAATAAAAACATCAAAATCAAATTCTTTGAAAAGATCAGCAAACTTGATAAAATTTTAGCTAGATGGACTAAGAAGAAAAGAAAGTAGACAAAATTATAAAATCAGAAAGAAAAGTGAGGACATTATATGCATATGTGCAATTACTATGTGTCAATTAAAAATATATTCTAAAAAGTAGGCAAATAGACATTTCTCCAAAGAAGATACACTAAACATCACTAATCACTAGGAGAAATGGAAATCAAAACTGCATTGCGATAATACTTAATTCCCATTATGTTGGCTAATAGCAAAAAAGACAAAAACTAGCAAGTAATAGGAAGGATCTGTGAGGACGCAGAGAAATTATGCATTGTTGGGAATATGAAATGGTACAGCCAAGTGCAAAATAGTATGGCATTTCCTCAAATAAGTAAAATTATAGGAAATACCATATGATCTATCAGTTCCATTTTGGGGTATTACATGTCCAAAAGAACTGAAAACAGGGTCTTCAAGAGGTACTTATAGATTCATGTTCCTAGCAGCATGATTCACAATAGGTAAAATGTGGAAGCAACTGTTATGGTTTGATTTTGATTAGTTGTTGCAATAAGCTCACGTGACAGACAACGCAGGAATGTTCAGAGGTGATATTATTAGATTATGACAGTTATAACCTAATCCATGAGTTGATCCATTTGATGCATTAATTATTTGAATGGATTACTAAGTGGTAGCTGTAGGCAGGTAGAGCATGGCTAGAGAAAGCAGGTCATTGGGGATATGTCCTTAGAAATTATATCTTGTGAGTCCCCACCCTCTCTCTCTCCTTCCTGGCTGTCATGAGTACTATTATTCTCCCTTTATAGGTAAGGAAAATGGAACATCAAGAAATTAGTTAGCAAGTGTCAGGTCCCATAGTAGGTTATAGTGACAATGGCTTTCAACCCCATTTCTTTGATTTTGTTCTTTCAGTTTGTTTTGTTTAGTTTCAACTTTAAGGCTTATCACATCACAACAAATGGCACATTAATCTTCATATGTTTAGTCTCATCTCCCCAGCTACACAGCAAACCCTGTAGTTACTGCCCTGTGCATTCCACAGCATCCTTACAACCAGGCCACCATCACTGGATTCCGTAGACGCCATGACTAACTCATCTTATTACATTTGGGTCGACAAAATCACTTGATGCCACTCAACTCACAACACAGAGACATTACTTGCTCTATAAACAGTTTTACTGGTGAAGATCTTCACAGAATTATAAAACAGTTTCTCTTGGCTTTTCCATCAATGTTTTCTGTCTGTCTGCATTCTACACCACCAAAGGATAAGCAAGAATAAAGACTGGTAGCATTAACTTTGGTTGTCGAGCATAATTAGTGGTCTCCTTTAATGTGTGAGAACAACTGTGTGTGCTGTGTGTAAGCATATATAGGCTGGCAGGACTGCTAGTGTTTGGGGTTTTCCTTTTGTTTCTTATTTTTACAAATTTTTCGATGTTTCTTCTTTGTAAAAAACTGTGGGCTCTTGCAAGACCTTAGTGTTTCGATCTTGAACCACAGTAACTGCTGATTCAAAAACACATTTGCAGGAGGTCTGAGCACTTAATTATAGTCCATTATCCGCTCTTATCATCTTTGCTCCTGCCTGAATTAGCTCAACGATTTCCAAACATTGCTACTTTCATACTATTTTTCATCTGCTCTGATGTCATCATTTTTTCATCAACTTTTTTGATCTTTACAGTTTATCTAAGTTTTATATTTTCAAAGGAGCACTTTGTGGCAGAAAAGCCTTAACTTTCTCCAGCTAAAAATTTAACCCTTGCTTTACCTTATGTATGCATTTCACCAAGGTGTTTGCTTTCTTTTAAAACATATTAAAGTATTATTCCTTGATATTAATTTGAAAAATTCCTCCTCTACCCATCCTAACCTAGATATTCTAAAACAGTGAACTCTTACTCCTCTTTTTTGGAGAAAAATTAATTCTCCGTAGCAGAAAATGCGATACACACATGGAAGAAATCTCTACAAGAAGTTTTGCCAGACATTAACACAGATCCCTGTTTAGAAAGAGTCATTTAAAACAATTTTTCTAGACAGTCACCTCTGCTCTTACGTATTCCCTCTTGGGTTCTCCAACCTGATAAATAATCATTTAACCCAGTGATTCTCCAGGCAGGTGACCACACTGTAGTCTTGATATCTACTAAGAATGCGGAGAATCACACTTAAATCTGGTTTAGATGACCTCTTGCCGTCAGGAGGGAAAGCCACCCAGACTCAGATATGTGTGTGTCGCAGAGCTGCAACGTACTGCAGGTCAGATACGGTAACTGCATTCTCCCTTTGTGACATCCTCGATTTATTATGAGCTTATCTGGATGTAACCCTATGTAAATCAAGGAGAATCTGTAATCATTCAAATATTTGAGACTTGTGTCCTTTTCACAGAAACGGGACAGATTTGAACAGAATTTACTTAAGTCTGTATACATAGAGTCTACACACTCTTTTTATTTGAAAATGCTGTGACATGACCCGAGAATTGTCTCCTCCCCAGGCTTCAGGCATCTTTGTTGCTGCTACCGGCTTCTTTCATTTTCTCCTAGGACAAAAAAAACAAAGCAGAGGTGTTTTCATAGAGGTGTTTTCCAAGACCTAACCTAAGTAAGAATTTCAGTGAGCAAATAACCACCCACCTGTGCCGAAGTCCGGCTGCAGTAAAATAACCGGGGGGTGACGAGCAACATGTGTACGTTGATACAGCAGGAGTGGGAGCCGTTTATTGAAGGACAGGAAGGGTATTTATACATTCCACACAGCTTATCTTAATTAACATAAACTAGATACAGCAGTCAACCAATAAGGAATCTCCACACTTAATGGCTCGCTGGCGTGACTTCACAAACCACTCCCTCTGGCAAAATGCCAGGCGCCATCTTGACTTTTTTACAGACCTTAACACACCTGATTTACTTTATTATTCTAGTTTTAAGACACAGACTTTTTGTTTTTTAGAAATTAAGCAGGCTGTTTACATCACAAATTGCATGCATTTAGTCAAGATTAACACAATGTTTATGGCTCCACAGTAATATGTCTACTTCAAAGTCTTCTGAATTCTATTAATCAGGCTGGTCAAAGCCAGGCTGGGACACTTTGCAGAGTAGCTGATGTCTGTGGCATCTTTTTATCTCTTTGCCACCTGCCCCCTTTTAATATCCAGGTTGCTTTTCCTCCCACCTGGTCCAATTTCTTTAGCAGCCATATTCAGTCTGACTTCTGTCCTGTAATGACCCAGGCAACACACCAGTACTATTGAATCATCTGAGGACTCGTGAGGTTATCCATCATCATCAGATAAACAACGCCACAGCCATCAGTGAATAGACAGCCTGAGCAAATCGTCTGAGATCATATTTTCAAATTTTTTTCTGCTTTCAACACCATTTCATTTATTCTTGTTTATTGTTTTGTTTTGTCTACAGTAAAACCAAGTAGACACTTTTCACATTTTCTGAATTTCATCAAAACTGAATTTATATATTTATATATGAAATTAAATATACACACAATTACATATAACTAAACATACATAAATATATACTAAATAAATAATGTAGAATATAAATATATTTAGATATATATGTTTTCTGTTACTTTGGATATAATTAAGAAATTAAATCCAATTAAATTAGATTAATTTTGGAAGAAAATTAATCATCAACATGTGTAAAAATGAAGGTCATCACATTATTATCCAGAGAAAACAACCACTATATTTTGAAATAGTAATTGCATGATTTATCTTTACCTGTTTATTAACATCTACAGACACATATAACTACTTAATGACATATTCTTTAACCATTAAATTAATCATTTTTACAACTAATGGAATGGAGAATTATGAGGAATAAATAAGAGAAAATAATAAAAACTGAACTTATCAGATGCAAATTGTCTACAAGTATATTACAAATATACAAATGTCTATATATTTCCAAGGTATATGTAAAGATACACATATGTGTGAGTGTTGTACATATTATATCATGAGCATTTTCCTAATTCATCAATAGCTCTTAATGTTGCCCAAGTATCATCTTTCAAGTGTACTACCAGTTATTCACCCACTCTTTTAAAACACTTGTATGCTCCCAAATGTTTGCAGGTTTTTTTTTCTGGTTTTGATATTCCCATTCTTGTATTCAGATCCTAAGCCAGATCTCCAATCAATGTATGAAATTATTTGACTGAAAATTAACAACATTTGATTCCATCAAATTAACCACAGTAATTTCATACTCTCCTCACCAAAAATTAGTTACATTTTAATTGTTTCTTATTTCATAGATAGAAATATTTCATGCATGAAGTTTAAATTCTGGTTATTACAAATCCATTGCACATTATTCAATTTTTATTGACTTGTTATTTTTGTGAAATTTATGAGTTGACTTAAGTTCATTTTTTTTCTTGCTTTAATTTATTTTTTGGTTGTTTATAAAAGTCTATTACATGCTGCACAGTAATTAATTTTGTATCTGTCATTTATACAGCAAATTGTTTACTTAGCTTTAATAATGTGATTGCTTGGCTTAAGTGCATTAGCATGTAACAATGACATTTTCTTCTATGATCTCAATGTGTTTCAACATATGGATTATTATTTAATTTTATTTGTTCTTGTTTTTGTAGATGATGTGAGATGAAAGCAAAAGTTGAGTTTCTACAAATACAGCAAATCATTAGAGGACATCCCATTTCTCCACTGGTTTGGTATGTGATTCTCTCTCTCTGTGTCTCTCTGTCTCTTTGTCTCTCTCTCTCTCTCTCTCTCTTTCTCTCTCACACTCACAGACACACTCATGCATGTATACACACAGAGAGAGCATTAAAGCATCGCTTCTTCATTCTTCCATTTGTTGAAACTCCCAATACAATCACAATATTTAAATTTAAATATCCTTTTATATGTGACATGGCTAAATAAAGAACAAAATTTATTTGTATTGTATAAAATTTTTAAGAGCAATGGTCAGAAAATTTTATGATTTGTTAAGGTCTGTAAACAAGTCAGGATGGCACCTGGTATTTTGACAGAGAAATGTTAGAGTCTGTAAACAAGTCTGAATGGCGCCTGACAAAATGTCAGAGGGAGTGGTTTGTGAAGTAACAAAAGCGAGCCATTAAGTGTGGAGATTCCTTATTGGTTGACTGCTGTATCTATTTTATGCTAATTAGATAAGCTGTGTAAAATGTATAAACACTGCTCTTATTCTATGATAAAGGGCTTCCATTCCTGCTGCATCAACATACCCAAGTCATTCGTCACTCCCAGATTATTTTGCCCAGCCAGCCCGGCTGCGTCAATGATTTATGAGTAATATAATTTATTTTTAGTTTTGTGTTCTAGCATTTGACCTGTGCTTATAAGATTCTTAAACTTTTATCCATTCTCGAAATTAATGTTTAATCTTTGTTGAATACAAAAGTAATTTAATAATTTACACAAGGCATATTGTATTATTCTGAATATTTTTATTTTATATGATCTATTAAGAAATCAATATTTTTTTTGTATTTTAATTTTATGCTTTGGCACAAAATTTCTACCTAAATTTCATTATGTTTGCTTATTTATGTGTTTTGGTGCTGGGATTCAAATCCAGGGCCTCTTGCATGGTAAGTAGACACTCAACCAATGAGCTACACTCCCACACCACGATATCATTATGATTTATGTATTTAATCAACATAAGATAAAATCAACCTCACTGGGTCATTTATTTCAATACATTCAATTATTAAATAAAATTTTAAATCAAATTTTCTTTAATTATGCATATTTCATATTACACAAAATAACAAAATGTCTTTTCTGTGATTTTGATGGTATTCATCATGTTTTTGAAAATGTATTTGAAATATATTTTCTCATTGATTAAATTCAAAATCAAAATCTGCCTAATCCTCTCAATGCAAGACAAAAAAATATTCATCACATTTTAATTTTTCCAAACCCCTTGCAAACTCATAATAAATGAATAATGTATTATTATGAATAAATATATTCATAATAAACAAAAACTGAGATTTTTTTTTATTCAGGCTATAATTACTGAATTAGCTTCTTTCTATATCCTGCACATCTCTATTAAGAATGGTTAATCAATTTATTTTCCATTTTTTACATATTCATTCCTACTTTAATTTCTCACAAATATTATACTATGTGTTGGGTGCAGGGCAGGCTGAACTGTGTTGTCTGCAAGATAGCCCACGCACTCAAACCCCCCTCTATCTGGTCCTTTATCACCTGTTTGTGTCAAGTCCCGCTCAAGGCGGAGCACTCAACCCCCCTTGGGCCAACAGGGCAGCTTGCAGACCCAGAAGCCCCATTAGATTTGGGCTATAAAAACTCCCTCCTGCCAGGCCCCCCTCTCTCTTGCTCTCTGTCTCTTGCTCTCTCTCTCTCCTGCTCCCTCTCTCTTGCTATCTCTCTTGCTTTCTCTGTCTCTCCTGTGTGCGCTTCCTCTCTCTCTCTCTCTCTCTCTCACTTTCTCTCTCTCTCTTTCCTTCTTTCCTTTCTCTTTGTTGCACTGCTGCAATAAAGATCTTTTGGTTGCTCCGAGTGTTGTGGTCACTTTCCTTTCACTATGTATCTTTAAAATACAAAACTTCTTACCATGACTATATAATAATGTGAAAAATATACTTTAATATAAAGCAATTAAAACTCCAGTCACTGTTCAAATTTAAAGTTATCTTGTAAATGGTATTGTTATGATTTGGATCTGGAACGTCCTCCAAGGCACCATGTCTTGAAGGCTTGGTTCCCAAAGTAGCAACATTCAGAGGACATGCTTTCAGGGCACTAATCTCACAAGCAGCTTGATTCATTGATAGGGTTATAATTTGAATGTACTTTTGGGAAGTGGTGGAAACTGTAGGAGGAGGGACCAGGACTCTATTCTTATGGGCATGTCCTTTGGAAATTGTCACAGCCACCCCACCCACCTCCAGCCTCTCCTGCTCTCCCACCAACCCTGCCTCTGTTTCCCAGCTTCCTTGAGCTGAGCAGCTTTCTCACCACACCCTTCTGCCATGATGGTTGGCTTCTCCTCAGGATCAAAGGAATGCTGCCAGTTAACACTGACTAAAACCTCTGCAATCATGAGCCAAAAACATCTTTTCTCCTTTAAGTTGTTTTCCTCAAGTATATTCTCACTGTGAAGAAAACCTAGCACAGGTATAATTATTATAAAATTTGTATGAATTTGTTAGTTTGGTCTATTGTTGTTGTTATTGTTATTTGCTATTTTGGTACCAGGGATTGAAACCAGGGGAACTTAAAACTACTGAGCCACAAGTCCAGCCCTTTTTTGTATCCTTTTATCTGTCCCAAACACTTTTTGGCCTCTTGTAACCATATTCTATTCTTAACTTCAATGATAGCAAGATTTTGAGCTTCTTCATATAAGTGAGACCCTGTGGCATTTGTCTTCTGGTACCTGTCTTATTGCACTTAATATAATTTCCTCCAGGCTCATCCTTATTGCCACAATGGCAAGACTTCATTAATTTTTGAGGCTAAAAAACATTCTGAATTTTCTTTATTCATCCATCTGCTGATGGACAATTACGTTCATTCCATATACTTTTAATATTATAATTATTAACACATTATTTGTACAAATTAGTGAATTTACACTGTAGCATTTCCATACATGTATGTATGGAGGGTTGATTATGTCCTCCTTCCTTCTCTTATCTCTGCCATCCTTTCATGAACTTCTCCTAGTTTTTTGTTGTTATTGTTGTTATTGTTGCTAATGTTGTTGTTTGAACATATGAGAGACAACATGTGGTATCATTTGTGTCTGGCTCATTTAGCTTAATATGATGTCTTCCATTTTCCTGCAAATGGCAGGATATAGCTGTTTTTTATGGGACAATAATACTCCATTGTTTACATATACCACATTTTCTTAATCTGTTCATATGTTGATTGACATCTAGGCTGGTTTCATATCTTGACTATTTTGAATAGTGATTTGATAAACATCCATTTCCTTTTAGTATATATACCCAGGAGTGACAAAGCTGGATCATATGGTACTTCTATTTTTAGTTTTCCCTAACAACTATACTAATTTACATTCCCACCAACAGTATGTAAGTTTCTCTTCAACATTGTTAGCCCTTAATATTTTGCTTTTTGATGAGAGTCATTCTAATTGGCACAAGACAGAACCTCAAGCTAGTTTTGATTTGCAAAATCCCCTTATGGCTAATGATATTAAGCAATTTTTCATATATTTATTGCCCATTTGCACTTTCTCTTATAAAGAGTCTATATAAAGAGTCACTTGCCCATGTATTGATTAGATTATTTGGCTTTTTATTGTTAAGATTTTGGAGTTCGTTTGATATATTCTGGATATTTGTACTTTCTCAGATGAATAGTTAGCAAAGATTTTTTTTTTTTTGGCAACCTAAGGTTCTGTTTTTTCTTTCTGTTGATTGTTTCCTTTGCTGTGCAATGTTTGTTTGTTTTTTATTTGCTTGCTTGTTTTGATGGAATTTCATTTGTTAGTTCCTACTCTTGTTTCCTGAACTATTGGAATCCTATCCATGAAATTATTGCCTGTGCCAATATAATTAAGTATTTCTGCTATGTTTTCTTCTAGTAGTCTCAAAGTTTTAAGCCTTATATTTATGTATTTGACCAATTTTGAAATGATTATTTTATAGGATGAAAGATAACCAGCAAATTTTAATATTCTACATATAAATATTTGGCTTACTTAAGCAGCATTTGTTGAAGAGGCTGAACCTTCTCCAATATATGTTATTGGTAACTTCATCAATGATTGTTTGGTTGAAGATACATGGGTTCATTTCTGGGTCTTCTACTCTGTTCCCTTTGTCTTTGGTCTGTTTTTATGAAAATACCACACTGTTTTTGTTATTATGGCTCTGCTGTGTGCTTTGAAATCAGTTAATGTGATGCCCCCGACATGATATGTTTTACTCAGGATTGTTTTGGCTATGTGGGATCATTTGTATTTCCATATGAATTTTGGTATTTTCTTCAGTTCAATGAAAAATGCAACTGGTGTTTTTACAAGAATTGCATTGAATCTATAGATTTCTATGAGTAGCATGGATATTTTTTCATATGAATTCTGCCAGTCCAGGTCTTTTTTCCTTCTAGTGGCTTTTTCAATTTCTTTCTTCAGTGTTTTGTAATTTTCATTGTTGAGGATTTTTATCTTTTGTTAGGCTCATTATGAGATATATTTTTTCATGCCTATTGTCAATGGAATTGCTTTCCAGATTTCTATCTCAATGAGTTCATAATTGATGTATAGAAAAACTACTGGCTCTTATATGTTGACTTTCTCTTCTACTTTACTAAATCTGTTTTATCAGTTCTAAAGTCTTTTGGTGGAGTCTTGAGGATTTTCTTGGTGTAGAATCACATTATCTGCAAATAGAAATAACTTGACTCCTTCCTTTTCTATTTGTATGCCTTCTGTTTTTTTCTCTTGCCCCATTGTTCTGGCGGGAATTTCTAGTAATATATGTAGTAATAGGAGTGAGAGTGGACACCCTTATCTTGTTCCTGATATCAGAAGAAATGTTTTCAGTTTTTCCCATTCAGGAAAATGTCAGTTGTGTGTTTGCCAAATGTAGTCATTATTCTATTGAGGTATGATGTTCTTCTCAACTTAACTTGTTCAGAATTTTATCATGAAGGGATGTTGAAATTTATCAAAGGCTTCTGCATCTATTGAGATGATCATCTGTTTTTTATTCTTGATTCTATTTATAATCTCTATGATAAATATTGATTTGCATATGTTGAACTAGCCTCGAATCCTGGGAATTAGAACTACTTGATCAAGTTTTATTATTCTTTTAATGGCTATTGAATTTGATTTGTGAGAATTTTGTTGATGACTTTCTGTGTTCATCAGGGATATTGGTTTAATTTTCTTTTCATGTTGTGTCCTTGTCAGGTTTTGTAGCATGGTATTTCTGGCTTCATAGAATTAGTTTGGAAAGATTTCTTCTTTTTCTGTTTTATGGGATAGTCTAAGAAGCATTGGTATTATTTCTTCTTTAAAGTCTAATAAAATTCAGTGGAGAATCTATACCATCCTGGTTTTATCTTTATTAGGAGAATTTTATTACTGCTTTAATCTCCTCTTTTTAGGTTCATTAAGCCCTCTTGGTTCTAGTTTGGTATTTCAAATGTGCCCCAAAATTTGTTTGTTTCTTCTATATTTCCAACTCACTGTCATATAATTTTTCAAAATATTCCTTAATAATCTTTTGCATTTCCATAGTGGTGTCTCTTTTTTCATCTGTAATTTTATGTATTTTGGCCTCTCTCTCTTTGGTTAACATAGTAAGGATTTGCCAATTTTAGCTATCTTTTCAAAGAAACAACTCTTAGTTTTATTGATTTTTGTATTGTTTTTATAGTCTCTATTCATTTATTTTTATTTGATCTTCATTCTTTTTTCCATCTAATGATTTATGGTTTACTTTGTTCTTATTGTTATAAGATGAGATATATCATTAAATTATTTGAGAGCCCTCTATTTTTTTCTTGTAGGTAGTCTGCTATAAATTTTCCTTTTAGTATAACTTTTTTTTTTTTTTTTTTTGCTTCCTATAGCTTTTGGCATGTCGTGTTTCCATTTTCATTTGAATTAAGTAATTTTATTTTATTTTATTTTTTATTAGTTGTTCATGACAATACAATGATCTTGACATATCATACATTTGAATCAAATGGGGTATAATTTCTCATTTTTCCAAGTGTACAGGTTGCAGAATCACATTAGTTATACAGCCACGTATACACATACAGCAATATTAATGTCTATTTTATTCTGCTGCCCTTCCACTCCCCCCTCCCCTCCCTCCCCTCCCATCATGTCTCTCTACCCAATCTAATGTGGCACATTTCTCTCTCTTTTTTCCCTTCCCCCTCACATCATCATATATGTATTCTGTGTAACAATAAGGGTCTCCTTCCCTCTTCCATGCAATTCCCCTTCTCCCTCCCATTCCCTCCCACCTCTCTTCCCTATTTTGTGGTAATCTTCTTCTCATGTTCTTCCTCCCTACCCTATTTTGAATCACTTCCCTTATAATATGTAAGGTAAATAGGGAGCCTACAACCTGGGAACAAATTTTTATACCTCACACTTCAGATAGAGCTCTAATCTCTAGAATATACAAAGAACTCAAAAAGTTAAACAACAAAAAATAAATAACCCAATCGAATTAAGTAATTTTAAAATTCTCCCTCTGATTTTTCCCTATAATGTATTGTTCAATCTTCTTCTGTTTGTATGATTTCTGTATTTCTCTTGCTGTTGGTTTCTAGTTTTATTCTCTTTTGATTAGATAAAATACAAGAAATTATTTCATTTTTTAAATAGGTAAGACTTTCTTTGTAGCCTAATATAATAGAAAAATACTCTTTGCTGAAAATAATGTGTATTCTATAGCTGTTAGGTGAAATAATCTGTAGATGTCTATTAAGCCCATTTGATCAATGAAGTCATTTAACCTTATTGTTTCTTTTTTGGCTTCTTTTGTTAGGATAATTTATCCATTGGTGAGAGTTGGGTATTGAAATCATCCATTATTATTTTACATAAAATCTGTCTCACTTTTTATGTCTAGCAGTATTTTCTTATGAGATTGGGTGCTCTGATGTTCATTACATGTATAATTTTTATAACTTCCTGATATATTGTTCCCTTGAGTGATACATAATGACTTTCTTTGTCTCTCCAAATTGATTTTGTCTTTTAATGAGCTTTGTAATGTGCTATTGGACATAAGTATTGCTACTCCTGCTTACTTTCAGATCCCATTTGGTTGGAATATCTTTTTTCATCCATTCATTTTCAGTCTTCATATCTTTGCCAGTAAATTTAGTTTCTTGTATGTAACATATTATTGGATCTTTTTAAAACCCATTCAGTCAGTCTGTGTCTTTTGATTAGAAAAATAATACAATTTGCACGAAGAATTAGTATTGAAAAGTATGCACTTGTTCCTGTAATTTTTAAAATTTCTTCTGGTTGTTTTGAATATTCTATTTTTTCTCTCTTATGTATATTAGATGTTTGATGGTTTTCTGCATTATTAATGTTTGTTTTTTTTTCATTTGCATGATTATTCTCCCAGTGGAATTTATTCTTTCACATGTTCTCATGATTGTGTTTGTCTTTCTTCCTCTTTGTGGTATAGCATTTCCTTAAGTATCTTCTGTAATGCTAATCTAGTAGTCCCAAATTCCCTTAACTTATGCTTATCTTGGAAGGTCTTTATTTCTTCTTCAATTCTGAAAGATAACCTTGATGGGTATAGTAATCTTGGTTAGCAAATACTTTATTTTAGTACTTGAAGTTCATCATCCCATGCCCTCCCAGATTTTCTAATTTCTGCTGAGAATTTTGTTGTTATTCTTAGTGGGTGTGTCTTTAATTGTGATTTGTTGCTTCTCTCTTGCAGTATTTAGTATTCTTTCTTTGTTCTCCAGATTTGGTGATTTAATTATAACATGTCATGGAGAGGTTCTTTTCTGGTCATGTCTATTTGGGGTTCTCAATGCCTCCTATTCCTGATTTTCCATTTCTTACTCAAGATTTTGAAATTTTTCTGTAATTATTTCATTAAATATATTTTCAATGCCCTTGACATGTACCTCTCCTCCTTCTGGTATGCCAATTATGTCGATTTTTGATATTATAAAGTTGTTTGAGATAGCTTGCATATTCTCTTTGTTGTTTCCTTTTTTCCTTTATTTCTGTTTGAATGTAATATATTGGCAGAGTCATCTTCAAGCCTTGCTATTCTTTCTTCTGCTTGATTTGGTCTATTGTTGACATTTTCAATTGAACTGTTAGATTTTATTTTCTGATTTATTGAGCTTTTATTTCCAAGATTTCTGTTTGGCTCTTTTTTCAAAATCCCTGCCTCTTCATTGAAATGCTAATTTGCATCTACATTGTCTTCCTTAATTCTTTCAACTGTTTATTTGTATTCTCTTGACTTCTTTTGAGTTTTTAATAAGTTGTTCTTTTAGAATTCTTTGGTATTTTATCAACTTCTGTTTCTTTGAAATCTGTTACCATGGAGTTATAAACTTTAGGAGATAATTTATTTCCTTGTGTTTTCTCATATCTTGTTTTTTAATGTTGAGATTTGCACATCTGTTGGCATGGATATCTCTTCTGCTTTTATGTGGTAACTTACATGGTATGGGTCTTCTGCCAATGAGACTTGGGTATCAGTGTATTTCATAGTGCTCAGTTGTCTCCATCGTGTTCCATAGCTTATTCTCCCTGCAGCTTCTTTGGTTGTGATTTGTAGTGTGCGCATTTAGAAAAGCAGAGCATATCAGGGTTAGAAAGACACACTGTTTCTGCAAGACTTATAAGACTAGGAACACTGCGGTACTTTGGGCAGATGTCATATAGGAAGCAGAACAAGTGTGATATTCATGGTTACTCCTGCGATAGGTGTTGTAGCCCCTATCAGGAGTTGGGGATTTCCACGGTCACTGTTAATAGTAGCTCTTAGTTGAAATAAATTCTGATGCTGATTGCTCCAGTCATGTTGAAGAACTTAAAGTTCTTATCTCTTAATTGGAGACTGATACAGATCCAAATGTTTCACAAAGAGAAGCAGGGATGGAATCACAGACTCCCCTATGGAGTATTCTCCTTCAGTTTTATTATCTCTGTGCAATCTGAATAGCTGTGGCTATGTGTGAAGCAGAGGACTTGCATAGATATTATGTTATCAATCATTGTATTTTCCTTCTCGGCTACTATAGTGAAGTTATGTGCTCAGGAGCTGGGCCTCAGCCCACCCACCCATCTATGCCCACCTTGGGATGGGTCAGTAGCTAGAAGATTAAGTGCTCCCCCTTATTTGTGTAGTAGTGTTCACTGGAGCTCTGTCAGGATTGGGTTGTGAACAAAGCTGGACTTAATTCCTCCCAGCAAAGCTGGGAGTGTAGCTCAAAGGCAAAGCACCTTCCCAATGTTTGTGCAGCCCTGGGCTTGATTTCCAGAACCAGAGAAAAGAAAGTGAGAGAAAAAGAGAACTTTTTAAACAAAGAAGAAAAATAGATGAATAAATAGAAAGGGGAACACAATGGGGAAAAAAAACAAAATAAGCGAATAAAAGGAGAGGAAACGTCAAATTAAAAAATAAAAACAGAAAAAATAATCATTTTTGAATAGTAATATATAAATAAATGAGTCAAAAATTCTTTCTAGCGGAAATGCTTGAAATTCTTCTCTTTAGGTTTTCTAAGGTTGGAATCTGCCAGGGATTGAGGGGAATGGGTCACAACTGCAATATGTTCATGGTAATTCCTCTCAGTGATTGCCAAAGGAGTTGAGGTGATATGAAGGTGTGCCTTATTTCTTGCTAAACAGGTTAAGGCAGGATGTTGATGCTGCCAGGGGTATATGCTCTCAAGAGGTTTTAGTTTGTATATCCAGTGGCCTGGCAAAGGTGAAGACCATGGAGGATTCCAGAAAAGCCTCCAAGAGTGAGTGAAACAATTGAACTACTGAGTTCTGTGTTGGAGGGCAGATGCAGGGACCAAGTGATAGCTAGACTCAATCCTGATGCCTTCCGACCAGATGCCCTTGTGAAACCACATACAACTGCTGTCACTCCAAACCACAGAGGGAAAGATCATGGACTTGCTGTGCCTTCCGC